>NC_030426.2:2826198-3143698 GCF_001660625.3 Ictalurus punctatus | reverse complement strand
GTAATAAAGAGAGAAAAAAATAATGGTAAATCATACTGCATTCATGGGGTGGCATCAATGTTGCTTTGAGAAATAGCTCAAGCCAAGCAAGGTCCTTTACTCCAAACTTCAATACACGATCCACAAATACATAAAACCTTCCTTTTTTGAAACCTAATCTATTTATTTAGTTAATTATAATACATAATGATCTTTATCTTAAAATGCTAATCGCTGTTAAAATGCGTAACATTGACTAAACCCATGCATACACTATACGCTTACATACACAATAAAAACTTGGAAATCCACCTTACATAAGCTGCTGTGGAAAATCACACCCTTAAATTTTGGCTTTTTTTATTTTCTCTTTTTTTTACCCACTTCAGTATAATGCTATAACAGTAGTTGATCCATCCATCCTTCCATTTTCTGTACCGCTTATCCTACACAACATAGGGGGGAGCCTGGTGCCTATCCCATAAAACTCTGGGCACAAGGTGGGGAACACCCTGGACAGGGTGCCAACCTATCGCAGGGTACAATCACACACACACACACACACACACACACACACACACACACACACACACACACACACACACACACACACACACACACACACACACTACGGAGAATTTGGAAATGCCAATCAGAATGCAAACCATGACTTTGGACTGGTGGAGGAAACTCACGAAGCACGGGGAGAACATGTAAACTCAGGCACGATTTGAACCCCCAATCGCAGAGGTGCGAGGCAAATGTGCTAACCATAATGGTTGATATACGATTAAAGATGTTCCAATTTTGTACCTTTTTTAAAAAAAAAATTAACATTTGTATGGAAACATGTTCTTTAATTTATGCAACAAATCATCAGTTTCATTTAAGCGGCACACATATTTTATTATTGTACATGTTGCTGGAGATGAACCTCCTCTGCATATGAATGCATCAGGTAAATATTTGAAGCACCTCCAGTTTAATTAATTAATAATAAATTAATACATTCATTCATTCATTCATTGGCTGATTTTTGTGTGCTGACTGCTGACACATGTATATTTAACATATTTACTTTAACACTTTCATGCATGAATTATGAAATTTTGATCAAGGATTTTTTTTTCTCTCTGTGTTTTTACTCTTCTTTAGGCATAAAAAAATGTACCTTCTTTTACATACATTTTTCAAAAAGTTATTGAAGTGTCCACTCCAGTGGACTGCATGCATTCAAATGAAGAATTAGTGTCCACTCTAGTGGCGGTTAAGCAGTTATTTTATTGAAATCCTTGCAATAGCCAGAAAATGGCTTTTGAATAGCTGTCCACTGTAGTGAGCAAAGTGCACGAAAGGGTTAAAAACATGTGCTTGTTCCTATATAGTAATTAAAATAGAAATATTTTTTTTTTTAAAACTTTGCCTTTTTTACACACCCGTACTAAATTGTACTGGGAATTCCATCCACCATGTTTAATGTGCATTTTGAATATGTGCATTAAAAAAACTGATTGGAAATATCCAAGCAAAACACACACATCTTACACATGTATTTGATAAAAGGTGATAGAAACACTTAAAATAAGTAACAATTCATGTCTTTTTGTGACCGGGAATAGTTGATATACAATAAAACACTTTCTTTTTGCTTCCCGTTTATAAATTTGTTTAATCTTTTAATGGAAGCTTGCTCATTACTGTATGCAAAAAATGTCAGTTTTCAATTCTACACATACACAGCCCAAGACCTTGATCCATTTGCTTCCAGAATTTTCTCATAATACTGTATCACTTACTGCTTCTCATCAGCCTAGACCATAAACAATTTGTACCAAACTGACGTCTTCCAAAGCTGGACTGACCTGCTTCAACCCATGAGTCTTTCCTGAAAAACTGTGTGTGTGTATGTGGCTTCACAACAGAGGCATGGCACAAAGGGAATACTGCCGCAGCTCTCCTTTCCACTCGCTGTCAGTACGAATACCCTAGTGTAGTCACTTGCCTATTTATTTAAGCGGCATCAATATTTCATTTGCGTACATGTTGCTGGAGATCACACAAGGGACCCTCTGCTGAATATGCAAGGCTCTAATAAATATTTCAAGCACTCCATTTTGCCAACACTAGCACCAGACTGCCGAGTGCCTGCAAGCTGATCCCTGCAAGAATTAAACATGTTTGCTTGCAGTATATATTCTGTTAAAAAGCAGACAGGACACTGAATGCATGTGAGATAGCAGCATACCAGAAGGCTAAATCAGGTCTTTGAAATAATGGTGATATTATTAAGAAACACACACACACACACACACACACACACACACACACACACACACACACACACACACACACACACACGTATACCCACAGAGACACACTGTGATATTCAGTGCTTTTATCTCAGTGAATGCATGTCATCCTCATGTAGAATCATGCAGCATAATTTATAGCCTACAATTAAGCATGATTTTGTACTCATTACACATGTACTTAAAATCATCAAAACCTTTAGTGATTACTATTAGAGCTTCATAAAGCATTATCAAAAAAGGTCACACTTAACAACATAGGGCATGTCATGGTGCCTGAATCATTTTTTAAAGTTCTGTGCTGGAATATAACAGCTATGGTTGTGTGGTTTGACCGCATAAAAAAGAGAATGAGCAGCCATATAACGACCATAGCTTTTATTGGTTTACAACTTTGATAGACTTTGCAGGCAAAAGCATCTATATATTTTTTCAAACTAAATCTGATCATGACAGAGGCTGCATTCGAATATCCCTACTACCCTACTATACAATAGGAGAAAAGCAATACGCCAAAGGACTAATATGTGCAAATTCTCAGTATTCATAAAACTGTAGGTGAGAAATACCAGGATGACTACTGCTTCCACCAAGATTCTGCAGTGTGGAAGCAATGGGCACTGTGCTATCCCATAAGGCAATGGGACTGTAAAGGAATGAAAAACACACACACACACACACACACACACACACACACACACACACACACACACACACACACACATATATATATATATATATATATATATATATATATATATATATATATATATATATATATATATATATATATATATATATATATGGTAAATTTTCAGTGAAATCAAAAGATGTCCCTTGTTTCAACTGTCCCTGAAAATCTGCACAACTGTCAGGAATAATCACCAATAAACCATTATGCATTCATTACTCATTGTGATATGTAAAATATTATACAATTAAAATAGATTTATGGATTTGTTTCTTGTGTACCTTGGCACAAAGATGGTTGTTGTAGTTAAACCAAGTAATTAAACCAAAAAAAGAAGAAGAAAAATCTGGTGATTTTGCAGTGCTGGTTTTGCAATGCAAATACATAGAGGCAATCACACAAAAAATGCACAATTAAAAATAGTTGAGCAACCCGTATTGGACCACTTGAGTGACGCTTCACTGAATCACCTACACATAGTGATGGTCAGCGAATGGTAAGTGAATGCCACTTAATACCCATATCTTTTATTGGGTCAAATGCCATGTTGCACAAACTGCCTAGTGCTAAGCCCAGATCTCACTGTATGGTCTTTTCTTTGTGTTAGGGGTCAGAGACATCACATCTTTATGAACTGTCCTACCATTTATGTGCACCCATCAGTCCCTGGTATGTAGACGGTATTATTATTTACACCTTTTGGATAAATCCAAACGGGGATTAGACCCATAATTGTATGGTCCAGGGTCATCCAAAATGTCAGGGTTGTCCCTGGGATAGCAGGTCCAGCAAGATGGGTAGTAGGCATGGAACTCCTGTCAATAACAGCAATAACAGGTAGAACCATAGTTTGTTCCAGCCTACTGTTGACCATGAACTGTATTTTCTACTCAAGATTCTGGTTCAGAGTGCTTTGGTGGTAAAATGTGCTATTTGCTGTGATTTGAAAAACTCCACCATTTCAGTCTTGAAATGCTCTTCCTCAGAAACAAAGTGTGTAAGTGCTCCTAATGGTAGCCTACTGTTCCATTGCTTGCTTAGGTCATATTTCAACCAAAAGGACGAGATCATCAGGCCTTCTGAACCTGTTCACCAAAGATTTGCACAGGATCTCCCAAACTGGACAATTTAAGATTGGAAAAACATCACCTGGTCTTATTACAATATTTTGCTGCCCAGTTTCAGTGAACTTGTGCCCAGTGTAGTCTTCTGTTGTTGTAGCTTATGTGCCTCAAGGTACTGTATGATATGCATTGTGAGATACTTTTCTCCTCACCATGGATGTAAAAAAGTATTATTTGACTTTCTATTAGCTTGAACCAGTCTATACATTCTCCTCTAACCTATCTTAACAACATGGCATTTCCACCTACAGAACTGTCCCTAACAGTTTTTTGTTTGTTTGTTTGCACCATTTTGTTTAAACTCAAGAGAATTGTGTGCATGAAAATCCCAGTAAATTGATTTTGCTGAGCTCTAAATCTCTCACTCTCTCACCAAAAATACTCTCTCACCCTTAACATCTGCTTGTACTACATGATGAGATGAATATTAGTGATCAGTGTAGCATTTTTGCTGAATATTTTAGCATCTTCTATCAAATGAACACACAAATAAAGGTTATCTAATCATCTGCCCTCCCTCACACACACACACACACACACACACACACACACACACACACACACACACACACACACACACACACACACACACACACACACACACACACACACACTTATCTAGCCCCATTAAAAGAATTACAAAGGGTTCATCTAAAAGTTACACTGAGTAAGAATCTATGCATTGTAAATATAAATTTACAAACACATCGTTTGTAGTCTACTTAACATGTGCTAATTTAATAATCCAGTAACATAAGTGTAAATTCTCACAGCTTGCAGGGAGAAACACTAAAAATAAAACTTTCAACCATAGTTTGGCATATTATTTTTCTCTTTTAAGGAAGGGGAGAAGACAATAACTGTAGTTTTGAGAACTATATACTGTAATGTCAAAATGTAAACATATACCAGCTAGTGAAAATGAGCAGTATTTTCTAAAATAAATGCTTATAAAAAAAAAAGTGCCTCATGGGTCTGATAAATGATGCTGCAGTGTACAAAACAGAGAACACAGAACAGACCTTAAACAATGAGAGCTTAAACAATAATCTCTCAAATCGCTAAGGTCATGCACAGCCTATGTGTGAATTCACCGTCTCTGTGAGCTAGCTGGTCAGTTAACATTAGTGCATTACTCTTACGGGCTTTCAAGGGTGACTAACAACTGCTTGTCTGGAGGGATGAATAGCATTCCTGATCTGGATACACTTTCTTTGCTGTTCCTCTATTTTGGAGCCACTTGCATATATAAATTACCTGTCATGAAAGAGTTGTCCCACAGACTTGCAGGTCCTAAGAACTGTTGTGATTATAAGTTGTTAAACCTGTATTATAATGTGTGTACATCATTATGTAACTTGTGGCATATATCTAATGCAATGATTACTCTTTCTCCCTTAGTATTATATGACCTAAGTACTGTTATACTAAAATTAATCAAATTAATATAAAAATTGCACTACCCTGGACGATGGGTTCCTTTTCAGAGCCCAAGGTCTCTTCCTTACACCCAAAAGGATTTAGTCACCTTTGGTTTGCTCAGCTTTAGAATTCTGTAAAGCTGTTTTGAGATTATATCTGTTTTAAAAAAGCACTGTAAAAATAAAAAGGAACTGTGTTGAACATCTTAATTAAATAGGATTTCTGCCCATTTCTTGTCAGCCTCCAATTACCTCGTTTAACTATGAGTCTTTGGGTGGCAAAACATTCCAAAAACCATTAAAAAAAAAAAAACAAACAAACATTAAAACCTAGAACTACTGCTATCCAAGAGTACTCTTAATGTTTTGCTCTAAAATCTGATTTCGAAGAGAGAGATAAAGTTTAGACCCTAAGCATATTTAGTTATTTACTTAATCACTTACTTAAACAGGGAGAAAACAGATTGGAATCACAGTATGCCCATTAATCCTTGTCATGTGCACGTAGCACACAGTGAGTAGCTACACTGATTCAAAATAAGCAACTAACTATTTTTAGATGAAAACTTTTATTCCTTTGTATCAGGGCAGAAAAAGTACCCTCACTTATTTCACAGACCTGTGTCTCACAAATATGACAGTTTCAGACACTATTGAAATTATTGTTCTTTGCAATGATAACAGTGAATGCTATAACACTATAATGTTTGATGAGGTGGATGAACAACCTGATCCTGAAAGTGAAGGCCATATATATATATATATATATATATATATATATATATATATATATATATATATATATATATATATATATAACTTTGTTAAATATAGGTGTGCAACAATTATTGCCACCCTTTTAGTCAATACTTTGTGCTAGCTCCCTTTGCCAAGATAACAGCTCTGAGTCTTCTCCTATAATGCCTGATGAGGTTGGAGAATACATGGCGAGGGATCTGAGAACATTCCTACATACAGAATCTCTCCAGATCCTTCGCATTTCGAGGTCCACGCTGGTGGACTCTCCTCTTCAGTTCACCACACAGGTTTTCTATGGGGTTCAGGTCAGGGGACTGGGATGGTCATGGCAGGACCTGGATTTTGTGGTCAGTAAAACCATTTTTGTGTTGATTTTGATGTATGTTTTGGATCCTTGTCCTGCTAGAAGATCCAACCATGGCCCATTTGAAGCTTTCTGGCAGAGGCAGTCAGGTTTTCATTTAATATCTGTTGATATTTGACAAATCCCTGATGTCATGTATCCTAAAAAAATGTCCAGGTCCTCTGGCAGAAAAACAGTCCCAAAAAATTAAAGATCCTCCACCATATTTAACCGTGGGCATGAGGTACTTTTCCATATGGCTACCTCTCTGTGTGCTCCAAAACCACCTCTGGTGTTTATTACCAAAAAGCTCTATTTTGGTTTCATCTGACCATAGAACCCGATCCCATTTGAAGTTCCAGTAGTGTCGCAAACTGAAGACGCTCGAGTTTGTTTTTGGATGAGAGGAGAGGCTTTTTTCCTGAAACCCTTCCAAACAGCTTGTGGTGATGTAGGTGACTTCAGATTGTAGTTTTAGAGACTTTCTGACCCCAAGATGCAACTAACTTCTGCAGTTCTCCAGCTGTGATCCTTGGAGATTTTTTGTCCACTCGAACCGTCCTCTTCACAGTGCGTTGAGACGATATAGACACGCGTCCAATTCCAGGTTGATTCATAACATTTCCAGTGGACTGGAACTTCTTAATTATTGCCCTGATGGTGGAAATGGGCATTTTCAATGCTTGTGCTATTTTCTTATAGACACTTCTCAATTGTTTGATATGCATGAGAGCAGAGTATTTTTGTGATTTTTTTTTGTTAACAAAAGATCAAAAGGTTAAACAATAAAGACAATTTTACACAGCCTTCTTTGCTCATATTTACCAAGGGTGTCAATATTAGTGGAGGGTACTGTATGCCCCTGGTTCTTAACGGCAACTTAGGACAACAGAACCAAATAAAAAAAATGTGGAATAAAATCTATTGTGACAGAAGGATTTATTATTTTCCAAATAGTAACAAATATGTAAATGAATATCAGTGCTAAAGTAATTCCTATATACAGCCCATATGTTCAGCAGTGGTGCTTATTTTCCTCACATGTAAACATCCATCAATAGAAAATTTAAGTTCCCAGCAGAGCCCAGCTCTTTCTGCACAGTTTAAGGGAGGATAAATGAATAAGTGGATGGATGAATAGAGAGAGAGAGAGAGAGAGAGAGAGAGAGAGAGTTTACATTCAAGCAGGTGGAACAAGAGTCCTCAGCAATAACAATGCAATCAATCAGATCTCGCTCCCATCAGGCTCAGCATCTGGATGACTCCTCTGCTCCTCCCTACCTCCTCTATGTTCGCTAGCTCACTGTGGGGAGAGGAAAATGCATATGAGTGTTAAGACATGAGCTATTCATTTTAGCGGAATATTGCAGAGAATGTAAATTTGTATTTCATCAAGGCCCATGGAAAGCTTTTTAAGACAGTATCAGGGTGTTTTATAGGTCATATTGTTGATGTTCAAAAAATCCTTTCTCTCACTTTATGCCAAGGGTCTTGAGATGCAGAATTGAAGATGGTTTGAAACCGACAGTACAGTTTCTTGTAAGATATGTCTGACCCAGGGGTTGGCTAGGGCTACTTTAGTTGAAAGCACATTGAAATGTAAATGCCAGGCATGAATATTTGGTTTGGATCCCTAGGTTTGTAGGAAAAACTAAGTCTGATAACCTCGCCTTGCACCCTAACCTTTATCATCTGCAAACTTCATTCAAGTTGGTTTGTACAAGTTCCTGCACATTTTCGCTCGTGCAACCCTGTTGTCGAAGACAGCTGTCCCTGCAGAGAACTTTCTTTTTTCTATTAATTTCAGCATTCACCATGTGCAAAATATTCTCATCTGAGTAAAAGTCACTAGTGCTCACTCTTAATAGAGCTGTGGGACTATCTGTTTTGGTTTAATTAAGCTCACTAACTTGTAAGGTCCTTCTGTGCTAATCAGCAGGGTGTGAAGGTCTTTCCCTTGGCACAGTGTTCATGCATGGGAGCCCTTGTGTTATGCTACATAGCCTCTAGCATGCTAACGGCATGGAGCCGTCATTTTTTGCTTGTTATGCCGCCTACATGATCCCAACGGTCAGGCAGAAGATGAGCTTCATTCCAACCTAATTTACTAACTGCTGTGGCAAGGGAAGGGTTCTCATAGCTGCATAAGAGATGACTTATCGTGCCTAACAAGATACAGAAGTTTATATACACTGTGAGCTGGTTTTCCAAACACATATTAAGCCTGTAAAAGTGAGCACAGCATATTTAATTGGCAAACATTAAAATTACCTGTTCGTTTCTATACATTGGAAATGAGCCACAAACTGAATTTGTAATTACAGTTTCACTAGTGACTGATGATTTCTACAATATCCTACGAATGGATTTATTTAGAAAAAGCTGCATTTAGTAAGAAAAATACACACGCAGAGCCATCCCTATGCCCATGTCTCTCAAAGTTTGCTTTCTTAGTATTCAGTAGTAGTATACTCTCACTATGCAAAGCATCTGTAAAAGGAAAGAAGCTGGGGCTCTCTCTCCTATTCTGTAAGCATATAGAGAGCAGCTTATTTAGAGGGGAAGACTGAACAAAAATTGAGCTTCAATCGACCCTCACAGCAGAACAGTACAGAGTACAGGGACCTCATTATGATCCAGACTTTTGGATCATCACTAAGAACTTGTTTAGTCATATACTTTTATCACTTACTCTTGGTCCCTGAAGTATAACTCCTTTTTCCATTTCTCTCTCTCTCTCTCTCTCTCTCTCTCTCTCTCTCTCTCTCTCTCTCTCTCTCTCTCTCTCTCTCTCTCTCTCACACACAGACACACACAGACACACACAGACACACACACACACACACACAGACACACACAGACACACACACCTTCCTTTTTTTCTCTTTATCTGCCACTAGACAGCTACAGCAACAGAGCCCAGTGACTTTAATTTGGAGAAATGCACACATATACTCACAAAATTTAGAAAACAAGCACGCATGTGACACAGCAAGCTAAATAAAAATTGCTGCCACCAAAAATGAAAAATTGTTCCTAAACTATGTTACAAGGCTTTTGCTAAGTACATTTTATCATAGTCATATGGCAATAGTTAACTGCCCACATCAAGTGTCCAAGTACTCATCTATGAAAAATGAAAACAGTTGACAATATGCAGAGTGCATTCTGCTTATGACTGTAAATATGGTGCTTACTTTTTTTTTTTTTTTTTAGCATGGTAGGATGCATCGTTTTATGAGAACAGCATGTGGCCTTAAGGTGTGTAATGATATCGTTTCTCTCATCTGTACACTCATACCCTTCAACAAGATCCACCTACACTGCACTCTCTAGCGAGTTGCTATCTAGATTGGCTCAGCCAGTCTTTAGGGCAAAAATCATTTTTACAAAACACAAGTGTATAATAATGTGTGAATATATGTCTAGAGCAGAATAACTTAGAGATATTTGTTTCAAAGTCTTAATGTCTTACTGTAAGCCATAAATGTTCCACAGAGAATAACACTATATTGAAAAACCTGGGGGGGTAGGTGGGGGTGGTTAGGGGTGGGGGTTGGGGGAGTTGGGGGAGGGGGTGGATGGAATAAAAACACCAGTCTTCTCTGACTTTATGTGATATAATACATATAATATAAAGGGGAAAGAAAAAGAGTCCATTAAGAAGACAAATTTATGTGAGGAACAACCTTTAATGAGTGTCCAACTTAAGTGTTTCACTCAACCATAAAAGAGTAGCATGTTACTCAGTGCAGCAAAGGACTTAAAGCTTTCTCCTAAAATGTAACTAAAAGCACCCACTCACATTGCTTATAAATGCTTGCACATAGATCTTGAGAAAACCTGTAACTAAAGCAAATAAAAAAGGCTAAAGCAGTTGTGTTTCAACTTCAGTGACTCTGTGCTTTTAAACACACAGAGCATTTCACAAAAGGTATACAATATTGATCACCCTTGGGATATAGACTTAAAAAAAAAAAATATATATATATATATATATATATATATATATATATATATATATATATATATATATATATATGTATGTGTATATATATATATATATATATGTAAAAAAAAAAATATATATATATATATATATATATATATATATACATACATATATATATATATATATACATACATACATATATACATATATACATATATATATATATATATATATATATATATATATATATATATATATATATATATATATATCAAAAATAGAATATGTGCATATTTGCTGATAGATGCATAACTGAAACCCGAATAATGCATTGAAATGCTGTTATATTGGAATTTCCTTCTATGTATTAAGAATGGGATATGCCCAGTGAAGTTCTATACTGCTTTTTTATGTGCTACTGAGCAACTAATGTTCTTTGTGTAAAACTATACATTCCAATGGAGAAAAGTCAAGTCAATCTACATGAAAGTAAACCATTCTTGCGTGTTATTCATTGAAGACAAAATGAGCCAAAGGTTCTTTGCTCTTAATCTGGACCAAGGAAAGTTACATTCCCCCTGCTTTCACAGTCAATCCAATAATTTTGCAACTGTAACATTTGAGCGGCAGAGGAGGTCAGATATAGGTTATACAAGAATCATGGTCAAGGTTCATAATATTCAAATCCATGATAATTTTTAAAATGGATGGTATATGGTGAGAATACTCCAGTATAACAAACAGTGATAACAAACACAGGTGAGACACGAGTAAGAACAATGATCTGGTACTGTGGTTGAGGTGGCGCTGAAGAGGAACTGAGGGGAAAAAAAGGTTAATGGGAAGTTTTCGTGACAGCATTATAATATCTCTTGGCTCAGAGTAAGAGTAAAATACTTTCACAAAAGTGCCTTTTTTTTCTCCACACACAACTGCCGCTAAACCCCTTTAATGACAGAGATTGAGTAATGCCCACTGTGATGCTTGTGCTTTCTATTTATGAGTGTTTCATCCTAATGACTCCTACAGAAGTAGAAAGATTTTGTTTAATGTGCTATAAATTTTTATAGCCAGCCTGCAGGAATTGCTTGGTGTATTCATACAATTTTCAATGCACCAAAATAATTCAAATGATTCGTTTCACAAACCTCTCAATGTGTCATCTCTTTGGTGTTAAAAAAAAATCTGTAGAATGGTGTCCACATAAACCTTTAAATTATAATTCCACATTATAAATGGTAGACCAAATTGGGGGGGGGGGGGGGGTTATTTTTTGGGGAAAAAGTTGCTGTTCTGTTTATAAAGCTCATGAAAATATACCTACTGGTTCCAGGCAGAATAAGGCTGTCCAGTTGTACAGAAGCTGAGATCACTGGCATGTGTAATCCTGTGCAGAGACAGAGGGGTTGTGTTCAGTGCTTCAGTGATGGCTGGCTCACCATAAGCTCCTTGTAAGTACAATTTCAGGATAAAACAGGGAAATTTCACCAAGCACTTGGAATGAGAGTTTTTGCTGTCATTACAGGGCCTGAGTAGGACTGTGGATTACTATGCTCCACTGGGTAAATAACAGAACTGTGAAATATCCCTGATTGGGTTTGCATAATAGCAGGTTCATATCTAGCACCCAAAAAGGTTGAAAGCAGGGACATAGTGGTAATCTAAACAGAGTGTGGCTTGTGATTTTGAGCATCAGTTCTGATTGAGGACATTTCAAAGTCACATGGAGGAGAAATTAAGTTTTGAAAAAAGTTTTCCCTGTAATTTAGAGTAGGATTCTTATGTGAGCCTTATGAAAATGCTGAAAAAATGACACAGACTTTAATAGCATTGACTACACTTATCTAGACATGGGTACACAAGTGACAGTTAGAGAGAACTGTACTATATTTCATTTATACATCTGAGCAGTTCAGGGTTAAGGGCCCAGCGGTGGTGGATTGGAAGTGCTGGGGTTTGAACTCATGAGCTTCCAATCATTACTCAAGGTCTTAACCACTGAGCTACCACTGCCCTGCCCTGCTGTAATTTATTATCACCATCTTTTAAAAATATATAGTAAGTTGTAAGCTATAACACTATACTTGTGATATTGGGTCATATTATACATTTGCAGACTACACCACCCATATTATCTTTCTTTCTCTAACTAGCAATAGTGGACTTTTGATAAGACCTTGATATACAGCACCTCCTTGTTTGTTCCACTGCTGCTAGCAGGAATATGAGTCGCTACAGCTGAACTCAGCATGGGGAAAAACCAGGCGCCTGCTTCTCTTACATAATCACACTATGATGACCATTTGGCATGGATTCACTGGCAAAATGTATAATGCAATAATGCATTATAATTTTTTGACATTGCTTTGTATTATAATTTTTAACATTCTCAACAATACATTCTCTTATACCGTAAGTCAGCTTTAATGTGATGGTTTAGCACTTGATTAGTCGTGCTATCAGATATAAAAATTCCAGCAGTTTTGGGGGATGCTTTAAATGCTGATTAGAGTAAAAGAGATTAGCCTACCTGATCAGTGGGCTAAGTGATTGCATTGTGGGTATTCTTCCTGGCTTTGTATAAGAGAGGATTATTAGGCCTTTAGTTTGATTAATGGATAAAGAGTTTATTGTTCGCTGGTGCTTAAAGTGCTAAATCAGAACAGTTTCACCATATCTTGCAGGAAAATTCCCAGTGTTAAATTAACACACACAGTGTCCAGATGTAAGCGTTAATTCAGTTAATTCAACACTGAAGAATTTGCTGTCTAGGCAGACTTTACATATGCCTTGCCAGGTTGGACGATTATTGCACCAGTGAATAGTTTAGTTAAATTCTATCCTAAATTCATTAAATTAGGATATACAGTAATGTATTCAAGGTAGTGTGTATGTGCACTGTTAATTGCATTGGGGGGAAAAAAAAACAAAAAACAAACAAACAAAAAAAAAACAAGGAAAGGCTCTGCTTGTTCTTAACCATATTTGTACACTACAGGTTAGGATAATCAGGACAACTAGAAAAAGCTTAAATGGACTATACTAAACTACAGTTTGATTCCTAAGGCACAGATACTATATATACAACCTTTAAAAGGATGCACTTTACCCGTTTTTTTTTCAAAAATTAGTGAAAATATGTCAGAATGTCAAAAAACAAACAAACAAACAAACAAACAAAAAAACATCTCACTTCAGAACTCAGTATCAGGATTTTATCAGCTGGTTTTATCAGATGAAGTTACAAGCTTGCCTCTCCAGTAATCCTACACTGAATGTAACTACTATAATCAACATGTCAAGTCGTTACAGGTCTGCTCAAATCCCTGCACTGCTTCACACCAAGGCCACGTGGATCAGGTGGTAGAGCGGGTTATACACTAATCGTAGGGTTGGTGGTTCAGTTCCTGGCCCACATGACTCCACATCCTGAAGTGTCCTTGGGCAAGACACTGAACCACAAGTTTCTCCTGATGGCAAGTTAGCGCCTTGCATGGCAGCTCTAATTGGTGTGTGATTGTGTGTGAATGGATGATTGAGACACAGTGTAAAGCACTTTGAAAAAAGCACTATATAAGTGCAGACCATTTACCATATTTGAGGCAAAGACTTCACATTTAGTTTCTGCATCTATATTGTACAAAACTGCGGACATGATATGGCATTGTTGCCCTGGATTTATATTTATATTTAGATATTAATTTTATATTTGCAGATGAACCCGCATATTAGCAAAGGTTGTTGATGCTCCTCAATGTCATATCACAGCAAACTAGTGACTACATTTCCCATCCTGCACTGTAGCCTACAAACAAGGCTGCCATGGACCACAATTCCCAGAACCTTCATTCTAATCATGCACACCTGCATCCAATTCACAGCACAATCACTACGACAGTGTAAAAGGACTTTAAACGCATTAACTCTTTGTGATGTATACGCTCAGTTGCCTTCTCTCTCTGTCGTTACCAAGCCTTGATACCATGTTTGTTTATTCTGGTTTTGACCTTGTTCTCGTTTACGACATTGCCTTTTTGCCTTGCCGAGTTTGGGCTGTTTTCCTGTTCGATTGACCCTTGCCTGCCTGTGTACCTTGATTTCTTCCTGATCCTTTGTACTTCTTGGATTAAACTAATTAACCTGCACTTGCTTCCGTCTCAGCCTCCATTACATGACAGTCATGCTGGAAAAGGTTATTAAACCATCTCTAAAGAGTTTGGACTTGACCAGTCCACAGTCAGACAGACTGTGTACAAATGGAGAAAATTCAAGACCATTGTTACCCTCCCCAGGAGTGGTCCACCAACAAAGATCACTCCAAGAGCAAAACGTGTAATAATTTTTGAGAAAACAAAGGAACCCAGGGTAACTTCTAAGCAACTAAAGGTCTCTCTCACATTGCCTAATTTTAATGTTCATGAGTCCACCATCAGGAGAACACTGAACATCAATGATGTGCATGTCAGGGTTGTAAGGAGAAAGGCATTGATCCTCAAAAAAAGAACATTGTTGCTCTTCTGCAGTTTTATACAATCACATGGAGAAGCCATAAGGCTATTGGAAAAATGTTTTGTGGATGGATGAGACCAAAATAGAAATTTTGGTTTTAAATGAGAAGCTCTATATTTGGAGAAAGGAAAACACGAACATCCTTATACCATCTCTGAAACATGGTGGTGGTAGTATCATGGGTTGAGCCTATTTTGCTGCATCTGGGCCAGAACGACTGGCCATCATTGATGGAACAATGAATTCTTAATCATAGTGAATTCTAAATGAAAATGTCAGACCATCTGTTCATGAACTGAATCTCAAGAGAAAGTGGGTCATGCAGCAATACAATGACCCTAAGCACACAAGTCGTTCTACCAAAGAATGGTTGAAGAAGAATAAAATGGGCTAAAATTCCTCCAAGCTGATGTGCAGGACTGATCAACAGACACAATCTCAGTGTTTAAGTCTAGACTGAAAATATATTTGTTTACCCAAGCTTACAATGAATAGACTTTCTTTTACACAAAGTACACAGTCTTATCCATTACGGGATAGTAAGCATACCCAACAATTTCTCCCTCTCTTTACCTCACTCTCCCTGTCTCATTTTGTCGAGCCAAACATGATATTATGGATATGCCAGTGATCCTGACCCTTTCTGCTCTCCAGACCTGCCTGATCCATCCTGATGCCCTATTTCTGGATGGAGCTCTCATCAACTGGAGGCTACATTCTGTCACTGAGGATGACCCCAAGCAGTGCAGCCTGGAGATTGCTGAGGATGGTGCCACTTGAAGTACCATGGAAATGGTTTTGGACCTCAATTCCACATGGACATTCTCGCTATGGTTGCTGGGACTACGGTTGCTGCTATGGCCTTAGGACTGCAATTACCACATACAATTTTGCACTCAAGTCTCCTTTAGTGAACAGTGGACTAGTTCAACAAAACAGACTTCATATAAAAGCCATAATGAATTTCCTTTACTTTCAGACTATCCATTGTTACTTAGATGAGGACGAGTTCCCTTCTGAGTCTGCTTCCTCTCAAGGTTTCTTCCTCATAATCATCTTAGGGAGTTTTTCCTCACCACCGTCGCCACCGGCTTTCTCATTAGGGATAAATTCACACACTTAAAATCTGTATCCTGTATTTATATGTTTCTGTAAAGCTGTTTTGAGACTACACTGACTACACTGGACTATAATGTCCATTGTTAAAAGCGCTACACAAATAAAATTTAATTAAATTACCAGAAATGCCACAGGGGGGTCAGGCCAGATACTGAAAGCAAAAATTCACATACTTTTGCCACACACAGATATGTAATATTGGATCGTTTTCCAATATTGTGACCAACTATAATATTTTTGTCTCATTTGTTTAATTGAGTTCTCTTTGTCTACTTTTAGGACTGAAATTTTTTATGTTGTTTTAGGTCATATTTCTGCAGAAATATAGAAAATTTACAAACTTTCAAATCTCACTGTAGTTATTCTTATACTAATTGTACTGACGTTTTAAAGGTTATTATTATTATTATTATTATTATTATTATTATTATTATTATTATTATTATTACTCTGACAAAAAGGATGGGCTATTAGGATCAGGGTGTGTGTGTGTGTGGGGGGGGGGGGGGGTTCAAAAGCCTTTAATGAGGTGAGTGGAATAACAATGAATAATAACCTTTTGTTTGATATGATAGTGAAGAGCCATGCATAATGGAGTGCTGAGTGGAGTCCTACAGCTGTTGAATATCACCCAGGACACAGCAAAGTGCCACCAAATTAATATGAAATATGGCTTCTATTATAAATAAGGACCAGGTGTGTCTCGTTAAAACTGGGCCCACTGTCAGAGCTATACACACACACTGCTCACACATGCATAGGTGAATTTGACGTGTGCCACACAGTGATCCCACAGTGGGCAGTGACAGACATTGCATCTGCCTAGTACACAGTTAATGCCTTGTATGATTGTACATTCAAAGTTGGAGCAGAGTGTGTGTCCCTTAATTTCGGAGTCTAAACAGTCAATCAGAAAAGGAAGATCCTCTGCTCTCCATCTGCTGTCCTAGTCAAATCCTCACACTGCCTGGCTTGATTGGAGGTGCCAATTTGACCTGCTTCTGGCTCCGATCCATGTGTTTCTGCTGGAAGCCGAGGCTGAAAATATCCTTCCAATTCATCATGGAGAATGCCAGCTGGGAACAAATGTGTTGTATGTGTTTGTGAAGTGCCTTGTTGCTAGCTTTTTCTCACAGACCTGATGGGGGGGCCCTTGTGAAGGTGGAGACAGATTATTTAGATCTTGCTCTCTTGACACACCAAAAGTGATGTTTATAACAAGAGCACAGCATGAGTAGAATGTGCATATTCTACTTCTTCTCTAGACACATGAATTTGTTTCCCTTTGTGTCAGGATGTGTGCCCAGTCTCTCTCATGGCATTTTAAATTGCAGGTATTCTCATGACTTGCTTTTGAAAAGTGACAGTTTGATTTCTTACTTCAAAAGCAATGAGAAATGATGCTGGTTCCTGATCTGTCTTCCTAGGATACACTGCCCCATCTCTTTAAATCATAGAAATGACTCACCTCTGTAACATAGCTTGATTTGTTTACATGAGTTAATTCTTTGGTGACTGAGAGCAAGCTGTTTTTATTCTCTGCTGAAGTGTTGAAAGATTTAACAGCTGCTAGATCATTTCCTGTGAAGGTAGGCAGATAAAAGAGAAATGGGGGAGATAAAAACTCAGAACTAACTGAAACACAGTCACAAACAAGAGTGTGCTATATGAACATGATAAGATAATAAGATTTCAAGTTTGTTGTAGGTAAAAGGTAAAAGTAGCATGATGTGTTATTATAAGATTGCTGTTATATTAAATCTTAAGCAGGGCTTCTCAACTTCAGTTCAAGGCACCCACTGCCCTGCAGTTTCATATTTTCCCAAGCTCTAACACACCTGATTCAAGTCACTAAGGGCTTTATAATTAGCTTATGAGTTATATCTAATATCAGGTGTGCTGGAGGAGGTAAAATATGAAGCTGTGCAGAGCTGTAGGTCGCCAGAATTCCAGCTGAGAACCCATGTGCCAGACTGATAAAAGTATTGAGCCCAAGAGTACTTTCATCATAGACAGATTCAGAGAGGAATGGTGGAGGAAAATGTGTTCTTACTCTTTTCTGTCAATCAGGACAGCTGGGGGGAAAAATTTAACTGAATTCTCAAAAAATCATACTCTGAAGCATTTTTCCTCTACCAGACTTCTCTTAGGCTGAGCTAAAATGACATTTTGATTTATAAGACAAAAATGCATGTAGCATTTCCAATGACAAATCTGTATTTCATATTTTTTTGTATAAATTGATTAAAATAAAAGCTAAAAACATCTAGCACAAGGGCAGAATATTATCAGCTAATATAAAAGCCATGAGCAGTAATATATGACCACTAGTCTTCTCAAGCCACATTTCTACTGCAAAAGCCCACCCTCAATAAACTAATACTAACCAGAGTGCAAGATTATACATTCTACAGATACAGCCACAAAAAAAAAAAAAAAAAACTATATGTCTCAGTCCTCATTCCTCTCAACCTGTCATTCAACAGATTCAACACAGTTACTTGTCTGCACTCCTTGGAGATCATATGCTCAAAGCTGATTCTTCTCATATTTAGAAGACCAATTCTTTCTCTAGAGAAGGGGTCATCCTCAATTTTATAAGGATTTCATCCCAAACAAATAGGAGCCACGTGTCATGTCACAGTGAACTAGCGACTCAATTTCCCAGAATGCACTGCAAACTACAAATATGGCCGATGACTACAACTCTCAAACAACACTCAGACACGTTCACCTTTTTCCTGCAGACTATTCACACACACCTGTTCCCAATTACACTCCGAATTACACCATACTACTTAAGAGACTTTCACACACAATGTTTTTGCGAAGTAATACACTCAGTTGATCTTTTCTCTGTTGTGGATCAAGCCTTGAGCTAGTGTTTGTTAGCCTGGTTTTGACTTTGGTTACTCCTTTGACCTTGAGTCGCTGCCTTGCCTGTTTTGTATTGTTTACCTGATCATGTGACCACTGCCTATTTTTGTTTATGTCTTTTGCCTTGCCCTCTGAATACTATACTCTTCATTAAAGCTCTTAACTGCAATTGGATCCGTCCTAACCCTCATTACGTGACACCATGACTAAAAGCAATTTAAAAATTAATTAAATCACTGGAATAAAATGTCACGTGTGAGGTTGGAATGAAAATCTGCAGGCATAATTTATTAAATGTTTATAGTTGTAAAAATACATGCAAACTTAACACCTACAATAACAAAATAAATGTGCAATCTGATTGCATAATCATGTGTAAGGAGGAATGAATCTTTCACAAAAAAATCGTGTTGTTTGGTTTGGCGTGTGGGCCTTAATTAATATGAAATTTGCCACATTTTCAGGTGATCGTGTGCACAGATTAGTTTCAACCATTTGAAGACAGATTTATGCCATTTACTGGGTTAAAATAATGACAGTGTCTGGGAAGATTATGCTCTTGTTTAAACATCACAACCTCAGTAGATAAAACTCTTGAGTCTGATGTGGATGATGTGGATAAATCAAAGTGATCACTCATTTCCCACTGTGAACTTATAATTCTTTAAAATTTGGAGTAATGGTTTCCCATAAGTATATTAAGTTAGAAAAGTTGAGGTAGGCAGGGTGTCTATCAGTGGGACTGGATTGGAATCTTTAAATGTGATTTTCTCCATTTTCACTTTTGGGATTAAGCAGAATTTAAAATTCTAGAACTTTATACTCATTTAGATACAAACAAAAGGGAAATATATTTCGATTTGGGAAAGATATATATACAGTTGCTTTGGACAAAAGTGTCTGCTAAATAAATAAATGTAAATTTAAATATATATATTTACATTTACATTTATTCATTTAGCAGTCGCTTTTATCGAAAGCGACTTACAAATGAGAAAAATACAAGCAAAGTGATATATCAAGCAGAGAACAGTACAAGTAGTGCTACCATACAAGATCCATTAATTGAGTTCCAGAAGAAGCAAAGTGCACAGAGTAGAGGTGTAAGTGCAATTTTTTTAATTATTATTATTTATTTATTTATTTTTTATTATGAGTTGGTTAGGTGTTCGCGGAAGAAGTGGGTCTTTAGCTGTTTTTTGAAGATGGTGAGAGATTCTGCGATCTGGATTGAGGTTGGAAGTTCATTCCACTACTGAGGAACAGTTAGTGTGAAGGTTCTGGAAAGGGACCTTGTGCCACGCTGAGTGGGAACTACTAAACGTCGGTCGCTAATTGATCGCAGATTGCGTGAGGGAACATAAGCCTTCAGGAGAGAGTTGAGATAGGAGGGTGCTGTTCCAGACAAGGTCTTGTAGGTGAGCATCAAGGCCTTGAATTTGATGCGGGCAGCTACAGGAAGCCAGTGGAGGGAGATGAAGAGGGGTGTGACATGGGTTCTCTTGGGCTGGTTGAATACATACATACATACATACACACACACACACACACACACATATATATATATATATATATATATATTTGGGCCCAATTTGGACATTTTCACTTAGGGGTGTACTCACTTTTGTTGCCAGAGGTTTAGACATTAATGGCTGTGTGTTGAGTTATTTTGAGGGGACAGCAAATTTACACTGTTACACAAGCTGTACACTCACTACTTTACATTGTAGCAAAGTGTCATTTCTTCAGTGTTGTCACATGAAAAGATATAATCAAATATTTACAAACATGTGAGGGGTGTACTCACTTTTGTGAGATACTGTGTATATATATATATATATAATATATACAGTGAGGGGAAAAAAGTATTTGATCCCCTGCTGATTTTGTACGTTTGCCCACTGACAAAGAAATGATCATTCTATAATTTTAATGGTAGGTTTATTTGAACAGTGAGAGACAGAATAACAACAAAAAAAATCCAGAAAAACGCATGTAAAAAATTTTACAAATTGATTTGCATTTTAATGAGGGAAATAAGTATTTGACCCCCTCTCAATCAGAAAGATTTCTGGCTCCCAGGTGTCTTTTATACAGGTAACGAGCTGAGATTAGGAGCACACTCTTAAAGGGAGTGCTCCTAATCTCAGCTTGTTACCTGTATAAAAGACACCTGTCCACAGGAGCAATCAATCAATCAGATTCCAAACTCTCCACCATGGCCAAGACCAAAGAGCTCTCCAAGGATGTCAGGGACAAGATTGTAGACCTACACAAGTCTGGAATGGGCTACAAGACCATTGCCAAGCAGCTTGGTGAGAAGGTGACAACAGTTGGTGCGATTATTCGCAAATAGAAGAAACACAAAAGAACTGTCAGTCTCCCTCGGCCTTGGGCTCCATGCAAGATCTCACCTCGTGAGCTTGCAATAATCATGAGAACAGTGAGGAATCAGCCCAGAACTACACGGGAGGATCTTGTCAATGATCTCAAGGCAGCTGGGACCATAGTCACCAAGAAAACAATTGGTAACACACTACGCCGTGAAGGACTGAAATCCTGCAGTGCCCGCAAGGTCCCCCTGCTCAAGAAAGCACATATACATGCCCGTCTGAAGTTTGCCAATGTACATCTGAATGATTCAGAGCACAACTGGGTGAAAGTGTTGTGGTCAGATGAGACCAAAATGGAGTTCTTTGGCATCAACTCAACTCGCCGTGTTTGGAGGAGGAGGAATGCTGCCTATGACCCCAAGAACACCATCCCCACCGTCAAACATGGAGCTGGAAACATTATGCTTTGGGGTGTTTTTCTGCTAAGGGGACAGGACAACTTCACCGCATCAAAGGGACGATGGACGGGGCCATGTACCATCAAATCTTGGGTGAGAACCTCCTTCCCTCAGCCAGGGCATTGAAAATGGGTCGTGGATGGGTATTCCAGCATGACAATGACCCAAAACACACGGCCAAGGCAACAAAGGAGAGGCTCAAGAAGAAGCACATTAAGGTCCTGGAGGGCCTAACCAGTCTCCAGACCTTAATCCCATAGAAAATCTGTGGAGGGAGCCGAAGGTTCGAGTTGCCAAATGTCAGCCTCAAAACCTTTATGACTTGGAGAAGATCTGCAAAGAGGAGTGGGACAAAATCCCTCCTGAGATGTGTGCAAACCTGGTGGTCAACTACAAGAAACGTCTGACCTCTGTGATTGCCAACAAGGGTTTTGCCACCAAGTACTAAGTCATGTTTTGTAGAGGGGTCAAATACATATTTCCCTCATTAAAATGCAAATCAATTTATAACATTTTTGACATGCGTTTTTCTGGATTTTTTTGTTGTTATTCTGTCTCTCACTGTACAAATAAATCTACCATTAAAATTATAGAATGATCATTTCTTTGTCAGTGGACAAACGTACAAAATCAGCAGGGGATCAAATACTTTTTTCCCTCACTGTATATATATATATATATATATATATATATATATATATATATATATATAAGAAATTGCCAAAATTGATCATGTGAAGCATTTACACACATACAAAAGAACCACCATTCAGAGATACAATTTCTGATTGGTTCATAAATATTGTTTTTTTCCACCCACCATATATGTGGCTGCATGTTGAAAGTGAAAAGGTACATTCAAAGAAAAGAAATTTAAAAAAGAAAAGGTCTGCTGGCAGATGCAGATGTTAAAAATACCTTCTTTTTTTCCTCATTCTTTTCATTGTTTTTTTTACTTTCATACACAGCTTTAAAGGCACAAAGTTGCCAGGTTTCAGAAAGATTCCCATCTCAACTACATCTCAAAAACTGCACAAAAAACTCAGAAAGTTCAAGCACTGGACAAAGAAGATACATTTTTCTTCTTTTTCTCCATCTTAGCATGGGGAATATCTGGGTTACGCATTTAACGTTCCCAAGCTGTGGGAAGCATCCTTGCACGTGACCGGTATCTGTGTAAAACCACGCCTATTTGTAGGCCTGCCGTAGTCAGGTCACGTGGCATGAGTTATAAACACAGCTTTCCCCAGAAGCATGACACTTCATGGTGCACTTCCGGGAAAAAAGGGGAGTTTTCTGTGGTGCGAGGGAGAACTCTCCTTCTCACTGGCTCCCCCCCTCTGGGTCCTCAGAGTCAGAGGGATGGGGGTTAGCCTGTCAGTGCTCAGACCATACGCCGCACACTGCATCAAATTGGTCTGCATGGCTGTCGTCCCAGAAGGAAGCCTCTTCTAAAGATGATGCACAAGAAAGCCTGCAAACAGTTTGCTGAAGACAAGCAGACTAAGGACATGGATTACTGGAACCATGTCCTGTGGTCTGATGAGACCAAGATAAACTTATTTGGTTCAGATGGTGTCAAGCGTGTGTGGTGACTACCAGGTGAGGAGTACAAGACAAGTGTGTCTTGCCTACAGTCAAGCATGGTGGTGGGAGTGTCATGGTCTGGGGCTGCATGAGTGCTGCCAGCACTGGGGAGCTCCAGAGCATGATCCCCTCCCTTCAGAGACTGGGCCGCAGGGCAGTATTCCAGCATGATTACCTTGCTAAAGAAGCTGAGGGTGAAGGTGATGGACTGGTCAAGCATATCTCCAGACGTAAACCCTATTGAGCATCTGTGGGGCATCCTCAAATGGAAGGTGGAGGAGCACAAGGTCTCTAACATCCACCAGCTCCGTGATGTTGTCATGGAGGAGTGGAAGAGGACTCCAGTGGCAACCTGTGAAGCTCTGGTGAACTCCATGCCCAAGAGGGTTAAAGCAGTGCTGGAAAATAATGATGGCCACACAAAATATTGACACTTTGTGCCCAATTTGGACATTTTCACTTAAATGTCACATATATTTATATTTTTTTTTTCAGTAAAATTTTATTTGTATAGCACTTTTTACAATAGACATTGTCTCAAAGCAGCTTTACAGAAATATAAACACAGGATACAAATTTGAAATGTGTGAATATATTCCAATTGACCAAGTGATGGTGATGGTGGCAAGGAAAAAACTCCCTAAGATGTCAAGTGGAAGAAACCTTGAATGGAACCAGACTCAGAAGGGAACCCATCCTCATCTGGGTAACAACGGATAGTGTAAAAGTAAAGGAAAGTTCATTATGGTTTTTATATGAAGTCTGTTTGTTGAATTAGTCCACTGTTCAAAGGAGACCCGAGTGCAAAACTGCATGTTCTAATTGCAGTCTCATGGCCTTAGAAGACCCGTAGTCCCAGCAATCACAGTGAGAATGTCCATCTGGAAATGGAGTTGATGAGGGCTCCATCCAGTGGTAGGGCATCCGAACGGATCATGCTGGTCTGGAGAACAGAAAGGATCAGGATCACAAGCATCTCCATAAAATCATGTGTGGCTCGACAGAAGGAGAGAGTGAGAGATTGTTATGTAAGACTGTGCTTTGCGTAAAAGTAAGTCTACTCATGGTAAGCTTGAGTAAACCAATATGTTTTAAGCCTTAAACACTGAGACTGTGTCTGAGTCCCAAACACTAATTGGAAGACTGTTCCATAACTGTGGGGCTTTGTAAGAGAAAGCTCTTCCCCCTGCTGTAGTCTTCGCTATTTGAGGTACCATCAAATAGCCTGCACCTTTTGATCTGTGTGGTGGATCACAGAAAAACAAAAGTTTGTTTAGATACTGTGGTGCGAGACCGTTTAGTGCTTTATAGGTTAATAATAGTATTTTATAATCAATGCATGATTTCACTGGGAGCCAATGCAGTGTGGATAAGATCGGTGTGATATGGTCATATCTTCTGGTTCTAGTTAGGACTCTAGCATCTGCATTCTGGACTAACTGGAGTTTGTTTATGCTCCTACTGGAACATCCAGACAGTAAGGCATTACAGTCATCTAGTCTAGAGGTGATGAAAGCATGAATTAATATTTCTGCATCATGTAGTGACATTATAATTCTTATCTTAGCAATATTTCTGAGATGAAAGAAGGCTATCCTAGTAATATTATCTACATGAGCATCAATTAAAAGACTGGGGTCAATAATCACACCGAAGTCTTTTACTGCTGCACATGACGAAATGGAGAGACCATCCGAGTTACTCTGTGATCAGAAAGGTTACTTCTAGCTACACGTGGTCCTAGTACAAGTACTTCTGTATTAACAGAATGAAGTAAGAGGAAGTTAATGAGCATCCACCATCTAATGTCTTTTATACATTCCTCAACTTTATTAAGCTGCTGTTGTCTGTCCTCTGGCTTTGCTGAAACATACAACTGTGTATCATCAGCATAACAGTAGAGGCTAATTCCATGTTTATGAATAATTTGACCTAGAGGTAGCATATATAAATTAAGAAGCAGTGGGCCTAAAACAGAACCTTGTGGAAAACCAAATTTAACCTCGGTATACGTGGAGAAATCACCAATTACATCTATGAATTGATCAAATTGATCTGTCAAATAAGACCTAAGCCAGGAGAGGATGGTTCCCTTAATGCCAACAACGTTTTCTGATCTATCAAGGAGAATAATATGATCTATAGTATCAAAAGCTGCACGAAGGTCAAGCAACACAAGCAAGGAGACACAACCCTGATCAGATGCAAGTAGTAGGTCATTTACTACTTTAACTAACGCTGTCTATGTACTATCATGAGGCCTAAATCCTGACTGATACATTTCCTGAATGTTGTTCCTATGTAGGTACGAGCATAGCTGCTGTGCTAGAACCTTTTCTAAGATCTTGGAGAAAAAGGGGAGATGTGATATTGGCCTATAGTTGGACAGTTGACAGGGGTCAAGGTCAGGTTTTTTAATCAGGGGTTTGATAACTGCTAATTTAAATCATTTTGGTACATAGGAAATTCTAAAAGAAGAATTTATTATATTTAGAATGGGTTCAATTACTCCAGGACAAATCTGTTTAAAGAAACATGTAGGTAAAGGATCTAGTATAGAAGTTGATGATTTTGCTGAAGAGATTAATGAAGCTAGTTCGGTCTCTCTAAGGGGAGTAATTCTAATCGTTGATCACATATTGCTATGTTATCATCTACAGGGTTACTTTTAAAACTGTCTGTTTTAAATTTAATAGCCTGAATTTCACAACTAATATTTTCAACTTTACCAATGAAAAAATTCATGAAATCTTCGCTACTATGTAATGATTCTGATTGAGTCCCTGTTTCTGTAGTGGTTTTATTCCTAGTTAATTTTGCTTCCATGTTGAATAGAAATCTCAAATTGTTTTTGTTATCTTCTATTAAGGTGGCGAGAGAGACTTTTCTAGCATCACTCGGAGATTTTCTATAGTTCAGTAGGCTCTCCTTCCATGTTATTTGAAATATTACCAATTTGGTTTGGCGCCATTTACGTTATAATTTTCGAGTGGTCTGTTTTAAGGTATGCATTTGATCATTACACCAGAGTGCTAGCTTTTTCTCTCTAATTATTATTTTTTTTGAGTGGCACCACTCTATCTAGTGTGTAGTGGAGCATTGATTGTAAGCATTCAGTCACCTGATGGAGTTCCCTGGGATCAGATGATCCAAATATTATTTATATCTCTGGGAGGTTATTGATGAAGCTCGGTGCAGTAGCTGACGTGAATGTACATTTACGTGGTAGTGAGGCGAGGTGCAAATATTATGATCAATACATATTTTGAATGAGATGTATGTTAGTAATGTATGTTAGTATCAGGTCAAGAGTGTGACCACCATTATGAGTAGGTCCTATTACATTCTGATTGACTCCTACTGAATCTAAAATGGACACAACCGCTGTTCTCAGATGGTCTTCCGGGTTATCAACATCCATCCATCCATCTTCTATACCGCTTATCCTTTTCAGGTTCATGGGGATTATCAACATGAATATTAAAATCACCAACAATTAATGCTTTATCTAGAGAAACAATCAGCGTTGAGATAAAATCTGCAAATTCACTAAGGAATTCAGTATATGGCCCTGGGGGTCTACAAATAATAATTAGAGGAATTAACTTATTTTTTTGTGGCTACATATGTTATACTGGTATAAAGAACTTCAAAAGAGTTGAATTTATGATTAGGTTTTTGTGTGACACCTAGATTTTGACTGTGGATGAGTGTAACACCTCCTCTACCAGTTAAATGAGGCTGATGTATATAACTGTATCCAGGAGGACTGGCTTCATTTAGTGCTATGTACTCATTTATTTTAATCCATGTTTCCATTAAACACACTATGTTAAATTCCTGATCAGTAATGATTTTGTTAACAATAAGTGCCTTAGACGTAAGAGATCTAATATTTAATAGTCCTAGCTTCAGATCAAAGGTGCTGGATGTGCATTTGGTATGATCTATTTTTATGTTAGTTAGGTTACTAAAACAAACTTTATTAAATTTTCTATGTATTTCTTTAGCTCGGGGAACAGACACAGTCTCTATAGAATGAACTACAAGTGCTGAACTATTAATTGAACATTAATTATGATAAATGTTGTTATTGTTGGAAGTTGGACTTATAGCTGGTAGTTACATGCTGTGTAGCATCTTGGAGAGGTTGTCTGACAGGAGTTCCGCTCCGAGGCTGCTGGGGTGCAGGCCATCAGCATGGAACAACCTCGGACGCTCCCAGAACAGATTCCAATTATTGGCAAAGAGCAAATTCTGTTGATGCATTTTCTGGCCGCATATCAAAGAGCTACTAAATGTAGCTACTTTCTGTTTTGATTGAACTTAAGCCAGAAGCATTTTCTTATTTATGTACATTACATTATACGTTGAAGCTTCTCTAGCCAGCCCTATGTGCCAATACTAATTAATGCACTTTCATTTATGTTACTTTGGGCAAATGTAAATGGCCATTAAATCCAAATTCCTAGGCTGATGTGCTGGCATGTATTGGACAATGAGAAGAAACCAGAGAACCCAGAAGAATCCAATGCAGACATGAGGAAAGCATGTGAGACTACACACAGGCATTAAACAAATCTTAGGATTGAACCTAGGATAGTAGAGGTGTCACACTACCTGCTGTGTCATCATACCACCTATAAAAAAAAGTGAGTTTTTGCAATTATTATTGTTATATAATTATAGTTGTATTTAATTATTTTATCTATTTATTTATTTGTTTGTTTGTTTGTTTGTTTGTTTTACTATTTTGGATCAGTTGATAGTGGCCCAGTTCCTTCTGACATTAACTGATGTATCTGCTGAAAGATTTGAGGCCAAAGGCTTCTTCCTCAACCATCTGTTCCACAGCATGTATTGCATTTCTCCCATGTCTCAGCACCTCTGCTAAAATGTAATTGTTGTGACAATTTACCCTTTGATTACCTGGGTTATGGGACAGTGATGTGTCAGATTTTGCGATGTAGGTAGAAAGTCTGGCATAGACATCCACATGCATCTGTTCAGTTACCGCAATGCCGCTAATCACCCCATCCAACCTTCATCCATCTGTTCTTCTTTCTCTTTGCCTTCTCGGACATTTCATCACACACCTCTCTTCATTTTCAATCCTTGGCATATACATATTAGACACATTATGCATGTGCTTTCTGAGCTATTTCCTCTTCCAGTGTTGTTTTTTTTTTTTTTTTTAAATCAATTCATGAATCAAAATGCCATCCTCTTCCATCTCCTAAATCATGTCAGCTCTTTTTCCCCTTTTTTAATGTGACATAACATGCAACAAAATTCAAGTGAAAAACAAATATAAAGGTTGAGTAAATAACATTCTATAATTCATTTCTCACAGCAACAACAACAATAACAGGATTTAGAAAATATTTAATATTTCCACAGGTCCCTTTGACAGGGACTTGCATTGGCAGATGCTCCATATAATCTAAACCTGATAATAAACAGATTAAACAAATTGAAATTATAATCTTGGATATGGTCACGTTTACTTTTACAAGTTTACAAGTTTTGTTTAACATTTATGGAAGTATTTATGGAGCACCACGTAAAAGTCAGTAACAGGTTAGTTCCTGTTTTCACTTACATTTGAGTAGTTTTATATCTAGTCATTTCCTCACCTTGTCTTTCTCTTGAAGATAATAAAATCAAATATGCTTCTTGTCATGTTATAGAGAAACTGGAAACTCCTAAAGACTCACATCTCACATATGTTCCTTAACATTAAATTCAACTATGTGCAGTTAAAAAGTGTTTATTTCTTTATTTGTTTAGCTGTACATTATTACTGTTTTCACAATCGCTAAAACATATTTCATGAAACTTATCCTTTTCTTAAAACTATAAACACAACTCCAAATATTCAAGCTAAATTCACCAAACCTATAACTTCTCTTTCAAAATGAAACAGTAACCTCAATCATTTTAACTTTGCCCAAAACCAAAAAAGATCATAAACACAGCCAGTCAAAAATGTTAACACTACTGAGCAACCATTAGACCCTACACCGAAATAAAGTAAAACACTGTGTTCATATAGGTACAGAAATAATGATTTCTTGTGCATAAGGGCTTGTGTGTTTTGCATTCTCCATTGTCAAGTGCATAAAAACAAATATAGGAGACCAGTTGCAACAAAAAGACACATTTTATTGTTTTCACAATAAATATTTACAGCATTGTATATAGCACGTGGCAACTAGTGCTTGTTCAGAATTTACATGCATGAAAAAAAAACTTTAGTACCGCAAAAGACCTAAGGAAAAAGAAGAATGAATGAATGAAAAGTAAACTACAATGCAGTGTAGTGCAGTACGCATATTGTGTAACAAAATTCAGGATTTTATTGTGCCTACGCATCATGCCTCTGTGCTGAGTCAGGCCAGAGGACTTTGTCAATATCACATGCCACATTCTCCTGTCCCAGGCAATGGGGGAAGAATCCTGTGGTGTTCCAAATCCAAACCTGAAAGGACTCCACACCTATACCACCACTGGCCATTTCCATGGCCTGCAGAAGTATTTCCCCTACTGTAGCGGTTCCGGTCATAGACCATTCCATCTCCATGTCGAAAAAAAGAAATTTTCAATTGGATGTAAAAACATTGGTTATGTGGAACCACTCCTGGACCTGGGAACCATGGTGAAAGCTCATGTTGTCCCAAACAATCACATAAACTGAATGCTCTGACTGGCCATCATCCTGGAGCTCACAGTCAAACTAGAGATCCAGGAGGACACCCTGGAATGTTAGGAAGTGTTCATTGTTATAAGGCCCTAAGGGTGCATGGCGGTGGAGAGGCATGCAAAGGGTCACATTGAATCACGTCAAACACGTTGAATACAGGTCAAATATTCTCTGTAGGTAAAATATATACAATATTGTAGGTTTACAGTAACAATATGAGTGCTACATAATGACAGACCCCTTCTGATCTTTGCAGATGTTTGACAGTTTTACATTGCTGTATGTAGTAACGTACTGTAAGAACCAAAACGCAGTTGAAATGTGCACTTACTTGCACATACAGAAAGCATAACTCTTTCAGTCTTCCAGTATTTCACTCAAAGGGTATCTGGTACACTTCCTTCATGTGCTCCCCGTTCCTCTGCAAGATATGATCAATAGTAGAGAGGGCCACAGTATTGATACCTCAAAAACTTGAATCATCTTTGATTGCTTGGTCTCATATTTCTCTAAGACAGATGTCATTATTTTGAAGAACCACAATAACAGTGTGAGCCTCTTGCTGTAACGTAAACATGGAACGCCTGCCACCTCCTTGAGACAATCTTGCAGCTCTACGAAAAGCACAGATGGAATTACATACACATACAGTACTGTGAAGATAATACCGTAATGGACCCAACTTCAATACAAAGGCGATACAGGTTGTTCTCCAATTGTTTTACTATTGGAAAAGTGTATTGTACTAAAATGTTTGCATACAGTAAATAATCAAAGACCAAGAACACAATTACTATACCTGTTATGTTGTCTGAAAGTCCTCACTATGGTGGACACTGAGAGCCTGCTCAGGTTTGGTTGAACCTGTTGTACAGTTACCCTCATGGTCATACCATGAACAATGACATGATAAATGGCAATGGCATGAATTTAATCAGAAATTGTTGCTCTTGGAACTCCTTGTCCACTTCCTCCTCAGCCAGCATCTCTTACATGTACCTTTCCACCTCTTCTGCCACCTCTGACATTAACTCTTTCTTCACTGCCTCATTGACAATTGGTATCCATCCATTGCTTGTATCAACATTCAACTGACGTTTGCCACTTGCACTGGCCTATAAGCCATTCACTAATTGGTTTCATCATTAGAAACAAGTGCTAACAATTTTGAGATCGTGTTTCTATTGTGTTTAATCAACAAATACATCTCTATGAAAAATCAGCATTAAAATATGAGTGAGATTTTTAAGAAAAAAACAAAAAAAACAAACAAAAAAAAAACACACCACCACAATGTGTTCGAGCTCTGCAAATGTCTAAGTGTGACGTAATGGAGGCTGAGATGGAAGCAAGTAAGGCAGTTTAATGAGAAGAGAAATCCACAGCATTAGGCAGAAATCAACCATAGAGAGACAAGGGTCAAATGATCATGCAAACAAAAAAAAACTAGGCAAGACAGAGAATCAAAAGTTGAGGGAATAACAAAATAATAATAAAAAAAAAAAAGAGCAACAACTCAAGGTAAAGGGTTGGTAAATGACAGAGACAGTCAACCAAGTGTAATACTTCGCAATGGCTGTGTGAGAGTGTCTTAAGTAGTATGGTGTGATTGAGAACAAGTATGTGTGATTAGTCCTCAGGAGACCACGACATGTCTGTTCCATTGGGAGTTGTAGTTGTCAACCATGTTTGTAGTTCATAGTGCATTCTGGGAAATGGAGTTGCTGATTGGCCGTGTCAGCAGACTCAGGTGTGAGCAAAACTTGGTTGGCCAGGTCATCAGATTCAGGTGCAAGTATAATGTTGGTCGTGACATCGACCTCAGACAGGAACTTGGCTTGGGAGGTTGCCTCGTTGACCTTGAGCTGGAGCTCGGCAGGCGAGACCACCTCGTGGTTCTCAGGCTGGAGTGCTGCAGAGGAGGTCGCCACATTGACCTCGAGCTGGAGCTCGGCAAGTGAGACCACCTCGTGGATCTTAAGCCGGAGCTCTGCTCTTGCTCTCTTGTTGAGCCATTTATGGGTGCACCAGCTGCCTTTGAAACATTCCTGAGAACAGAAATATGATTCTTGTACCCCTAAGTACATGCTCCACCCATTGGTAGGCCAGGCCATAATGAGCCCAAACCACTGCCTCTTGTCCAGCTTGGAGTTTGCCAGGCTTGAAATTTACAATTTGCAGTGGAACAGGAACTGCCTTGGGTAGTCGCACAATCCATAATTCGGAACCGGAAGGTCTGTCAGTCCACTGGGGAAACTGGACTGACATGAATGGTGGCCAGATATCTTTTCACTCTCCTGCTGCTTCCAGGTTGAGGTGAAGTATTTTGTCATATAATGGAGACTGAGACGGAAACAAGTGCAGGTACGACAGTTTAATGAGAAGACAAATCCACAGGGTTAGGCAGAAATCAACAACCATAGAAAGGCAAGGGTCAAACGGTCATACAAACAGTCCAAACTAGCCAAAACAGAGAATCAAAGGTGAGGGAATAACAAAATCAAAAAACCAAAACAGCAACATGAGACAGAGTCTTAATAAGTGACAGAGATAAGTCAACTGCACGTAATACTTTGCAATGGCTGTGTGTGTGATTAGTCTACAGGAGAAGGTGACGTGTCTGTGTTCCATTGGTAGTTGTAGTTGTCGGCCATGTTTGTAGTTCGTTGTGCATTCTGGGAAATGGAGTTGCTGGTTTGCCATGATATGACACTAAGTAGGTCAATATGATTTAAGGTTTTTCCAAAAGAGTGTTTGATTTGACAAATGGGTTTTGGCGATTGGGTCAGAGAATGGGGTTTTTCAATTAAAAGAACTGTATTATTATTATTATTATTATTATTATTAGTATTATTATTATTATTATTATTAATATTATTATTATTATTATTATTATTATTATTAGTGGTGCTTGAAAAGCATTACCATTGTTCTTGTGCATACTTATTAGTGGTGCTTGAAAAGCACTACTATTGTTATTCGGCATACTTATTATTATAATTATTATTATCCTTCTTCAACTTTTTTTGCCGGAATTCCACGGATGAGGTGTTCAATTGATCGGGCACCCTATTGGCGCCCTATCTGTCCGGCTCTAAAAAGTATTGGTGCCCTACAAGTCCGGCTCTCGAAAGTATTGGCGCCCTGTGCCATCAGCTCTAATAGTATTGCTGCCCGACATGGTGGGCTCTAAAACTATTTCCGCCCTAAACAGACGGCTCTAAAAAGTATTGGCGCCCTTCGCCTCCGGCTCTCAAAAGTATTGGCGCCGTACGCATCTGCCTCTCAAAAGTACTGGCGCCCTACACTGTCGGCTCTCAAAAGTATTGGCGCCCATAGCGGCCGGCTCTCAAAAGTATTGGCACCCTACACGTCCGGCTCTCGAAAGTATTGGCGCCCTTAGATCCCGGCTCTCAAAAGTATTGGCACCCTTCGCCTCCGGCTCTCAAAGCTATTGGTGCCCTTCGCCTCTGCTCTCAGATGTATTGGCGGCCTACGCCGATGGCTCTCAAAAGTATTGGCGCCCTTCATCTCTGGCTCTCAAAAGTATTGGCGCTTTATGTGTTGGCCTCTCAAAACTATTGGCACCCTATACAACCGGCTCTCAAATGTATTGGCGCCCTTCGCTGTCAGCTCTCGAAAGTATTGGCTCCCCGACGTGGTTTCACCACGGCAAGCACCACTCACATTTTCTTCAGAAATGTACCAGACTAGTTATAATAATTCTTGAACATTACAAAACAATCGGCTATTACACTTTTCCATAACACAGAGACCCTGGTCACACATTGCAGTTGACCAGGCTTACCCATGTACTTCGCCACAGCTGAACTCCTCTTTAACCATGTATTCAGGGATTTTGGGATTCCGGAGGACATTGTCAGTTATAGGGACACTCAATTCACCTCTCGAGTTTGGGCTAGTTTCATGGACAAGCTGTGAGTAACTGTCAGATTAACCTCAAGATACCACCCACAGACAAATGGACTGGTGGAGAGGGCCAACCAGGAGATCAGCTAGTCCTTAATAACCTTCTGTGCCAACAACCAAATGGATTGGGCCAAGTTTCTGCCATGGGCCAAGTATGCCCAAAACTCCTTGAGACACTCAGCCACCCAGCTCACTCTGGTCCAGTGTGTACTTGGATACCAGCCCCTGCTGTTTCCATAGAATGCTAACTTGACTGATTTACCAGTGCTGGATGACAGAGAAGTAAATAGATGTGGGAAAATGGTTTCAGAGAAGTGAAACGATATGGGAAAGGTCTCATCAGCACCTGGAGCAAGTGGCCAAATCTAATAAAGAAAATGCTGGTTAACACAGAGGAGAGAACCTCAACTACCCACAAGCCTGCAAGAAACTTAGCCCTAGATATACAGTATCTCACAAAAGTGAGTACACCCCTCAAATTTTTGTAAATATTTGATTATATCTTTTCATGTGACAACACTGAAGAAATGACACTTTGCTACAATGTAAAGTAGTGAGTGTACAGCTTGTATAACAGTGCAAATTTGCTGTCCCCTCAAAATAACTCAACACATAGCCATTAATGTCTAAACCGCTGGTAACAAAAGTGAGTACACCCCTAAGTGAAAATGTCCAAATTGGGCACAATTAGCCATTTTCCCTCCCTGGTGTCATGTGACTTGTTAGTGTTACAAGGTCTCAGGTGTGAATGGGGAACAGGTGTTTTAAATTTGGTGTCATTGCTCTCACACTCCCTCATACTGGTCACTGGAAGTTCAACATGGCACCTCATGGCAAAGAACTCTCTGAGGTTTTGAAAAAAAAGAATTGTTGCTCTACATAAAGATGGCCTAGGCTATAAGAAGATTGCCAAGACCCTGACACTGAGCTGCAGCATGGTGGCCAAGACCATACAACGGTTTAACAGGACAGGTTCCACTCAGAACAGGCCTCGCCATGGTCGACCAAAGAAGTTGAGTGCACGTGCTCAGCATCATGTCCAGAGGTTGTCTTTGGGAAATAGACGTATGAGTGCTGCCAGCATTGCTGCAGAGTTTGAAGGGGTGGGGGGTCAGCCTGTCAGTGCTCAGACCATACGCCGCACACTGCATCAAATTGGTCTGCATGGCTGTCGTCCCAGAAGGAAGCCTCTTCTAAAGATGATGCACAAGAAAGCCCGCAAACAGGATGCTGAAGACAAGCAGACTAAGGACATGGATTACTGGAACCATGTCGTGTGGTCTGATGAGACCAAGATAAACTTATTTGGTTCAGATGGTGTCAAGCGTGTGTGGTGGCAACCAGGTGAGGAGTACAAGACAAGTGTGTCTTGCCTACAGTCAAGCATGGTGGTGGGAGTGTCATGGTCTGGGGTTGCATGATTGCTGCTGGCACTAGGGAGCTACAGTTCATTGAGGGAACCATGAATGCCAACATGTACTGTGACATACTGAAGCAGAGCATGATTCCCTCCCTTTGGAGACTGGCCGCAGGGCAGTATTCCAGCATGATAACAACCCCAAACACACCTCCAAGATGACCACTGCCTTGCTAAAGAAGCTGAGGGTGAAGGTGATGGATTGGCCAAGCATTTCTCCAGACCTAAACCCTATTGAGCATCTGTGCGGCATCCTCAAACAGAAGGTGGAGGAGCACAATGTCTCTAACATCCACCAGCTCTGTGATGTCGTCATGGAGGAATGGAAGAGGACTCCAGTGGCAACCTGTGAAGTTCTGGTGAACTTCCATTCATTCCATGTTTCCCACCTGAAACCCATCATATCTGGACCTGTAGCCACTGACACACCTTCAGCCACCCATACAGTTTCCATTGACATCAAAGGCCAGCCGGCATACTTAGTAAAACAATTCTCAACTCTTTTTGCATAAAAAAAGAACTCAGTTTCCCAGAACTCAGTTTCCCAGAACACACTGTGGCCTACAGACATGGCTGCACCGGACTACGCTTCACAATCCATCACTGTTAATACGGTCTCCATCCCAGACTACTGATTACTTTCACCTGTTCCCCATTTTACACACACACACACACACACACACACACACACACACACACACACACACACACACACACACACACACTCTATAAAAAGGACTCTCACTCTCTATATATTGCAAAGTATCACTGAGTTTATATTTGCACCGGAATTTACCAAGCCACTGATTTTGCAATTGTTGTTCTGGTTTCAACTTTGCACTGTTTCTCTGTTTTGTCTATGTTATCCTGTTTGCTGATTACCTGATCCTTTGCCTGTATTTTGACTTTGATCCTGCCCGTTGTTTTGGATTTTTCTGCCTTGCTTTCATTAAAGCGAAACCAACTGCATTTGCATCCATTTCCGTCTCATTTTGTGATACATACATTTTGAATTTCATTTATCAGGCCAGAAAATAAATGCTGATAATTTTAACTGCTAAATTTACCTAATGTCCCAATATACCTGAATTCGCCATATTACTTGGATAGAGGTGCAAAAAAAAAAATTATTTCAAAAGCTGATTAAAATTCACACTTTTTTATCCAGACTGCAAGATAGCTGGGAGTCAAATATTGGATCATTAAAACAATGTCTATACAGCTTTTCCTGGGCTACGCATGCACCATTATCAGTCTGCTAACTAACTAATTATATAGCAATATAATAATAATAATAATAATAATAATAATAATAATAATAATAATAATAATAATGATTATTATTATTATTGTTGTTGTTGTTGTTGTTGTTGTTGTTGTTGTTGTTTTATTTTTTAACAGGTGGAATTGCTGAGGCCTTATTTCAGTGAAATTATAGTTCACATATTCAAAATTAGAAAGATCAAGAACACTGGATCCCAGGGTATAGTGTGCAGAGACATTCTGTCACTAGAACCTTCTTTAAAAGGACTGCCAATCTACAGATCATAAGTCACCATTTTTTGTGCTTTGCCTAAGAATTTCCTACCTGAGTACCCACCTACAATACCCACCTACAAGTTCTTTCTACAGCTTGGAATGCTAAGCTAGGGAGATATACTGAAAGAAGTTTACTCACCATCCACAATATTAAATCTAAGTCAATGTTTCAAAGTATGATAACACAATAGTCCCAGAAGGATATTAGATCCCTTTTTTTTTTTTTTTTTTTTTTTTTTTAGATTTTATAATATTCTTAAAAATATGATTCACAAGTTTGTATATGATGAGAGCTGGAATTAGTATAAATGGTTGCAAGCCCTGTTATATGCAGGACAATATGTGCCAATGGACTCCACAGGATTTTCACTTTTAAATTAATATATGGGTGGTAGATATGATAAAAGGAAATATGATAAAAGAAAACTGTGATGATGGCCCAGTGCTCAGTAAACATGTAGTTCATTTCATTTCTTGCTAGATGGATCAAAACTCCACACACTGGGTCACTTAATGTAGGAGAATTTGCTGCAGGTACAGGAAAGGCAAGAGCAGCTCTGTATTAGGCACTTCCACCTGAGACAATTCCTCATTATTTCCCACCTCATCTTAAAATTACCTAAACAAATATCAAGGATACTTCAAGGTTACATGTCAGATTAGGGAAGTCAACTGTGAGGTATTGTGAACAGCTAGGAATAACACAATGCAGATTTACTATCTCAATCTCCGTAAACAGTGGCATAAAATGATCTGGCAATGGCAGTAGCAGAGTTGGGACCACAGCATTCTAAAACATCAAATCTCCCTTTGATTCTACTTAGAGACCACCTCTCACCATCCTAGAGAGCAGAGGATGACATGTTGCAAGCCAATATTTTAGATGTCCAGGCACATTGATCTCATAGAACATCATGCTGAGGCCCCCACAGAGTGGTTGTGTCTAGCCAGTCATATCACCATTTTGAACCCAAAGGAAATGTGACTCAAGATAAATTTGAGGGTGAATGCTAGAGATGGGAGTTACAGAAGAGTCACACAGTGACAGGAACAGCCACATAGTGCTTATACTGATGCATCCTTACTTCCCTTAAATTTCAGTAAGAGGTGTTAGTTAGATACTTTGGTATTTTACGTAACATGTAGTATATAATCTCAATCTGGTTGCTGTCACTCAGTTTTTGTGTGTACTGCATTGTTTGTTTGGGGTGAGGTGCCTTGTCTTGCTTCCTCTCTCGCTCCCAAAGTGCTTCCCTCCAGCTCGTAAGTGCAAAGCTCCTCCTCTGTGGAGATCTGATAGGATAAAAAGCAATTCACTGAAAAGCTGGTTGGAGCCGAGACACACAGCATTGTAATCCTAATTGTAGCTTGTCAGTGTCAATCATGTACATGACTGGTAAAGCCTTAAAACAGAAATAAATACACAAAGAGAAAATACATGCATTTGCATGTAATATGCCAACCCCCAAAAGAGGCTTCCATGTTTGTCTCATTTCCATGTTGTAATACTGTATAATTAAAAACCACCTCATTAGTCACTGATTTTGGTTGTACACCCTATCCAGGGCAAGGTAGCTCAGTGGTAATGGCATTAAAAAACTGATTGGACAGTTGTGATTTCGAATCCCAGCACTATCAACCTGCGACTGCAGTTGAGTTTTAAGGCCCTTAATCAAGGCCCTTAAAGCTCAGCTGCTCAGTTGTATAAATGATAGATATTCACTTCTGTCATTCACGCTGGATAAGGGTGTATGCCAAATACTGTAAATGCAGAACAGCACAGGTGTTCCAGGCAGCAGAAAGCAATGATGCTTTAATGTTACTAAACATCTTGACAGTGAGATTGTCAGGTAAACAAGGGTGTGCAAAGGGATGTTGTGGGTGAAGGTTTCCATTCTAATCAAGCAGGAACAGTGGTTAATTTGTAAATTTAGAGGTCCTGGAACACTAAAAGGGTAGTGATCTGGCACGTCGGGAGGCACGTGAAAGGTCCCAGTCACTGATCTTACAGACACGTAAAAGTGTTTCTAGAATATCATGTAGCCAACGATATGTTAGGTAGGTCTATGTAACTGATTACACTGGTAATGGTTTTCCAGTCCATTCATTAGACTACTACACCATCTAAATAACCTGCACAATAAGGTATATTAGCAAAAACAGTACTAGTCTGTGAATAGTCGCAGGAGCATTTTAAAGGCTGAATGGCATCACAATGTACTATAGGAACAAGTGAGCAGAACAAGTATTGTCAACACAGTCATCTGTCCTTGGCTGTGGAAGCAAATCTGAGACTGTGATTGCATAAAAGATTGATGGTCTGTTCAGGAATTTATGCTTCAGATACTCACCTTTGCAAATACTTTTAAACATTGTTGCACTTACAGTAAGCATGCTGCCTTAAGGTTTTTTTCCAGTCATAACTTTAATATCTTGCTGGATGTCAGAAATCTATATGGGTATATCAAAAATAGATGGAAGCAACTTAATTAAGAACATAATTTCCTTTCATTGCTGAGAAGGTAAATCAAAAGCAACAAAGTCAGTTTAACTTGGCTAGTAACTCTGAGTAAGGTGATCTGGCTTCAAACTTAAAAAACAATGGTCTAACCAATCTTCTATTCCCACAGGTGGGGTTAAATAGGATTCTCAACCTGCTATGAAGAGTAAAATACAGCAACCCAGCTGCTATCAACTGGGGGCTCACAGGACTTGAGTGAAGGCTGCACATGCTCAAAGAAAGGTTTCGACATATTGACATAGCACACCTGATGCTTATGTCTGTGGTCAGGCATGCTAGCAATGTAGTCCATTTTGCTCAGGTTATATTTATTACATAGTTCTCTAAACCTATTATACATTCCAGAGCAAGATGTAAAAGTATCAACACTTTATCCCCAAACTTAAAATCACAAGCTACAGTCTATTTTGTATCACATAAACATTGTTTTGTTTGTGACTTGCAGAGCATTTATTTTGCTAAATCACATGCAAGTTCTGCTGGCCTATGAACCGGGCCCTCCCGAGTCACTCCACGAGGTTGTGTCGTATATGCCAATGCTACCAGCGCCGGTTCTACCCACTTCTTCAGCAGATTCACGTGGTAGAGTTTTTCCTCTGCTCACTTACCGGGCTGCTGGAGGTAGTAGTTGACGGTACCTTTTTGCTCAAGGAATGTGTACGGGCCTTGCCACCGGGCAAGGAACTTGCAGGAGCTACTGGGCACTAATGGGAGCACCCGATCGCCCAGTTGGAACTCCTGAGGCTGCGTTGGACGGTTGTACACCCTTTTCTGTTCTTCCTGGTTGGTTCACATGTGCTCCTGAACTTTCGGGGTTACCCGATCAATCTTATCGTGCATCTCCTGCACGTAGTCGATGACCGAGCGGAATGGGGAGAGGTTGTTCCTCCCACGCTTCATGGGCCACGTCCAGCAGTCCTCGAGGTCGCCGTCTGAAGAGGAGCTTAAAGGGGGTGAAGCCCATGTCCACCTGGGGGCACTACCAGACGGTGAAGAGCACATAGGGAAGAAGGAGGTCCCAGTTCCTTCCTTCCTCATCTACCACCCGGCGTAACATATGTTTTAGCATCTGGTTGAATCTCTCGACCAGTCCATCAGTTTGCGGGTGGTAGACAGATTTCTTGAGGTGTTTCACCTGTAACAGCCGACACAGATCAGACATTAGCTTGGACGCAAAAGGCATATCTTGGTCGGTCGGAATGTCCTTTGGGATCCCCACACAACTGAACAGGAGTACCAGTTCTCTGGCGATGTTGCAGGAGGTGGCTTTGTGTAGTGGCACCGCCTCGGGGTACCAGGTGGTGTAGTCCATGATGACGAATATGTACTCGTGGCCCCGGGCGGACTTGGGGAGCGGCCCTACGAGGTCCATGCCGATCCTTTCGAAGGGGACGCTGATGATGGGAAGAGGGATCGGGGTGCCGACGGGGGCTTCCTGGGGGCGGTACGCTGACAATGAGGGCATCGTTGACAAAAGTCCCGGACCTCCGCATCCATCCCCTGCCAGGTGAAGCGGTCCTACAGTTTTTCCTCGGTGTTTCGAGCCCCCAGGTGGCCCCCGAGCAGATGGGTATGGGCCAGGTGCAACAGTGTTTGGGTTCGGGTCTTGGGGACTACCAGGAAGTCCACGTTTTCCCTTCTGTGCTGGGTTAGGTAGTATAGCAGGCCACCCCTGATTAAAAAGTAGGAGGTGGGTAGCCTGTGTCCTGGGTTTTGGTCGACCCCCTCAATCTGCCGCACCCGAGCCCAGCAATGCTTCAGGCGGTCGTCCCCTTTCTGCTCCCGGCCGAAGTTCCCCTGCCGGCTCACCTGTTGAAATACAGACGAGAGTGGGTTGGGGGGGGGGGGGGGGGGGGGGGGGGTGTCGCCACACTATAGAACAAAAAATATCTCCCTGGTCAGTTTGTAACCCTCTTGGAAGAACAAAAGTAGTAACCAGGGTTTTAAAATGGCCTGTATTGTGATTCTATGTAAAGGTATGACTTTAACATAACAAAACATTTAGCAAAACATAATAGGCAATTGAAATTAGTTAGACATAATTTTATGCAAAGGCCCTAGATAATCAAATAAAACTCTTTCAAATGGCACGCTCATTCATGGACTATGGAGCGGGGGGGTGAATAATCTAATTATCTAACACTCTATGACACATTTCACAAGACTGATTAAAGGAAATGACATCTTTCCACAACAGATGCCAAAACAAATATATTAGAACTTTTGGGTATAGCTTTGCAATTCCTAAGTGACCCAAAAAAGGTGCTCATGAGCCACACTCAAAAGTGTCTCAAAAGTGTATAAACTTAGAAGGAACCACAATCTGAGTGACCATAATTTGCACGAGATGCCCACATTCAAATGAACATTCCATCATCTAAAAATAAAGCTACTTTCTTTGCTTGATCAGTGTTACTATCGTGCAGGCAGGGAAAACATTAGAAAAATCTGTCACAATCTCTTCTAGGTCACTGATGTCCTCAGGTGGGCTCAGGCCAACACTACCAACAAAACTACCAACACAGGCATAGCTCTTCCTTCCAGCCAAGTAATTTCCAAATAGAAAGTCTACTCCCTTTACAGGCAAAACTCTAGCTCTGGAAGTACCATATCCTCTGGAGACAAAGTGCTAACAAACCCCACATTTTTGTCTCTGCATTAGTCGGCTGTTTTCATTTTCCTATGGACATAAAAAGACTCTACTAAAGCAGACCTACTATTAGTGTGGATAGGGGAACTTGAACTAAAAGTTTGAGATGAACCTGCTTTAGGGCTTGACTCACTTAGCAAGTTTGGTTTAGAATTAGAACAGTTTTTGTGAGTAAACACAAATTTATCATCCAAGATGGCTGCTTGAGAGAGTCTTGCTCTCATTTAGATACAGTGGGGGAAATAAGTATTGAACGTGTCAACATTTTTTTCAGTAAATATATTTCCAGTGAGGCTATTCACATGAAATGATGTCACCAGACATTAGTATTAACTCAAGAAATCCACAAATATAAAGACATCCAAAAAATAAAGTCCATAAACTAAGTTATGTGTAATACAGTGGAATGACACAGGAAAAAAAGTATTGAACACTGAAATTGATTTAATTCTTAGTGGAGAAGCCTTTGTTTGTAATGACAGCTTAAAGACACTTACTGTATGAAGAAATAAATTGGCCGCAGTATCCAGGTCTGATTTTGGCCCATTCTTCTAAACATATTGTCTTTAAATCTTGTTCAATTGGATTCCAGTCAGGTGATTGACTGGGCCATTCTAACATCTTGATTTTTTTCCTGTGAAACCAATCAAGAGTTTCCTTTGCTGTATGCTTTGGATTGTTGTCCTGCTGGAAGCTCCAAACACATCTCATTTTCATCATCCTGGTGGGTGGTAGCAGATTCTTCTCAAGAATCTTCTGGTAAAGGGCTCCATGCATCATTCCTTCAATAGTATGAAGCCTACCAGTACCATGCAATGAAAAACAGCCCCACACCATGATGCTTCCACCTCCAAACTTCACTGTTGGTATAGTGTTTATAGGGTGATGTGCAGTGTCATTTCTTCTCCAAACATGGTGTGTAGTATGACAGCCAAAAAGTCCCATTTTGCTCTCGTCTGACCAGACTACACTCTCCCAGTATTTCATAGGCTTGTCCAAATGAGTTATAGCAAACTTTAAATGAGCTTTGACATGCTTTTTCTTTAGTAATGGAGTCTTGCTGGGTGAGCGTGAGCGGTGGAGTGTATTGCCTATTGTTTTCTTTGTGATGATGGTACCTGCTGCCTCCAAGTGTTTCTGGAACTTTTTTCAAGTGGTCCTTGGCTCTTGGGCTACTCTTCTGATTATTCTTCTGACTCCCTGGTCAGGAGCTCCTGTGCGTGTCCAGTTGATGATGGAGCAATGTTGCTTCCACTTGTGGATAATGGTCCCAACGGTGCTTACTGGAGGATTCAGACGTTTTGAAATATGTCTGTAACCAATTCCATCAATATGTTTTGTATCATGTTTCTTTTATAATATGTTTCTTGTGTGACACCTTGGTAACAAAAAGCCTTTTTATAGACCATCAATTTACTAACCCAGCTGATATTAATTTGCACAGATAGGAGGTATAATTACTTACGGATTTCAGCTGGTTCCTTGCCTTACCTTGCCTGGGAGAACTGCTTTTTCTTAGCGTGTTCAATACTTTTTTCCTATGTCATTCCACTTTATTACACATAACTTTATTTATGGACTTTAATGTTGTGAATTCTTTATATTTCTGGATTTCTTGACCAATGTTTGATGAAACTTTTATGTGAATAGCCTCATTGGAAATATATTTACTTTGTGTAACATCATGCCTATTTGTAGGCCTGTCGTGATCAGGTGACGTGGCAATTAAGCGTGTTGCGTGATATAAAAACAGCACCTGTGAACCGGGCCATCAGCCTCTATTTTCTGAAGCGTAGATGCAATTTACAGGCATGACCCAGTATGACAAAGCTACACAACGTCTCATACCCTTCTCAGGGAACAGGGTTACATGCGTAACCCAGACATTCCCTTTCAAAGGGAACTCAACCTTGTGTGAGCTTCATGCTGTGGGAACGAGAATACCCACTCCATCATACTGAGGGCATGACCTGTTCAAAAGAGCTGAGTCAGAGGGTAAAAGCAAGAAAATTGAACCCGGGGTGGAATGTATATCTAGGCTGTAATATCAAATAAATGTGTACGGCATAGACCACCCCACCGAAGCGTCACAACTTGTAAGGGTACCCCTTTTGACAAAGCCTTAGAGGAGCCGACCCCCATAGTGGAATGAGCCCTTATGCCCAGAAGTGTAGCGAGACTGCATGCCTCATAAACGATAGAGATTGCTTCCATATCATTTCTATATCCCTTTTTTTCTTTGAAACCATTTTTGATAGGAAACTAGCTGAGGTGCTGATGACATAAAATAAAAATATTAAATGTCAAGGGCAAAATGTAATAGTGGTATTTTGTCACATTTTTGTTGGCTTTGGTTTGTGAAGTTTCAAATATTAATTTAACAGCTCAGTGTTGAATTTATCATAAAACTTGCCTTGAGTATTATAATTGTTTTGCAGATAAAATGTAAAACCTTTTGGATATCTAACATGAGACAAGGCTAGTTTTGTGTCACTAGCTAAGGGGAGGCACAACTAATCCATCATTGTATGGGTTTAGCTGCTACAGTGCCATGCAAACTACTTTATCTGACCTATGGTCTGTTCATATCATATTCGTGTAACTTATACATACACACAAACTCATATAGATATTTACAGACCTTGTTTTCCTGCTCAGCATTAGAGGATGTTAGTGCTTCAGTTTCAACCCATTTACTGGTTAAAAAAATCCGTGTATATCCATTTTTCCTCACACTGACTGGGTGAGCTTGCGTTTGGAATTGAGAGCTGTCAGCCAATAAGACATGAGTATATCCACGTATTTTCATGTAAACCCTGTCTGATTGGTCTCGCCGCTGTTAACTGAAGATACGAAATTAAAGGCTGTCTTCTTTTACTGACGTTTAGTTACATAGTGACAAACTGCTTCAAGTGGAGAATTATTCGGGGCTAAAGAAAAAATGTATAAATTTGGGGCTATAAATTTGAGAACAAATTTGAGCTCAAATTCACGGGACCAAGTACCCCAACTTTAGTAATCACAGCCAAAGTATTGAACCAGGGGGTGAATACTTACATATTCAGCAAAAGTCTGTTTTTTGTTTAATTAATCATTATACCACGATTAAAATATTTATCAACTGTTAGACATATTGTTTAAACCAAATAGTAAAATCCCCAATTAAGTTAATTTAAAATTCAAGATGGGTGAATACAGTGTAATTATAAGGGAAACTACTAGGGTATTGATAGTAGGAGGAAAAGCCATTGTGAAAATATATATATATATATAGTGGACCCACAGCAACTAACTTGTACCACTGGCAAGCATAACAATTAATGATTATTTGCTTACTTGTAGAAACACAGAGTATGAATTTGTTGGAGGGCATATGCCATGAGTTATTCAGTGTCTGCCATCATACTATTTGACCTAGCTACATGTGATAAACAAAACTTGATGTGGAAAAGGAATATGAGATGATATTAATAATAAAAAAAAACAGGCAAAACAAAGTTGAACTGAAAAGTTTTGGCAGTGCCGGACTGTGCAGATAATTAATGTCAAAACACTGTGTTGGAACGGCAGGACTGTGGTTTTGGAGGGCTTCAAGTGCTGCAAAAGAGACACATTCCAACAGAATGCACTAGTGGGTCCCTGCCACTGGCCCTCTAATGAGGAGAGGGACTGTCAACAGCAGCCTTCCTCATCTCTCTCTCTCACACACACACACACCCCCACACACACACACACACACACACACACATACACACACACACACACACACACACACACACACACACACACACACACACACACTCTTTCTACACCACAGTCCTCACAGTTCTTCCCAAGGGCCTGCCTGGGTCTTTCACACTGACTGACTGTGCAGATTAATCAAACAGGCCCTTCTGCCACACTAGCCCTCTTTCAACTTAAAACAAATCTCGTTCCCCCATCATTCTCTCTGTAATTCTAAAATGTTCAAATCACTAGAAATGAGACTCCATGATTTTATATTGACATGTGCTACAAATGTATTATGGAAAAGCATACTATGATGGCAATGATAACAGGGTGATATAAACAAAGAAGAAAAGGGAAAAGGTACTTACAGTATCTCACAAAAGTGAGTACACCCCTCACATTTTTTGTAAATATTTGATTATATCTTTTCATGTGACAACACTGAAAAAATGACACTTTGCTACAATGTAAAGTAGTGAGTGTACAGCTTGTGTAACAGTGTAAATTTGCTGTCTCCTCAAAATAACTCAACACATAGCCATTAATCTTTAAACCGCTGGCAACAAAAGTGAGTACACCTCTAAGTGAAAATGTCCAAATTGGGCACAATTAGCCATTTTCCCTCCCCGGTGTCATGTAACTTCTTAGTGTTACAAGGTCTCAGGTGTGAATGGGGAGCAGGTGTGTTAAATTTGGTGTCATCCCTCTCACACTCCCTCATACTGGTCACTGGAAGTTCAGTATGGCACCTCTTGGCAAAGAACTCTCTGAGGATCTGAAAAAAAGAATTGTTGCTCTACATAAAGATGGCCTAGGCTATGAGAAGATTGCCAAGACCCTGACACTGAGCTGCAGCACTGTGGCCAAGACCATACAGCGGTTTAACAGGACAGGTTCCACTCAGAACAGGCCTCGCCATGGTCGACCAAAGAAGTTGAGTGCACTTGCTCAGCGTCATATCCAGAGGTTGTCTTTGGGAAATAGACGTATGAGTGCTGCCAGCATTGCTGCAGAGGTTGAAGGGGTGGGGGGTCAGCCGGTCAGCCAGTGCTCAGACCATACGCCGCACACTGCATCAAATTGGTCTGCATGGCTGTCGTCCCAGAAGGAAGCTTCTTCTAAAGATGATGCACAAGAAAGGCCGCAAACAGTTTGCTGAAGGCAAGCAGACTAAGGACATGGATTACTGGAACCATGTCGTGTGGTCTGATGAGACCAAGATAAACTTATTTGGTTCAGATGGTGTCAAGCTGTTTGGCTGCAACCAGGTGAGGAGTACAAAGACAAATGTGTCTTGCCTACAGTCAGGCATGGTGGTGGGAGTGTCATGGTCTGGGGCTGCATGATTGCTGCCGGCACTGGGGAGCTACAGTTCATTGAGGGAACCATGAATGCCAACATGTACTGTGACATACTGAAGCAGAGCATAATCCCCTCCCTTCAGAGACTGGGCCGCAGGGCAGTATTCCAGCATTATAACGACCCCAAACACACCTCCAAGATGACCACTGCCTTGCTAAAGAAGCTGAGGGTGAAGGTGATGGACTAAACCCTATTGAGCATTTGTGGGGCATCCTCAAACGGAAGGTGGAGGAGCACAAGGTCTCTAACATCCACCAGCTCCGTGATGTCGTCATGGAGGAGTGGAAGAGGACTCCTATGGCAACCTGTGAAGCTCTGGTGAACTCCATGCCCAAGAGGGTTAAGGCAGTGCTGGAAAATAATGGTGGCCACACAAAATATTGACACTTTGGGCCCAATTTGGACATTTTCACTTAGGGGTGTACTCACTTTTGTTGCCAGTGGTTTAGACATTAATTGCTGTGTGTTGAGTTATTTTGAGGGGACAGCAAATATACACTGTTACACAAGCTGTACACTCACTACTTTACATTGTAGCAAAGTGTCATTTCTTCTTCATGTTGTCACATAAAAAGATATAATCAAATATTTACAAAAATGTGAGGGGTGTACTCACTTTTGTGAGATACTGTAGCATAGCTAATACATACGAAAGTGGTTCAGTTTAAGGCAGTATACTATGGTGTTTGTTTGTTTTCTTTAGTTCCACTGATTGCAAGAGACAACTAAAGTTGACCTTTTTAAGAAAATGCTGAAATTGTAGTGACTAGATTCAATATTTTAGAAAATCATGTTGTTCTTATACAGTGCCCTCCACTAATGTTAAAAAAAAAAAAAAAAAAAAAAACACATAAATACTCTGCTCTCATGGATATCAATCAACTGCAATTTTTTTTTTTTTTTTAAATACAGGTTTATACAAAAAACATCTTTGTTTATATATATATATATATATATATATATATATATATATATATATATATATATATGTGTGTGTGTGTGTGTGTATGTGTGTGTGTGTGTGTGTGTGTGTGTGTGTGTGTGTGTGTGTGTGTGCAACAATTATTGGCACCATTTTAGTAAATACGTTGTGCTACCTCCCTTCGCGAAGATATCAGCTCTGAGTCTCCTACTATAATTCCTGATGAGGTCTGGCAGAGGCAGTCAGGTTTTCATTTAATATCTGTTGATATTTGATACCATCCATGATGCCATGTATCCTAACAAAATATCCAGGTCCTCTGGAAGAAAACATTAAAGAACCACCACCATATTTAACTATGGGCATGGGCTACTTTTTCATATGGCTACCTCTTTTAGTGTGACAAAACCCCTCCAGGTGTTTATTGCCAAAAAGCTCTATTTTGGTTTCATCTGACCATAGAACCCGATCCCATTTGAAGTTTGAGTAGTGTGTGACAAACTGAAGATGCTTGAGTTTGTTTTTGGAGTAGAGGCTTTTTCTTGAATCCCTTCCAAACAACTTGGTGTGATGTAGGTGACTTCGGATTGTAGTTTTGGAGACTTTCTGACCCCAAGAAGCAACTAACTTCTGCAGTTCTCCAGCCACTGTGTGAAGCTCAAAACCTTTTGCCGCACATCACAGCTATATTCCTTGTTCTTACCCATTGTTATGAATGACTAAGGGAATTTGGCCTATGTGTTACCTCATATTTCTACCTCTGTGAAGCAGGAAGTCATGGTTGAATAATTTCCTGTTCCTAGTCAACCAGGTGTACTATATATATATATTTTTTTTAAATATCAATAGGAACATACTTCAAATATAGTTTTCTCATATGAATTCATAAGGATGCCAATAATTGCTGCACACCTATATTTTTTTAAAGTTGTTTTTTTTTTTTCTTTAATAAACCTGTGTTGTGTTTGATATCCATGAGAGCAGAGTATTTTTTTGATTTCTTTAACAAAAGGTCAAAAGGTTAAACAATAAAGACAATTTTTCACAGCCTTCTTTGCTCATATTTACCAAGGGTGCCAATATTAGTAGAGGGTACTGTATATAATAAGTGGGAGAGCACATAGTGCTGAAAATACTTAAGATACTCACATCAAAGAAGCTTTATGTAAGAAATGTAGCATTGAAATTGGTGCAGGTTGTATTTTAGGTAATGTCTGCATGTTGATCATTATATATTTATACTAATTGTTATGAATAAATAATGATCCACATTATATATTTATACTAATTGGTATGCACTGGATGTGATCAAAGGGCTCTTTTCCCACAAATTTAATATCCCCCTTGAATCTAGTATTGTTTTTTTTTAATTGCCACCTTCAACCTTCTCTTTTAGATTTAAAACATTTTCATTTCAACCTGTTATCATTATTTTTACTTCACGCATTTTATACATGTTTTATGGGTATCATAAACTGAGAACGTTCTTGTTTTCTTTGTGTTGTAAACTCTTCTGCCCTCTTAGGTGAATAAAACATTTCATTATTGTAGCTCTTTGGTTGTTCTTTTTCTGAATTAATACATTTACTCTCTCATCTTGGTTTAACATGTTAATAATACAAGGGAGTAAAATAATATGGTTACTGATGTGGCTTAGCAGAAATTCACATTGGAATCACTTCCATTCTGCAAGGTTGCAGCCAAATTTTGCACATTAGCAGATGGTGCCTGGCATGAGATGGAGATGGCAGTGGTGCATGGCTTCACATCACATTTGTCTGAGTCACCATGTGATCTAGCAGTGCTTCCTATTAATTCCAAACATGTGCAGAAATAGTGTCACCTGATACATTTCTGGAAACAAGGTGGGAGAATACATGTACTGAGTATGGTTATTAAGTTTTTTTTTTTTGCTTTTTTTTTTTTCAGAAGCAACACTTAAACCACTGGAGACAGAAGTTCATTAACAAACACACTAGAAACTGGAAAAAAAATAAAGTGTTTTTTAGTATTGAATTTATTTTTGAACTTTGAGAGAAAAACAACACAACCAATGCATTTCATTTGATCTATTACATTGGCATTATCCTTCTTATCATGGTCACACCAACTACACTACCCATCAGCCCCAGCATGTCACCTGTGTCTCGCTATGCCTTGTTAGCACCACTATTTATAACTATTTTCAAGTGTCTCACTGTCAAGCTTTTCTTGTAGTTGTTGTTTTGTGTGTGCCACATAATCACTTATAGTCTGTATGTTTCTTGCGTCATATCAATAGTTCATGTTAATGGTTCTTATTTTCACCGTTTTGTTTGTTTTGACTTTAGCTTCTCCAATAAATGACCTGCACTTACTTTCACTTCCTCTAACAATTCCTGACCAAAATCTTGACCTACCAATGGATGCAGCAGATTTTTTTAGTTTCCTGCTAGCTCAGCTGAGGATGTGGCTCTACCTACTTGCTCCTCTGAGGACATCACTCTGCCTCATTGCTCGGCTGAGGACATTATTCCTTCCACATGCTTCATGGTGTACATGTGGAAGGTTATGTGTTTCTGTCACGGTAGCTCCAACAGGCACAAAACTACATTACCCATCATTCCCAGCATGTCACATGCTTCAATAAATCACTATCACCTGTGTCTCATTATGCCTTGTTAGTGCCACTATTTAAAGCGCCCCATTACGCTTTTGCAGATATTACCTTTCATGTAGTATGCTAAATAGCTGTTTGTGAATGTAAAAAGTTGAGAAATGGAGTTATTGACTCCCAAAAGATAGAACCGATTCTGAACAGCTGAAACAAGTCGTCAGTAATTCCAAACTTATTTCCTGTACAAACCTGCATAGGTCTGTAACAAAAAAAAACACCTCTGGTCTTCATTGGTTGCTTGTGAACATGTATACTTTGACCCGCCCTCAAACACTACAGTTGTAGTTGCGTCCTGAAAGAGTAAGGTTCATGTCTATAAGATGTTGTTTTCTGCACTGCAAAAGCAAAACCATTTTGCATGGACTGCCAGAGGATGAGGATGTAAAGCGTCAGTGGTTAGACTTAATTTTTAAATCAATACCACAGCAGTTCAACCCCGACCATCGTTTGTGTTCCCTTCATTTCATTGACGACTGCTTCTCAAATCTAACTGAAGTCAAATGCGGGTTTTTGCGAACGATGATTTAGTAAAGATGGGGCCGTTCCCACGTTTCTTTTCCGACACGCGCTGTAAGCGGTAGACCAGTCACAAAAATTTGGACATCTGACAAATCAGAGCAGAGTAGGCTCTCTGAAAGGAGGAGTTTAGAGTGAACAGATCCTTGAGTGAGTCGTTTGTGATGCTGAGAAAAAGAGGTGATGTAAATTATGAGAAAATTAAAGTGCGATGTAAATTATGATAAAATTAAAGTGTTTCTTGACCTTGGATGCATGTAAACCTATTGTATGAGACCTCTAAAACAAAATTATGCAACTTATTGCTTATGATCTCAATGTTTCTTGCCTCATATCCATAGTTAATGGCTCTAGTTTTCATTCTTTTCTTGATAGATGTATCTGACCAAAAGCTCGACCTACCAAGTCAAGTCAAGTGGGTTTTTATTTTCATTCCTATATATAGCTATATACAATAGAGACAGGGGCGGACTTTACCATTAGGCAAAGGTCGGCAATTACCTTGGGCCCTGAGCTACCAAGAGCCCCCAAAATGCTGCATAAACTTGTGTTTAAGAAACATTTATTTTTACTTTTCGCTGATTAATTATGTTTTTCTAAAAATCCATATGCTAAAATGCCATCAGAATACTTAATTCTTAAGTGTCTCAGCCCCCCCAGTACCCACTACATTGGACTATTCCAAATTTTACTGTGCATCTGCGGAAATGATTCAGGAAGAAAGTAGCCAACTCATGCAAACATCGGCGAAGTCACGTGTAGTGTACAGACAGAGCAAAAATGAAGTGACGCTACCACAACGGTGCTGGAAAAAGGAGAAAGTGAGAGGAAACCAAAAAGTTTTTTTTATCAAAGCCTGTGAAGTGTTTTAAATGATCAGATTTTGCCTTTGGCATGAAGGCAAGTTGCAGTTCGGCAGGCGCTGACGGCTCTAACAATACAGCCAAGGAACAGCGAGGCTGGGACATGCAGCAGTGTTCTCTCTCTCTTTCTCTCTCTCTCTCTCTCTGAACTCTGCAGACATGATCATATGTGAGTTTATTGTCACATGATGATAGTGTGCCATTCAGATTTGGATTCATGTTCAGTGCTACTTCAAATAAAAAATTTTAAATATTACCACAATTTAGATAATATAGTCATAGTATAAATTATAGTCATAGTAGTAGTGGTCTATTTTTTGGGGGTAAAATTATTAGATGTGGATTAGATGGGAAGTGAAATTGGGTCAGCGCTAGACTGGAATGGCTTGAAGCCATGTGCCCCTTCCAGAATTTTTTTGAGGAGGGGGTTTCTGACCTGGCAGGAACTATCTTTCAGTCTCACCTTCCACCTTCACTCCATCTCTTCTCTGTGTTCTGCCTCACATGTCACTACACCACCTGGATCCACTGAGGACGTCACTCTGCCTCCTTAATCTGCTGGAAGCTCAACCCCCAACCCCATGTTTTTTTTTTAATGTTTTTTGCCTTGTATCCATAGTTCATGTTAGTGGTTCTTGTTTTCACTTTTTTTATTTGTTTTGGATTTATCTTTTCCAATAAATTACCTGCACGTGTATCCACCCCCTCTACCAATTCCTGACATTTGAATATTAGTTTCTTCATCTTACATCCTGGGTGGGGGCCTTTACTGTAAGTGCAAAATTCTTTAAAAGATTTTTGACTTATGCTAACATGTCTCAATTGAATGTATTATTAGGTTTTTTCAAAATAAAAGACATAAATGCATCTGTCAAGGAGGCAGCATGACACTGGCTATAATGTCAGAAGCAAAATTATCAAGCTTAATGTATTTGTTTGTGTTCCACAAATTTGATTCATGGTCAATTGTACTATATTTTTGTGACTTTTATGTAAGAAATTTTATTCTTAGAGGTTTTTATCAGTTGGTCTGAAGAAGGTAGTGATAGCTAGCTACATCTATAAATCTATCGATAATCTATTTTTAAAAATCACAAATAAACAAACATAACTTTATATTTTACTATTTTACTATTTAACTTTAACTTTTACTATACTTATTTTTTTTATTTTATAGCTGAATAATAGAGACACATTTTTATGTTTAGTATATAATATAATCAATAAAATTTAAGACATTGTGAACTTGCCAACATTTACCCACTTTAACACTGGATTGCGCTGCTATTGGTTATCACTAAAATATACCAAAAGAGTCTTTTTCCAGTGAACATTTGAATCTGGAATGATTGACAGTTGCATAGGTGTTTCAAACTTATTAACTGCTACCCCCTGAAAGCTGCACATTTTCATACAAATGAGACACTTTTCAGACAAAAGAACTGACAAAAATATAGCTTGGTGGGATTACACATTATTCTGTGCTTGGCAGGTTCCATAACTGTGAAAATACCCATCACAAAAAAAATTAAGTCAAATTCAAATCTTAGAAAACTGCATCTACAAATGTTCATACAGTCACATGACCCTGTAGTATACCAAATGAAAATTCTCACACACTGCATACTATACTGTGTGCAACTAAGAAGAATACTATATAGTACTACACAGTATACTACAGTGAAGTATATAGAAGACAACATTATTGAAGACAACAAAAACAATCCAAGATTTTTATTTAGTACAGTAACATAGTTAACTAGACAAAAAGCAGCCACCGAAGTACAGATACCAACAATATATAACATGATAGTTTTTCATGAAAAAATTTCATAGTTGTTCATGAAAATCATTTGACTGAAAATTCAGACTAGGATTTTAACATCAGACAGTCTGATACCTAATTATCTAACTATACACCGACATTAGTGGAGCAATTATAGAATCCTTTTATCCTAATCCACCTGACTGACATAATTTCATTGATCTTCTCTAAATCACTTCATGGACTAGATCTTTTATAAAACAAAACAAAAATACATATACAATTAATGTAATTAAATACAGAAATTAGATATATTTATAATATTTCAGTCAGGGTTTACACTTCATCACAGTACTGAGATAATGCTAAGGACTGGTTAATGTACAGTGAGGGAAAAAAGTATTTGATCCCCTGCTGATTTTGTACGTTTGCCCACTGACAAAGAAATGATCAGTCTATAATTTTAATGGTAGTTGTATTTGAACAGTGAGAGACAGAATAACAACAAAAAAATCCAGAAAAACGCATGTCAAAAATTTTATAAATTAATTTGCATTTTAATGAGGGAAATAAGTATTTGACCCCCTCTCAATCAGAAAGATTTCTGGCTCCCAGGTGTCTTTTATAAAGGTAACGAGCTGAGATTAGGAGCACACTCTTAAAGGGAGTGCTCCTAATCTCAGTTTGTTACCTGTATAAAAGACACCTGTCCACTGAAGCAATCAATCAATCAGATTCCAAACTCTCCACCATGGCCAAGACCAAAGAGCTCTCCAAGGATGTCAGGGACAAGACTGCAGACCTACACAAGTCTGGAATGGGCTACAAGACCAGTGCCAAGCAGCTTGGTGAGAAGTGGACAACAGTTGGTGCGATTATTCGCAAATGGAAGAAGCACAAAAGAACTGTCAATCTCCCTCGGCCTGGGGCTCCATGCAAGATCTCACCTCGTGGAGTTGCATTGATCATGAGAACAGTGAGGAATCAGCCCAGAACTACACGGGAGGATCTTGTCAATGATCTCAAGGCAGCTGGGACCATAGTCACCAAGAAAACAATTGGTAACACACTACGCCGTGAAGGACTGAAATCCTGCAGCGCGCGCAAGGTCCGCTGCTCAAGAAAGCACATATACATGCCCGTCTGAAGTTTGCCAATGAACATCTGAATGATTCAGAGGACAACTGGGTGAAAGTGTTGTGGTCAGATGAGACCAAAATGGAGCTCTTTGGCATCAACTCAACTCGCCGTGTTTGGAGGAGGAGGAATGCTGCCTATGACCCCTGGAACACCATCCGCACCGTCAAACATGGAGGTGGAAACATTATGCTTTGGGGGTGTTTTTCTGCTAAGGGGACAGGACAACTTCACCGCATCAAAGGGACGATGGACGGGGCCATGTACAGTCAAATCTTGGGTGAAAACCTCCTTCCCTCAGACAGGGCATTGAAAATGAGTCGTGGATGGGTATTCCAGAATGACAATGACCCAAAACACACGGCCAAGGCAACAAAGGAGTGGCTCAAGAAGAAGCACATTAAGGTCCTGGAGTGGCCTAGCCAGTCTCCAGACCTTAATCCCATAGAAAATCTGTGGAGGCAGCTGAAGGTTCGAGTTGCCAAATGTCAGCCTCGAAACCTTAATGATTTTGAGAAGATCTGGAAAGAGGAGTGGGACAAAATCCCTCCTGAGATGTGTGCAAACCTGGTGGCCAACTACAAGAAACGTCTGACCTCTGTGATTGCCAACAAGGGTTTTTAAACCAAGTACTAAGTCATGTTTTGTAGAGGGGTCAAATATTTATTTCCCTCATTAAAATGCAAATCAGTTCATAACATTTTTGACGTGCGTTTTTCTGGATTTTTTTGTTATTTTTTCCAATTGAGCCTCTTTTTGTTATGGATATTGTTATTCTGTCTCTCACTGTTCAAATAAATCTACCATTAAAATTATAGACTGATCATTTCTTTGTCAGTGGGCAAACGTATAAAATCAGCAGGGGATCAAATACTTTTTTCCCTCACTGTAGTAAATTATATACTACTGACCTCTGAATAGGGATTTATTTTTGCTGGTACTACTTATCTCAATGCAGATTTTGATTCCATATATCTTTATTGATGTTATATTGTTATATAAAGCTCCCATAGATCATTTTAATAGGTCCACCTTTTTTTGAGCTCAGAAACATTGCTAAACTAAGAAATATAATGTTACAAGATGCAGAAAAAACATTGCTGTATTTTCTCTAGGCTGGATGTCTTACTGTCTGGATTCAGTAGTGGACCTATAAATATTATCTATATGAGCTTTAATAAAGACAACAATAAAGATATATGGAATCAAAATCAGTCTTTCGGATGAGATGTTAAACCGAGGTCCTGACTCTCTGTGGTCATTAAAAATACCAAGACACTAATTGTAAAAGAGTAGCTGTATAACCCCGGTGTCCTGGCGAAATATCCACATTGGTCCTTCTCTATCATGGCTCCCTAATAATCCCCATCTCTGAATTGGCTACATCACTCTCTCCTCTCCACTAATAGCAGGTGTGTGGTGAGTGTTCTGGCACATTATGTCTGCCGTCACATGATCTAAGTGGATGCTACGCACTAGTGGTGGTTGATGAGATTCGCTCCCCCATACTATGTAAAGCGCTTTGAGTTTCTAGGGAAAAAAGTGCTATATAAATGTAAGGAATTATTATTAGTTGCATAAACAAGTTCTGGTTAGTCCAGAGTGCAGAAGCTGTAGCCCTTAGTAAAATCAAAATGTTGGATCATATTATCTATATTTCATCCAGACTACCTGAATATCAGAAAAGTTTTGCACTGATTATAAAGTAGCACTAATGACCTAAAAGGTCTCATCCTTTTAGAGACTCAGAGACAGTCTCAGTTTTAGGCAAGTTTGGAAACCTATTTGTGTAGTTAGGCATTTTAGTAAATGCACTGTATGGTCAAAAGTATGTGGACAACGGATTATTACTTCCATATTTGGGTGTGATATCACCTCCGCCTTTTTCGAGTCTTTTTGGTACATTTTCCACTAGATCTGGCTCTGGGAATTTTTGCCCATTCAGCCATAAGCGCATTAGTGAAGTCAGGCACTGATGTTGGGCGAGGAGGCCTGGTGCACAGTCTCGGTTTTCCAGTTCATCCCAAAACTGTTCAGTGGGGTTGAGGTCAGAGCTTTGTTCTCCCAGTCCACCCTTGGCAAGTGAAGGGAAATATTAAAGCTACATCATACAAAGACATTCTAGACAATTGTGTGCTTTTAACTTTGTGACAATGGCAGCATATGAGTGTGATAATGAGGTGACTCCATTTTGGCCTTATAATATCACTTCTTTTATGTACATATGCAGGTCTGGTGGTTTATAGGCATTAAGAGTTATTATGGTCAGTCGGGATGTTTTGATACTGTTGACCATAAGGCTGTAGTCAAGACATACGTTGTCAAATCCAAGACCAGGACTAGACAGAGATTGAGTTGAGAAAGAGAAGTCTGTGTGTGTGTGTGTGTGTGTGTGTGTGTGCGTGTGTGTGCGTGTGTGTGTGCGTGTGTGTGTGCGTGTGTGTGTGCGTGTGTGTGTGTGTGTGTGTGTGTGTGTGCAAAAGACCATATTTTGTGAGATCATTGCCCAAGATTGAGAAAAGTACAAGTACACATGTTAATAAGTCCAAGACAAGTCCAAGCCAATTTAATAAACATTTCAAAACCAGACTAGTCCTATAGCCATACTCAGCTGTCCTCTCTCACATGACCACTCATGTGATGGTGTAGTGGTGAGATCCTGATATCCCAGCATGCCCTCATGGATGTGTTACGTTCTGTCTCTCAATTTTAGTTATGTTGTCATAGCTAGCTCTGTCTATGTAGTCAACTTCATGTGGCATTCATTACAATATACAGTGGATATCAAAAGTCTACACATTCCTATTAAAATGACAGGTTTATTTGATATAAAACAAATAAACCAATATGCCAAATGGCTTGAAGAGGGCTGTGTACAAGAGATTCCCCCAACAGTTTGATAGTTAGAATTTTTACTCGTTGTAATTTCACATTGAGGGTTTAAAATGTTCTGACATGATTTATCTTGTTTTTTTGTTTTTTGTTTTTCATTTTACATAACAAAAATCTGCCATTTTAACAAGGGTGTGTAAACTTTTTATATCCACTGTATGTGGCTTTCAAATACCCATATAGATCCATTGAGTTATTAGGTTTGTCTAGAAAGTGATGAACACCAATTTTAAAAAGCCTTCATCTTTTGTGTAACTTGACTGTACTAATTATTACTCTGACCTTAAATTTGATAAGAGTTGAAAAGTTGAAATAAAGTTAAGGGCTTGCAGTTTAACTTGGACTTATCAGTCTTGACTTGGGATTTGAATGCCAAGACTTACGACTTATTTGTGACTTGCAAAACAATGACTTGTTCCCACCTCTGGTATTAATACATGCACTACTGTTTGCCTTTTCTCTGGATAGCATTATTTATTTTCTCACTATCCAGTGTCATCCTGAAGAGTTTGGGTCCTCTTTTAACTTTGTATCCGCCTTCAGAGATTTACCAGCAACAGCAGCAATAAATGTGCATCAGGCTGAGGGAATTTCAGGCTACAGATCAAACCCTGTTGAAGATCCTTCTAACCATTTCCTTCTCCAGACTACTCACCTCTCCCCCCTTTAGCCCAATCACCTTAGCCAAGAAGACACCCCAAGATGGCTCAGAGGCATACCTAGACATGTTTGAAGGCATGGCTTTAGCATGTGGCTGGCCCAAGCATGAGTGGGGCTTCTTCATTCAAAAGATGTTGATTGAGGAAGCCCAGCTGGTGACCCATAGTCTGCCACCCAAAAACCATCTGGACTACCCAGAAGCAGTTCTGGACTGGTGCACCTGCAGCTGACCTGAGGGATTGCCAAGCAGGCACGAGTAGACAGGCCAGCAGAGGGAATGATGATAAGATGTGGGTATTGCTGACATTTTCATGACACTTTCATGTCCTTGTTTTTCCCTCAACCCTTTAACATGTCTCTCTCTTCTGATCCAAAGATAATAATGGCCAAATACAAATGTTAAATGTGGTGGTTATTTCAAACCCTCATTTTAAACCCAGTAACCTTGAGAACCACAGCTTGGGATTTGTTTGACTAGCTGTGGACTGACTCAGTCCTGCCAAATAAAGTTCTGTGTCTTTTGTGCAGCTTTGGCAGTGCACACACTTCCAGGTACATCATGTGAATGTGACCAGGAGGAAATGATTGTCGGGGCAGTGGAATCTCCATTTTCAGTGGACATATTCCTTCCATCTGTTCACATTCCCCTCATGGACTTCCTTCTGCAGCAGTTGCATGAGGATACCTTGAAAAATGCTTTAAATAAGGTTGCTTTGATTGATGAGTGAAATGTTCAATCAAGGGTTGCGCCTTTCTCTACTTTTAAGTTATTAATGACAAGCTATAGATTTTGGGTAAACAGGAGAAAATGTGACTTAATTTTTGGTCCCAAAATGCCTTTTCAAATGGCTTATAATAACTTAATGCCTGGAAGCCTGTGGGTAGATAAAATGCAACACAGCTTAAAGGAATTTCTTAAAGGAAGGAATTTCTATTGGCTGCAGAAATGTACATAGATACTTTCTGAAAAAAGCAACTGACTGGCCAGTAAATAATGGATTGGAAACTTGGGGGAGCATTGCTAAAACCTAACAAAGCACTATCAGTTTTAATGCATTTTCCATATCAAAATGGAACTGGTGTTCCTTTTTGCTCAAGTACATTATATATAATGAAACTATTTCCTTGTACAAGTAGCAGAGACCAACAAAACATCATTTCATTTTATTAGAATTTGCCATGTTATTGAACTGATGGGTAAAAAAAAAAAAAAAAAAAAAAAAAAAAAAAAAAAAAAAAAAAAAAAGGAAGTCATCTCCATTACTTAGGAGTTAATATGCTTTAACAAATTGATTAGTTGCAACTGCTTTTCTCTTCGAAATCAGCATAGTGGAGCTATTTCTAATGGAATCAGCATTTAGAGACTAGTACAGTGCTGTCAAAAAGTATTTGCCCAATCCTGATTTCTTTGTTTTTTGTGTATATCTCATACTAAATTGTTTCAGAAATTAAAACAAAATCTAAGATCAAACAAAGCCAACCTGAGTAAACACCAAATACAGTTTTAAAATGATAATGTTATTTGATGAAACAAAAAAGTTTTCCAATTGAGCCTCTGTGAAAATGTATTTGCCCCCATAGTTACTAATTCCCCAAATCTAAGAAACAGCATTCATAATGGGGTTCAGCTGGACTAGACGCAACCAGGCCTGATTACTGCAAACCCTGTTCAATGAAATCTACACTTTAACAGAACATTTCATCAGCATGAAGTTGGTTAAAAGGTCTTACCCAATAACACACTATGCCAAAGTTGAAAGAAATTCCAGAAATGATAAGGAAGAAGGTGGTTGAAAGGTGGTTGAAAAAGGAGGTAGAAAGGATCTGGCACTCAAAAGGACCACAGTGAGAGCCATTATCTCCAAATGGAAAAACTCAGCACAGTAGTGAACCTTCCCAGAAGTGGCCGACTTTCCAAAATTACTCCAAGAGCACAGCAACTATTCATCCAGGAAGTCAAAAAAGATCCAAGGACAACATCAAAGGACCTGCAGGCCTCTCTTTCATCAACAAAGGTCACTGTTCATGACTCCACTATCAGAAAGACACTGGGCAAAAATGGCACTGTAACTTAATTGCTGGTTTGCTTAATTGCTTGATATGACCAATTAATTGCTTATTTGATCTCTGGATTTGTGTTTCCCAGTTATTGTTTGACTGACTTTTTTGTTTAATTATGATTCTTGGATTGTGTTTAGATTGCTTACATGATTTTTAATAAAATCATTTGGCACTTTGACATTGGGCGTCAATCTCTGCCTCCTACTTAACAGAAGACTTCATCTTAGAGCAGTGACATCACAGGTTGGATGGACCAGTTCACACCTTTGTCATATAAATTGTTCATATGTGTCTTGAGTACTTAAATACTGGTAAATGACTGAACCCCAGACAGGCCCAATGGCCTCATTCTTTTACATATTCCAATTCACGATCTTGTATGGTCCTAAGTATAAGAACACTATAACAGATGCTCTTGTCATGAACGTATCCAGCAGGCAAGAGAAAATGGTACAGAACTGATTCTGCCAGAATCATGTTTTGTCAGTGCCATTTCCTAGGACATTGATCAGGAAATAAAAAGAGTGAACAAACATCATTGTGTGCCCAACAGTGTCCCAAAAGCAAGTGATATGTCCCTTCTAGGCTATGTGGGAACTAATCACCTGGGGTCACACATCCTTGGTAACTGGAAATCCTAGAGTTCACAAGACCTATTAAAACCAAGTACTGGTGGTATAGTATTTGAATAGCTGAATAGTCTCCGGCTGCACCAAAGTTAAAGTCCAGAGAGCATTACTTGCTGTACAAATATATGTACTGGTCCACAAACACAGATGTCCTGTATTAAAAAAGGTGCAAAGTCGTTTCTACCTGCTGAGGAGACTGAGGTCTTTTGGTGTGTGCAGGACCCTGATAAAATCTTTCTATGACACTGTGGTAGCATCTGCTATCTTCTATGCAGTAGTTTCCTGGGGAGTTCGGAGCACAGAGAGGGAGAAGAAACATCTCAACAAACTGGTTAAGAGGGCTAGCTCTGTCCTGGTCTACCCTCTGGACAGCATAGAGGTGGTGGGGGAGAGGATGTTAGCTAAGCTGGCTTCTATCATGGGCAATTCCTCTCACCCGCTGTATGAGACATTGGGGTCCCTGAGCAGCTCCTTCAGCAACAGACTCCTGCACCCTCAGTGCAAGAAAGAGCACATCTGCAGGTTCTTCATTCCTACAGGAGTCAGGCTCTTTAATACAAAAACAACATAATGTAGCACTGCTAGCTGTTTTGCATCAACCTATACATTATTATTATTTGTTGCTCACCCCTCTATTATTAACTGTGCAATAATCCATTTATCCATTTATTTATATAAACAAGGTGTTACTCATCTGTATATATTCAAATTTGTATTCATCTGTATATACATTGAGGTGTTCATAGTGTACATATTACCATTATTATTATTATTTTTACTACTTTTATTCTTATTTTTCTGTTCCTGTTGTGTGTGTGTGTGTGTGTGTGTGTGTGTATGTATGTATGTATATGTGTGTGTATATATATATATATATATATATATATATATGTGTGTGTGTGTGTGTGTGTGTGTGTGTGTGTGTGTGTGTGTGTGTGTGTGTGTGTGTGTATTTATATTTAAATTCTATTCCTATTTAACGTGTATTCTTTCGTATCTGATTTTGTGTAACTGAGCTGCTGTAATGAGGGATTTCCCCAGTGTGGGATCAATAAAGTTTATCTTATCTTATCTTATCTTATATCTGTCACCCAATCCACAATGACCCTGGTCAAACTTAGCTCTGGACTTTATTACAGACCTCCCACCATCTCTGCAAAATATCATCACACTGGTCATCATAGACAGATTTTTAAAGTCAATTCCCCTACTTGCACTTCCCTCAGCTTTCAAAACAGACCTCTTATTCACACATGTATTTAGATACTTTGGAACACCTGAGGCCATTGTGTCAGATGAAGCAGCTTGGTTCACATCCAATATATGGAAATCATTCAGGGAGAAACTGCATGTCACAATAAGTTTCAGGTCTTGGTACACCCACAGGCAAATGGATAAGTGGTGAGTGCTAACCAGGAAACAGATTGTTGAAAACCTTTTGTGCAGAGAACCAGGAGGATTGGGTTTGATACTTACCCTGGGAAGAACATGTTCAGAACTCACTCACTCATTCAGCCCACCCCATTCCAGTGCACCTTAGGTTATCAGCCTCCCCTGTTCCCCCATGGAATGCTAACCCCACTGACTCACCCACAGCGGACAAGTGGTTTCCGAGGAGTAAACAGGTCTGGGAGTGCACACACCAGTGTCTTGAGGCACAACATAACAAGGATGAGGCAGATCACCTCAGAGGAGAGACACCTAGATATGAACCAAGGGACAGGGCGTGGCTCTCTACAAGGGATCTCAGACAAGGCAGTAGAAAATTAGAAAAAAGGCATTACCAAACTTCCGATCACATACATCTATTGATAATTACACATGCTTTAAAATAACCTTGACTTTCATTTACAGATTGCAAAGTCTTGCTGCTTGAGTTTCTAGTGACAATTCTAAGCATCTTGGAATCATGTAATTGATACTTTTCCCTTTGGAGTTTACTAGTTTTACAAATTTGCTGATGACATGAGCTTTTTGCCTGTTTGACTTTGATTCTTGGATTTAGTCTTGGATTGTTTGCCTGATAAAAACTGTTTGACAAATTCTCTTATTGTTCTGAAATAGCATAAATGCTCAGGGCTTTCAGAACTTCATTTTGGATGCTTCTCAGAAGCTGTTTGAGTTGAATGCTACATTGTAGCTTAATTAGTCAATTTGATTTTCAGAAATGGCCAAAGTGATGTTTTAAAAGGACATAGTTGCCTTGGATATTAAGCATAATTGCTCTCCAACTATTTCATAGTTTTTTATTTCATGGCTTTTTAACATATGATATTTTTTTGTTTATTTATTTAATCCACACACGGAACATTTTTCACCTTGTTAAAAATGATAAAATGATGAATGATAAACTTTGTTAATAGAATGATAAATTGTTATTGTATTGAAATGTGAGGCCTTTTTGAAAATGAATTTTTATTTGAGTTTAATTGTAGTTTGGTTGTTTTTCATGCTCAAATGCACCAATTAACCTACTGCAGTAGGTCATTATAATTTTAATTTTAAAATAATTATAATTGTCATAATTTTAAGACATTATCAACATCCTTTTCCCCTAAACATCTCACAAATTATTATTAGAATCACATAAAAAGCATTAATGGACAATATACCAAATGAATCTAGATGCAACACATAAAATGCAAAACAATATTAAGACACCCAGAGTGAGCATTCATTTAAAGACCCATTAAAGCAGACACCCTGCATCCAGAATGTGCCTTTTATGTTGGCTGGTTGATGACGTATCAGGCAGGAAATGGAGGCAAGGGCACTGCAAAGAGATGCTGCACCACAGACTTCAAGAACACGGAACAGATATGCAGTACATAATGGTATTTTCTGCGTTGTGTTTTGTTATTTACCAACAAATTTTCTTGCTTAAAACAATTATTAAGTGTATAATTAATAAGCTATACATATTTTGATATAATTCTCAACTCTGGTCCTGGAGTACTGTCTATTCTGCACATTTTAGTGTTTTCCCTACTGAACCTAAAGACCAAAAAGCGTATGCATACTGCGGTAATTAGAACCAGCCAGCAGAGGGCAGCCAAACCCCACTTTCAAGTTTTTTCACTTTAGAGGAAGACTACTATTCCTCAGTACTCTGTAGATAAACATCATTTTAGCAAGGCCAGAAAATTTCCATCTGTACTGTTAACACGACAATGTTGAGCCTTATATGTTCACTTACTTGCCATTTATTTGTTTGTTTGTTTGTTTGTTTGTTTGTTTGCTACTATTATTACTATTATTTAATTTTTATTAAATTTTTATTTTTTTAAGATCATTATTTCATCCAGATTTAATTTAAAAACTAAGCTTGGGCTATTTGATTAAATTAACTTATTAACCACACAATTTCCAAATCAACATCCCATTTAATAAGGCAACCGTGCCATAGAATGGATGTTCCGGTAAAGGCATCAAGTTATTCTTTCTTTCATACGCATGCAGCCTTACCAAGCAAAGAGGTGCCTAATATTCTGTAATTGTGGTTTTGTCTCATAAATGACTGCATCAGGGACAAGAATATTATCTATGATGATGTAAAAGACTGATTTAGTTGTTGCAATGAGGAGAAAATCCCATCTGTATGTTTGAAAACAGACCCTATCCGCTATATAGTGCATTATTTTGGAAAGCAAGATGGACATCATACAAGAGCACTCATTTTGTTGCATCTCACTGGGCAGTTTACACTGATGGATAAAGAATACAGCATGGGTGAAAACAGCAGTGTCATCATAGGTGACAGCTGACCTATAAAGTATATAGTGTATGTATGTGAGTATCGTTGCAGTATAAACCCATTTAATAGAATCATAAATGGATTCTCAATTTTAGTGAGTTACTGACTAAAAAAAAATTAAATAGTGGCTACAGCAGCTTCAGATTAAAATTTACATTTGACTTTTAAGTATTGCACTAATATGTCTATCAAATATTAATTACATTCTTTTAATTGTTTGAAGACCAAGATGGCAGCGTGTGTACAATGCAAGGCTCTACTGTATGTCTCCCCAGATTTCACAATTTAATAATAATAATAAACTTTATTTTATAAAGCGCCTTTAAAGCAGCTTCTCAAAGTGCTGTACATAAAATCACAGTCCACAGAAAAATAAAACAAATAAAAGTTAATAAGAACAAAAACAACAACATTAATAATAAAAATAATTATAAAACAGTCTAAAAAGACATCAGCAGTCGAATGCAAGTTTAAAAAAGTGTGTCTTGAGAAGAGCTTTAAAAATGCCAAAAGTCTGGGCTTCCTTGAGTTCAGGAGGAAGAGAGTTCCAAAGTGAAGGAGCATAGACAGAAAAAGCCCTGTCACCCATAGATTTTAGGTGTGTTTGTGGAACAGTTAACAGATTACACTTTGAGGAGCGCAGTCTGCGATTTGGGGTGTAAGGGATTAATAAGCCAGATAAGTATTGCGGAGCCAATCCATGTAATGCCTTGTATGTCAACATCATGATCTTTTGAATCGACACGGAACTTGACCGGGAGCCAGTGTACGGACTTCAAAACAGGTGTAATATGGTCACATTTCCAGGTTCCCATGAGGATACAGGTGGCACAGTTCAGAACATATTGCAGTTTGTTTATTGTGGTTTTAGAAACTCCGGCTAAAACGGCATTACAGTAATCCAGCCGTGTGACAACAAATGAATTAATCGACTTTTCAGCGACAGAAAAGTTTAGCATTGGGCGTAGTCTGGCTATATTTCTGAGGTGAAAAAGGATGCCTTCACAGTGCCCTGAACAAAAAAATCAAAAGTGAGGCTGGGGTCAAAAATTAAACCAAGGTTCCTCATCTTACTTTGGGTCTCTAAAACAGAGCCATCAACAAACAGAGACAGTGGAGCCACTTTGCGAATTTGATGACGGGAACCTATAAACGTAACCTCAGTTTTCCCGCCGTTCAGGCACAGAAAGTTATTGTTCATCCATGTTTTTATCTCAGAAATACAGTCAGAAAGATAACAAGCATCAATGTTTTCACCAGATTTAGAGTGAATGTAGATTTGGGTATCGTCGGCATAAAAGTGATAATGGAGGCCAAGCAATCGCAGCAGGTGCCCAAGTGGAGATAGATAAATATTGAAGAGTAGAGGGCCTAGAACTGAACCCTGAGGAACACCAGTGAGCACCGAGCAAGTGTCAGACCTAAAGCCACACATAGAAATAAACTGGGAATGGTCAGTAAAATAGGATTTAAACCAGTTTAAAACTGTCCCGGACACACCAAAAACACTTTCAAGGCGGGTAAGTAAAAGACCATGATCCACAGTATCGAAGGCGGCTCTAAGGTCAAGAAGAATAAGAAGTGAGGTAGCTCCAGAATCAGAGGCCATCAACAAGTCATTGGTGACTTTGACCAACGCCGTTTCAATGCTGTGAAATTTATGAAAACCAGACTGAAGGGGTTCAAAGAGGTTATTGGTTGTAAGATGAGTACAGAGTTGAGAGGCAACAACACGCTCAAGTATTTTTGCCAAAAATGGAAGATTTGAGATGGGACGAAAATTGTTACAATCATCCACAGAAACATTTTCTCTCTTTGGTACAGGTGTAACAGCAGCAGTACTGCTGGAATAAACCCAGTCTCCAGTGATTCATTTATAATGCTGAGGATAGTAGGGCACCACACAGTGAAGCACAATTTGAATAAATTTGTAGGAATTGGATCCAGCAAGCAAGTGGTAGATTTCATGCTGGATACCTCCATTGTGAGAGCCTCAGAATTAAGCAGTGAGAAATGAGTGAAAGAAGCACCAGTGAACCCAGATGGATGAAGGAGTGAAGTGGTACAGTCAGGGTTAACAGGAATTTCTTTGCGAACATTAACAATCTTAGAATTAAAAAACTTTAGAAAAGAATCACATAGCTGCTGAGAAACAGGCAAAGTGGTAATAGCATTTGTCATGTATCAAGAAACTCTGGACTCCACTTCCCATCAGCCACTGCACTGCAGTAGCTGTCACATGACCACCTGCACCTGACTCACATTTTGTTAATGAGCACTCGTGTGTGTATATATAGTCGTTGTCTGCACTGTTTGCTTGTCTTTTGTTGTCCTAGACTCTTGTCGTTTATGTCTCGGTGTTTTGTTTCATGCCACAGTGTTACACCAAGTTGTCTTAGTGTCTTTGTCTTATAGTACGTTTGTTTAAATAAATGTCATTATCTGCACTTGCTTCTGGCTCAACCTTGATACGTGACAGAACGAAAGACCATTTATCAGAAGCAGCAGATCACCAAGATGGACGCCTGGTTTGCAGCATATGAGGAGTGGTATAGAGGACTATTGGAGCAGGGAAGAAGGACAGATGAACTACTCACTCAGAATAACCGCATGCTAGGCCTGCCGCAGCGGCACAGACCATGCACCAGGCCACACCCGGCGTTCATAAAGGACTACGCCATGCCACGCCGACAGGAGGGGGAGTCTGTGGTCGGGGCTGAGACCAACTCCCACCCTCCCTCCCCTATTATGGCTCTCGTTCAACCTTCATGTTCAGTGGAGGACGTCACTCTGCCTCCACGTTCCATGAGAGACGTCGCTCCATCTCCTACCGGACTCAAGAATTCCCCACTGTTCAGCTACCTCAAGGTCGCTCTGCCTTCCTGTTCAGCTGAGGACGTCGCTCTGCCTTCCTGTTCAGCTGAGGACGTCGCTCTGCCGTCCTGCTTGGCCGAGGACGTCGCTCTGCCTTCCTGCTCGGCCGTGGACGTCGCTCTGCCGTCCTGTTCGGCCGAGGACGTCGCTCTGCCTTCCTGCTCGGCTGTGGACGTCGCTCTGCCGTCCTGTTCGGCCGAGGACGTCGCTCTGCCTTCCTGCTCGGCTGTGGACGTCGCTCTGCCTTCCTGCTCGGCCGAGGACGTCGCTCTGCCTTCCTGCTCGGCTGTGGACGTCGCTCTGCCTTCCTGCTCGGCTGTGGACGTCGCTCTGCCTTCCTGCTCGGCTGTGGACGTCGCTCTGCCTTCCTGCTCGGCTGTGGACGTCGCTCTGCCTTCCTGCTCGGCTGTGGACGTCGCTCTGCCTTCCTGCTCGGCTGTGGACGTCGCTCTGCCTTCCTGCTCGGCTGTGGACGTCGCTCTGCCTTCCTGCTCGGCTGAGGTCGTCGCTCTGCCTTCCTGGTTGGCTGAGGTCGTCGCTCTGCCATCCTGCTTCACTGAGGACGTCACTCTGCCTCCATGTTCCTCTAAAGACGTCGCTCCTTTTCTTTGCTGCGCTCAGTATGTCGCTCCCCCTTCCTGCTCCACAGAGGACATCGTTCCCCCCTCATGCTCCGCGGAGAGTATCGTTCCTCCCTTGGGCCTCGCGGAGAACCTCGCTCCTCTCCCTGGCCTCGCGGAGAACCTCGCTCCTCTCCCTGGCCTCGCGGAGAACCTCGCTCCCTCCTTGAGTCTCATGGAGAACCTCGCTCCCCCCTTGAGTCTCATGGAGAACCTCGCTCCCCTGTCCTGTCCGTGGAGGACGTCGCTCCGCTTTCATGCTCTGCCGAGGACGTCGCTCCGCTTTCATGTTCTGGCGAGGACGTCGCCCGGCTTTCCTGTTCAGCCGAGGAAGTATCTCTGCCTCCCTGTGCTGTTCTGGAAGCCGCTCGGCCTCCTGCTTCTGCTGGGGACATTTAGCCCAGGGGGCCAGGACCACCAGATGGAGGACGTATAATTTTGGGCGCTCCGGGAGTAGCGCCTTTGGGGGAGGGTTCTGTCATGTATCAAGAAACTCTGGACACCACTTCCCATCAGCTATTGCACTGCACTAGCCGTCACATGACCACCTGCACCTGACTCACGTTTTGTTAATGAGCACTCGTGTGTATATATAGTCCTTGTCTGCACTGTTTGCTTGTCTTTCGTTGTCCTAGACTCTTGTCGTTTATGTCTCGGTGTTTTGTTTCATGCCACAGTGTTATACCAAGTTGTCTTAGTGTCTTTGTCTTATAGTACGTTTGTTTAAATAAATGTCATTATCTGCACTTGCTTCTGGCTCAACCTCGATACGTGACAGCATTAACTTGAAGCAATCTGTTTATGGTTTGGAACGAGTGTCTGGGATTATTTTGATTATTTACAATAGCCTGAGAGAAGTAAAAGGATCTTTCAGTCTCCAGTAGTGCATGATAATCCCCCAGAAGAACCTTCCACGTTTGATAGTAGACATTCAGTCCAGTAAGGTGCCATTTTCGCTCCATTTTCTGACATACAGCCTTTCTAGAGCGCAGATTGTCATTATACCAGGGAGCAGAGCGGGTGAATGTGACCTTAGAGGAGCAAAAGTGTCAAGATTAGCAGCAAGAGTGGAATTTAGCTACAGAACTTTCTCCTCCAGTGATTAGGGATGAAGGTCGCTTAGGATGGAAACCACAGAATTGGAGAAAGCTGTGTGATCGATAGACTTCCACTTCCGGAAGGTTACTGATCGGATGGTAGGCTCACTTAAATGATACAGGTCGAGGTTAAAAAAGACAGCTGAATGATCAGACAGTCCAATGTCAACAGATGAAAACTGCGATACAAATGAGCCATTAGCAATCACAGGATCCAGCGTATGACCCTTGTCATGAGTTGGGTCAGTTACAAACTGTGTGAAGTTAAAACAATCAATTAGCGACAGAAATTCCTTAGCCACCACAGAGTCACTACAGTCCACATGAATGTTGAAGTCTCCCACAATTACAATTCTGTCAAACTTCATACTCAACATCGATAGGAAGTCAGCAAACTCTGACATAAAAGCTGCATGTGTCTTAGGTGGTTTATAGACTGTAGCAATGATGGTGGATACAGGAGCGGAAATACTCAAGACCAGGCATTCAAATGATGAAAACTGGGGAACAGACACAGCTCTTGTGTTGAACTTCAGGTTGTAAACCACAATAATGCCTCAGCCTCTGCCAGATATCCTCGGGAGATCTAATACTCCAAAGCCCGCTGGAGTGATCTGGTTAAACAGGAGCACATCATTTTCTTTATGCCAGGTTTCAGTTAAAAACAACAAGTCCAGCTTTTTATCTGTAAGAAAATCCGACAAAAGCAGCGCTTTGTTATTCACAGACCGTGCATTGAATAATGCGGCATAAGCTTGGCTCAGAAGCAGAGACGACAGTGGTTTAATCTCCACGTGGGGAACCGATATGAAATTGTAGTGATCAACACCAGTATGGAGCAGTTTGTTGGTCTTACGTCGACAGAGATGTTAGGAGAGGACGAGACAGCAAGACTACGCCTCAAGCCTCAATGGATATATCGCTTAGGACGTAGCAGACCAGCATCTCGACAGAGATTGTAAGAGTCTTTGGCTAGGCAATAACAGTTCTGTTTTAGATTCAATAGCTGGCGTGAAGTGTACCTTAGCGCCATGGTCGGTGAGTGCACACTCGCAAGGCCAGAGCGAGTGAAACTCCGGAGCACAAAGTCGTACAATCCTCACACACAATCCACACACGCAGCCGAGCCGAGGCGTTGATTCAGAGTTACACGCTGCAGGTTATTCCAGGTGAAGCACAGAAATAAAAAACTACAGTCCAAAATATATAAAATGGCACCACCACATTGCAATCGTAACGGCACTAAAGACAATGTAACTCAAAAAAATCGCAGTTATTTAAAAAATAAATAAATATGGCTTAAAATAACAAATGAAAACAAACCAAATGGTAACAGGAGCGGCAGCAAAACACACCAGCGTACCCTGTCACCGGAACTGGAATTAGCATATGCCAATATAACAATATTAGTAGTTAATACTCTACTGGTTGCAAGCTTATTCACTCAGAATAGACTTGTGTATATTTCATATAGTAGACAAGCACTGCTGCCTATCAGTGTCCTGACGAAATTTCCCCACTGGCCCTTCTATACCTTGGCCCCCATCTTAGAATTGGCTTTTTCCTATCCACTAATAGCTGGTGTGTGGTGGGTGTTCTGGCGCACTATGGCTGCCGTCGCATCATCCAGATGGATGCTACACACTAGTGGTGTTTGAGGAGATTTTCCCCCACTCCATGTAAAGCACTTTGAGTGTCTAGAAAAGAACTATATAAATGTAACTGTAATAATAATCAGTTACAGCTACACAGACATCATACTAAACAACTTTCAGTTTCTTGGGAACTTGTGAGGACACCATGGACTGCTGATTTACTTATTCCGGCAGAGCCCAGCATCATTAGAACTATGCTAAAGCTAAATCCACATCGACCATCTTTCCCAAGCATCTTTCTTACAAATGTACGGTCTCTGGTGAACAAAATGGACAAACTGTGGCTTTGGATAACATTGCATAAATGGATTAGGAATGCAACATCATGAATTTTACAAAAACATGGCTTACTAGAGCAATGTCTTCAGAGCAGACAGAATGACAGTGGACTGTGGTAAGAGCAAATGAGAAGGTCTGTGCATTTATCTTAACAAATCATCGTGCACAGACTCGGACTACTGTAACAATACACTGGGCCATGTTTACACAACATTGCTGAGGCATACAAGGCCAGTCCCTTCCCCCATTTGGGTCAGTCTTGATCAGTTCATGCTATCCAAGTACATACCACTCATCAAACATGTGAAAACATCAGTGATGACTGAGAAGGTATGGCCAGAGGGGGTGGTTTCTTCCTTATAACACAAGTTCCCTTTCAAAGGGAACTCAACATTGCATGAGCTTCACGCTGTGGGAAGGGCCCTCTTGTGTGACCGGTATCTGAAGCTTGTGTAATATCATGCCTATATATAGGCCTGCCATGATCATGTGATGAGGTGATTAAGCATGTCACATGATATAAAAACAGCACCTGTGAACTGTGCTGACAGCCTTATTATCAATGAGACTGCATGTTGGTCATTTGTGTAACACTTGGAAAAAGACTCTTCAATTTCTCTTTATCTTTTCAAAAAAACAAAGAAAATTCTCTTTAATATTCTGTTCCTTTAGAAAAAAAAAGAGAGAGAGAGAAAAGTATGAATGAGGAAGAATTCGGGAAGTGTGTCATGCCTTGCTCCCGTTTCATCATGGGGGTGGCACAGACACACTTTCTGTGTGAAGTGTCTAGGGATGGAGCACATGAGGGCAGCCTCTGGTGGTCTGACTGTGTGCATTGTGAACACCTTACACTTAGGCAGCTCCACTCACAACTCGTTCTCTTCTCGGCCGAAGGGAGTTTCAGAGCCTCACCGATCTGGGTCGGCCACTGACGAGGCAGCCAGCTGGCTCAGGTCCTGGAGATCTCGTATGGATCTGGAAGAGGTGCTGCTCTATCTCTTGCTCTGTCTTCTGGGTCTGGTTCTCTGCCAGCTTTTGGAGCTTGCGTCACAACTCCTTATGCTATGGAAAGCCAAAAAACAAAAAACCCTCTCTATCTCTGACGGGGTGCCATTGCACCAAAAATGGAGAGCAGCTTTCAAGCATATAAAGAGCTGTTTGAAGTGATTACTAAGGCAGTTGAAAAACTAAATCTAAACTGGTCCAGGTAAGAAGATGGGACTCGTAGCAGGCTGGATGTGCGATTTCTCCCCAATAAAAATAAATGTCCCTCACATTGCAGAAAACTCCCCCTTTTTTCCAAAAGTGCATGATGAAATATCACACCTCTGGGGAAAACAATACACTAGCTGTATTTATAACCCTGCAATGTCAGATTATTTGGCCATCATGGGGAATGAACGGCACAGCTATTTATCTATGCTGAAAGTGGAGAAGGCACTAGTGAGCTACCTCTCTCCATCAATGGCAGGTAATTTAGGGGGGCTGGCTTTGTCATCCAAACCATGTAAAGCCACCTCAGCATTGGTGGGCAAGGCCTATGCAGCAGTGCATCTCGCTTGTAGGTCACTGCATACAATGGCAGTGTTGCAGGCCTACCAAGCAGCAGTGAGCTCGACATATGGCAGCATTCAACCAGTTCCTTCCCTGTTCTGTCGAGTTTGCCCATGCATCCATGAGTGGAGCCCGGGCCAGCGCTAGTGTGAGCAAGGCACAGAAGGCAAGTGTGGTGACCCGCCTCCCCTGCAGAGAACCAGGGGGATCAGGTGGCCACAGTCGCAGCCTGCTAATAGGCCTGACCTGAGAATGATCATAAAGGCCAAGCAGGCAAGGAGGGAACGGTCCTGATGGGCCACGGAGGGATGTATCAGGGGATGTGAGGTTGTTAGGGCAGTTATCCCCAAGTATTACTGTATGGCCACCCCTAGCCAAGGCTGTCCCAAATTTTCAGTCTACTACTGCCAAATGTGTCTCCATGGGTTCTGTCTACCATAGAAAAGGGTTACTGGGTCCAGACCAGGTCCTCCCCGGTACAGAGGTGTGCTCACCACAGTAGTCAGCACAGAGCAGAGACCAACATTAGCACAGGAAGTAAGATCCCTCCTGGACAAAGGTGCCATAGAACATGTACCACGTTCCCTGAGGGAGGGAGGTTTTTACAGCCATTATTTCCTGATCCACAAAAAGATGGGAGTATGGGGCCAATCGGACATACAGGTTCAAGATGCTGACACGCAAACTTATTGTTCCACAGATTCAGTTTGAGAAGGGGTTTGTGATGATAGATCTAAAAGATGCATATTTCCACATAGAAATATCTATATAGAAATATCTTCCTGTGACTTCCTGTCACAGGAACTTCCTGAGGTTAGCAATTGGAGGCAATGCGTACCAATATCACATTCTTCCCTTTGGGCTAGATTTACCCCTTCGCACCTTCACAAAGTGCATGGATGCCATTCTGGCTCCCTTGAAACTCCAGGGCATCTGTGTATAATCTTCTATAATCAGGGTCAATGTGGCCATCATTTCAGCCAAACATGCCCCTGTTGATGGAGCCTCTGTGGGGCAACATCATCTATCATTGAGGTTTTATGCATGATGTCAGGTGACTGAGGCCCATCTGCAGACAACGCATACCTTCCTGGGACCTGTCTGTGGCCCTGGAAGGTCTGTCAGGTGCACCATTTGAGCCCTTAGAGTCAGCCTCAGAGAATCTTCTGGCTCTAAAAGTAGCTCTTCTGCTGACCCTGACATCTCTCAAGTGAGTAGGGGATCTACAAGCTCTCTCTGTTGCCCCTTCCTGCCTTGACTTTGCCCCTGGATTAGCCAAGGCCTTCCTATATCCTAGGCCATATTATATTCCTAAGTGCCTTCATCTGCTGCCCAGCCGGTAGTGTTGAAGGCTGTCTGCCCTCCTCTTTTCCTCACACCGGAACAACCCTTCTGTGTCCAGTAAGGGCTCTCTGTACTTAGCATCATGGTGTTTACCCAACAGCCTCACCCTCAGTGCTGAGAAGACCAAACAGCTTAGAAATCTAAAAGCAGCAGACACACTCCCATCTAGATCAAGGGACTGAAGTACAGTGTATCTCCAGCTTCCAATTCGACATCTGATTCAGTGTTCAGCTGTCTCCCCAGATCTTAACAAGCTTCTACTGCTGCACCATTGAGAGCATTCTGACAAACTTTGTCACAGTGTTGTATGGCAGCTCCATGGTGTCTGAAATAAAAGCCCAGCAAAGGGCGGTGAAAACCACCCAACACATCATTGGTGCCAAACTCACGGGCATTAATCATATTCACAAGAGTAGATGTCTGCATAGAGCGTGCAATATTATCACAGACTCCTCCCATCTCGGTCACAAACTGTTTAACCTTCTTCCATCTAGGAGGAGATATAGCAACATTCACACCAGAACCAGCAATTTCAGGACCAGCAGGTTCAGGACCAGCTTTTTTCCCACAACCATTATCCTGTTGAACTCTACACTACAGTGTTGGGCCACTGATGTTTTACTGCCTGTAAGCATTCTGCAGCTCTATTCTATTTGCTTGCCTGGGGAACAGATGGCACCAGTTAAGCCAGCGGAGGCAGTGTGATTCCCTAAGCAATGTTCTGCTGGGAAAACTTGGGTCCTGGCATTCATGTGGATGTTAATTTTACATATACTACCTACCTGAGCGTTGTCGCAGACCAAGTACACCCCTTCATGGCAACGGTATTCCCTGATGGCAGTGGCTTCTTTCAGAAGGATAATGCACCCTTCCACTTTGCAAAAGGTCTTCAGTAATGGTTTGAGGAACAGGACAAAGAGTTAGAGGTGTTGAATTGGCCTCCAAATTCCCCAGATCTCAATCTGATCAAGCATGTGAGGGATGTGCTGGAGAATTAAGTCAGATCCATGGAGGCCCCACCTTGCAACTTGTAGGATCTGCTGCTAATGTCTTGGTGCCAGATATGACCTTCAGAGGTCTTGTGGAGTCCTTGCCTTTATGGGTCAGAGCTATTTTGGTAACACAAGGGGGACCTACACAATATTAGGCAGGTGGTTTTAAAATGATGTCTAATCTGTGTATAGACATTTGTGTAGTAGCCTATCTTCTCTAGATTTTAGAGACTGAACATTGCTTCATTACATCCCATGTGAGAGAGAGATAGTTTGTATATATTGTAACCGTAGTTTTGACAGGTATAGGTCAAAGGTCAAAAAGATACACATTCTAACTCTCTATATCTAGATCAAAGGTCATGATCATAAAAATATGAATAGTTATGTTAAATCTGGATCACATCCATTCGTGACCATACATGGTGCTGCCATGTGTGTTTTTCCGCCCCACACGTTGCGCACACCTGGTACATCTTTTCACATAGAATATGAAACTCTCTGTGGTAGGACATAAAAATATATATAGTTTTGTTAAATCTGGTTCACATCCAAATCGTGACCATACCTGGTACGACCATGTGTTCCCCCCACCCCACCCCACCCCACCCCACACAGACACAAGTTGCATACTCATGTTTTTCTAACACTCTGTGGTAGGACATTGACCATGTGTTCCCCCACCCCACCCCACCCCACACAGACACAAGTTGCATACTCATGTTTTTCCTCTTCACATAGAATATGAAGCTCTCTGTGGTAGGTCATAAGAATATATATAGTTTTGTTAAATCTGGTTCACATCCAAATCGTGACCATACCTGGTACGACCATGTGTATCCCACATCCAAACAAAAATATCACACACACACACCCACACCCACACACACACACCCACACACACACACAAACACACACGTGCATGTACAGACAAACGCATGCATACGAACCTGCTTATAAAAGTCGAGCATCCCTCTAGGCTTTATAATACTCTGTACTTAGAACAACGTGTGCGATCTTACAACATGGCTGATGTTTGTCCTAACGCGCCGAAAAAAGCTCACCCTTTTTTGGGAAGAATAGAAAAAATGTTAGAACATGAAAAGATTCAATATTGGGTAATGTCAAACGGATGTACAGCCGGGTTTTTTTTCGATGCAGAAAAAGGAACCGTTTGCTTTTCAAGTTCTCGGTCCCGGGACACATCCACTGGAGCCGTGCTACAGAGAACGTAACTTTTAACAAAGGTGACTGGAAAAAGTTCAGAAAATGGTGCAAGGATTTTGACTACATTGTTAGAATGGATTTCTTTTCCCCGGATGCATACAGACGTAAATGGAACAGTACGTCTCTTCAATGCAAATACTGTATCAGAGCAACAAATTTCTCCAAGAACCAAGTTTCACTGCACTGTGCTGCTGTATTAACCGGTGACAACACCCCTGATAACAAAGAGAATTGTGAAGTGAGGTATGACCGAACCAGCTGGCACGATCTGCAACGCTACTTCCGGCAAATCGATGAATTATTCCAAAAAACTGGAAGAGACAAAGAAATGATGCAAATAAAAAAAAGGCTAGAAGAAGTCTTATTCTGAGATCGTCAATATACTATTCTTGATCAGAAACTCCACCTCCCCAAGACTCCTCCCACACGCTATATAAATGAGTCTGATTACATATCAAGTATTCTGAACGTCAACCAGCAATATGTCTTGTGAAATCAACCCCGTTTTCTACACCTCTGATGCAACCCTGTATGCTGCTGCTGATGATGATGATGATGATGATGTGACCAGTTCGGGTTTTGAAGACGGTGAAAGCCTAGGAAAAAGAAATCTGACCTATCTGACAACGAACAATGAAGCCGACGGGTGTATAACCAACACTGTTCTAACCATCATACGTGCTGTTACGGGGGAACTGCTGGACAGAGTTATCCAACAAGATCTGAAGGACAACTGTCACGGCTGCGCGATCGATCACCCGAGTCAACTCCAACACGCGTGTTTGTTCGATCCTGAAGAGTACTATCTACACCTAAACACCTACCGATTGCTGAAAAAACTGTTTAAACCATGGTTCAAATACACATTGGCAAGAGGACTGAAACTGTGTGGAATCAAACACACTCCTTCCCTGGAAAAAATTCAAGGCATCGCTGAAGCCACCGTGTGTGAATGGCGAGACGAGCCTCACATCAAAACCGTGCTGAACGAGGTCAAGGAGAAAACCAAAGACGTTTTCAACGAGCAAGTGTGCGAAGACGTCGTAGATTACTGGAACTTTCACTCATCTCTGGAACCTGCTGAACCATCGCATACATGGGAAACCTCAAAACAAGCCACGTCTATTCTAACTGCGAGAAAAGGCTGAAGCCGATTAAAACAAAAATGCTGAAGACATTCGTAAATAGCGTATGTCCTTAACACATAGGTGTGTAACAAGTTTTTTTTTTTAATATGTATTGCTGAATCAATTGAATGTAAACTAAACATGCATCTAAACCTGCATGTGTTTAGAATGGAAAATGTTACTTTGATTGAATATGTAATACCTTACTCACGTGTTCTGAGATAAATGCTTATTCTACACTGGTATTTGATCATTCTTGCCTTGACACTCGAAATGACTGAACGATTGATGAAGAATATATATTATACACCGTCAGAACCTGGTTCGTACGGTGGTGTTGAGAGTTTGCAAAGAGCTATTGTTGAGAAAATAGGTAAAAGAGCTAATGATACTGAAATAAAAAACTGGTTAGCAGAGCAGGATGCATACAGTCTACATAAACCAGTATCTACAAAGTTTAAAAGAAACAAGGTTTTTGTGAAGAACATCGATGAACAATGGCAAGCTGATTTAGTCGATATGAGCAACTTGTCAGAGAGTAACGACAATGCGAAATTTATGATCACGTGTATAGATATTTTATCCAAATATGCCTGGGTACGTGTGTTACGAAACAAGACCGGAATCGAAGTAACTAAAGCTTTTGATTCCATTCTAAATGAAGGTAGGGTCCCCAGAAAACTACAAACTGATCAAGGGAAGGAGTTTTTTAACAAAAATTTTCAAACATTAATGAAAAAACATGACATTATTCACTTTGCTACGGGTACGGGGCAAAAAGCATCGGTGTGTGAAAGGTTCAACAGAACGCTAAAGACCAGGATGTGGAGATATTTTACCGCTTTTAACACGAGAAAATACATCGACATAGTTCAGGATTTGATTCAAGCGTACAATCACAATTACCATTCCAGCATCAAAATGAAACCTGCCGAGGTCAACGAATCCAATTCCTTCAGAGTATTTAAAACCCTCTACGGATTGTTCACACCTAAATTAAAGAAACTAAATTTCAAGTTTAAAGTTGGTGATATCGTTAGAATTTCTCGTTTAAAAAGACAGTTTGAGAAAGGATACGAGCAAAACTTTACGGATGAATATTTTACAATCTCCGAACGGATACCGAGAGATCCCCCAGTGTATAAATTACGAGACTATGATGGTGAAAAAATTGACGGAACATTTTATGAACCCGAGCTACAAAAGATCATTATCGGTAAGGACAAGACGTTTAAAATTGAGAAAATCTTGTCTGAAAAGACCCGAAACCAGAAAAAAATCTGCCTGGTGAAATGGGTGGGTTGGCCCGATAAATTTAATTTGTGGGTTCCGGTCGAAGACGTAGTTAACATAACAAAAGGATCACCGTGAACAAAACTGAAAACTATACTCATTAAACCATGGAAGAGTGTGGTTTCTTTGTGACCCTTCCAAGCAACGCGTCTTTGGATATTTACCCTAATAATAAGATCTCGCATTACACTACTAAATTCGCCAAACCAATCGATTTGAACAGAATATGGGAAGTATCGCTCGCAGAGGTTCAATATATCCAGAGTTGGTACTCGTTAACGGAGGAAGACAGTATGTGTCATATTATTCAGAGGGATGGAAAGAGAACACTAAACAGTAACTTTAATATCACTCCAGGATATTATAAAAATATCGATGAAGTGGTTAGTGAAATCAACAACAACTTAAAGAAAATGGAGCTCGGAATAGAGCTATTCTATAACCCTATGAAAAATAAAATACGCATCGTATCCCAAAAACATTTTGCGTTCAAAGCTAATGGAAAATTAGCATATATGCTCGGTATGAACCCCGGTGTTCCGATAACGGCCCGAGAACCAGAAGCGCCTAACCCCTCTGATATTCACGCAGGCTTTTATACGATGTATGTATATACAGACGTTATCGAGTATCAACGAGTTGGTGACAGTTTTGCTCCGTTACTGAGATGCGTACATATAACGGGTGAAAACAACAAAGTCGTCACAATTACTTATGATAAGTTGCATTACGTACCTCTCACCAAGAACCACATTACCGATATAGTAATCGAAGTCAAAACGGATCAGAACAAGCCTATACCTTTTAGTTATGGGAAATTTATTGCTAAACTACACTTTAGACCCGCTAAACATTCGTTCCGTATGTAAAATGATGGATAGGGGCTACGTTCATCCGCAGACCTACGTGGATTATTATGTCCACCAGGCTGGAAATGGTCTTCCTGGGTTTCAAGGCGCCCCCACCATGTATGGGTCGGGGCTAGGAGGACTGTTCAAGGGTCTTTTTAGAATGGCGGTTCCGTTCCTCAAAAGGGGTTTTGCTATTGCAAAGCCTCATTTAAAAACAGCTGCTAAAGGGTTCGTAAGTGACGTATTCAACAACATTATGAGCCAGACACAAGCTCAGAATCAAGACGGATCGGGGCTTGCGTTGACTGCGCGTAAAAAATCTAAAAGGCTCCCAGGGCGTCGACATGTGGTTCCTAATAAAAGACGTAAGGTTACTAAAATCAAGAACAGTGTGAAAAAGACCGAGCAGAGAGGCAACAGGCACCCTTACATCTCTCACAAGAGAAATCGGCTGAACATTTTCTAACATCATGGCGTTCTTACACAGTCTATCCTCAGAGTGTACCAAGACAGAATTGGATATTTTCACATTACCTTTTACCCAAACGAGTATCGAAAAGTACACTTATGTCGAAATACCACCACTTTCCGCTCTTACGGACAACGGGCCCCTGGAGTTCTATGTGGCTGGAAACGGTGAGGATTACCTCGACTTGAACAACACTTTTTTTACATCTGACCTGTAAAATCGTGAACGCCGACGGTTCCAATATAGCTAACGATGCAAAGGTTGGGGTCGTTAACTACCCCATAGCCTCACTTTTTTCACAAGTGGATGTCATGCTCGGGGATCGTCTTATTTCTCAATCTAGCAGTACATACCCATACCATGCCACCTTTGAAAGTCTTATCAACTATGGAAAAGATACACTGGAAACACAATTTTGCACCGGGCTATTCTACAAAGACACAGCGGGGCATATGGACGCCACAGACCCGGATGGACGAAACGAAGGCCTCAAAAAAAGGGCCAGTTTCAGTGCTGAAAGCAACACCTTCGACCTGATTGGACACATTCACTCGGATATATTTTTTCAGGATAAACTTTTACTGAACGGGATCGATTTGAGGATTAAAATGGTTCGCAGCAAAGCTGAATTCTGTTTGATGAAGGAAGGAAATGCAAATTTCAATCTGAAAATACTCAACGCTTCTCTTTTTGTGAAGAAAGTAACCGTCTCACCGTCCGTAAAAATCGGTCACGGACAAGCACTTCTCACCGCCACAGCCAAATATCCGATCGAAAGAGTCTGTTTGAAGACCTTCAGTCTAGCTGCAGGGAGCCGCATTTGTTCACAAGAGAACCTCTTCCTCGGTCCCTTACCTAAAACCATTATCTTTGGGATGGTTGACAACGACGCCTTCAGCGGGTCGTACAATAAAAACCCTTTTAATTTTAAATATTACGATGCAGAGTTTATCGCGCTGTACGTAGATGGTACCCAATATCCCGCAAAGCCGTTTCAGCCTGTTTTTCAGTCCGGTAACGTGGTCCGTGAATTCCATTCTCTAATTTTAGCAACAGGAAAGCAGCTGAAAGATCAGGCACTGTCGATAAACAGAGAAGAGTACCTGAACGGATATACTTTATTCGCTTTCAACATGAATCCCGATGATGATTGTGGGCAACATTTGTCATTAATAAAATCGGGCAATATGCGATTGGAACTCAGATTTCGTCAACCACTTCCGATCACGGTGAATCTAATAGTGTATGCCAGTTTTGACAGCATTCTAGAAATAAACAATCGAAGAAACGTGCTCATCGATTACCAGTAACTCATGGATACCAGAGAACTAACGGAGGTTATGAGAAGTTGTCCTGAAATAGATAAAATATTTCATGGCGTGATGGCCTGTGACGAGCTACCTACAAGTACTCTGAGAAAGTTTCCAGCTTTATTCATCGTAAACACACATCCGAGACACATGCCGGGTGAGCATTGGCTAGCGTTATGCCTTAATGACGAAAACACAGGAGAATTTTTTGACTCGTACGGAAACCCTCCAGACTACGAACTCTTTCCTCGATCGATTCGTTATTTTTTGACAAAGAACTGTTGCAAAATAAAATATAACCCTGTACAAGTTCAAAACTTTACGTCGGTTTGTTGCGGGCAACACTGTGTGTTTTTTCTGTGTCACAAAGCTAAAGGTTATTCATTTAACCGTATTATGTCTATGTATAGCAAAGATTTAATTAGAAATGATAACACTGTTGTGTCATTCGTTAAAAAAATGTACCCTAGAGTAAATAAAAAGCATTCAATTACATGTGTACAATGTGTTAACTCTCTAGATATGTTTCATTTACATATGTAGTGGAATGTTAAATGACGATGCTTCACAAGAAAAATGTTAAACAAAAGTTATTTTATTGAAATAAAGGGTAACATAACATAACATGCTTTGTCCCTCGTCATTTTCAAAAACCAAACCAGTCAGTACGGTTAAAAACGGGGGATTTGAAAACTGGCTCAGAATCGTAGTCTTTGCTTTTAGGTGGGGAAACAAGATGAGAGATATCTTTAGATCTTTTTATGTCAGATATTTTGCGTCGAACACCGCCATTAGGTATTGCTGAAAAGGGTATATTTAGGTTGGCTACTGTCTGTAAGAACTCTTTCCAACCTAAAGGCCTCCGTTCGTCGGATACTCGATGAGGGGCCGTGAGATTTTTTAGCAAGTCCACCATGTGAGATCCTTTGATAGTGTTTCCTTTAAAAATAAATTCACCGCTATCGTTCCACGCAGCCCCGGCTTTTAAAAGTTTTTCCATAACGTACAAAGCGTTTCTTTTGTTTCTAGCAGAAATGTTAGCGAGGACCTCTTGCACGATCTCGTCTTTGGGGGGTTCGGTCACAGCTGCTTCCGTTTTGCTTTCCGATATTTTAGGTAGAGACAGGGTCAATTGGGCGGTTTCCTGCTCTCCTACTTTAACCAAGTTTAAAAAATTTTGCAGCACAGACGCGTAGAGTTTCGCCTTATCGTAATCATTCAGATCAGTCCTTGATAAAATAACACGTATTGCATCGTCCAAGTTGTTTTCAACAGTCTTTCTTATGGTTTCCTTCTCCGCGGTGATGTTTCTAAGTTTATCGATCTGATGTTGAGGGACTAAATACATTTTCTCAGCAGTCTCCATGTTAATTGTTGCGGGACGCGATTAAGCTGCTTATAAAAGGAATGGCTACACTGAGCAAAGGCAGAAGAAATCCTCCGGATTGATTAATAACTTTCCTTTTTCTTTCAACGGATGCTCTTTTATCAGCAAATAGTTTGATCCATTTTTTTTTTTTTTTTTTTAAACCCGATACTGTTTTGTCGTCAGTGGTATGTTTCCCCTGAGCACGTTTAAAGCTAGTTCACATATGCTCAGGATGAGATCTGTGGGCGCATCGCGTAATATATCCTTTCTCCTTCGGGATGGAGACCTGTGTAATGAATTCAGCAACGGGAGGGTTTTTTTCAATCGCTCAGACATTTGGTGTCGATACTTTAAAGTTTTTTCTTCTTCTTCGGAACATACACAACCGGTTTCTCCCTCGGAAACAACCCTGAACAGAGACGAAGTTCTTCTGGCGTTTGTGCTTTCAGGTCAACAAATAAATACCCGTAAGGTCTAGAGACGGCATCGAGAAAGCATTCTAAAAAATACTTGCTGTTACCCGGATACATTTGACGAGCCAGTATGCTGATCTGTAATTTATCTCTAGGGTTTTTAAAAAGAACCATGTAGTTTGTGTTCAGGTTGATTGTTCTACTGGTCTTTCCTTGAAAAAACAAGTTTTGAACGAGGTAGATGACGCTCAGATTTCTGTGGTGTGTGTATTTTGTAAAAGCCTTTTCTACTTCGTCATTTTTACTGGCGGTTTCCATCAAGTCATCGATTACCAACAAGTTTTTTTTATTTGGAGGAAATAGTTCGTCATCACACAAAGAATCAGAGATTCCTTGAAGAAAAATTATTTTTATTCTGGTCAATAATTCATCGTACAAAGTCTGCCAACACGTATAACACCAGACAATGTTTTCCGGAACAACCGACATTGCCTCTTTACAGTTTTCCAACAGCATTTTGATAAAAAAAGATTTTCCACTATTACTCGGTCCACATACGATACATGAAAAGGGAAGTTGCATCCTAGCGTCAAAAGCAGTCACGTTCATATTTTCCTTTACAAAACACATCAACAGAAACTATATACACATATATACAAGAATAGTCTTAATAGCCGTAAGGGAGAGTTGTAAAATCAGATAATAAAACACGCTTATCGTACACAACCCTGAACCTTTTCAACCCTTCACAACCTTTTCATTTGTTTCTCAAATGAAACCCCTTTTTATCTCTCACGATTTGGTTATGCGTGGTTACGAGATGACCTGTATGATCCGGATTTTTCACTCGCTCGTCCACCAGTTCTGTTAGTGATTTCAAATTGACAATTTCAGAATTGATATAATTTAAAGTAATGCCTTTAGCTTTCATGGTTGTTTTTCCTTTCATGGTTTTGTAACCGTAGGTTTTAGGACCTGCGCTTACAAATTCCACAATTTGATCGCCATCATCTAGTTCGCTGGTAAGACCACCCAAGTAATCGCTTAAGGGTGGCATCCAGTCACCTTCCTTACTTTTAAAAATGACGCTATCTGTGTCTGTGTACAAACAACGCTGATCCAATCGATCCATCAAATTGTACAGCTCAAGCCTAGCGTACGCTGTAGTGAAAATGCCGATGAATACATTAGCGTTTAGCGGTTTAATCAATCTCTCGTCTGCGTAACGCCACTGTACCATAGCCACCTCCTCATTCAAAAAAGAGAACTGACTCACATTATAAATATCGGAGAACATGAACTGTAAAAACTCGGCAGGATCTCGAATTAAGGTCGTGTTCGATCTGTCTGGTTTTTGACACATCTTACCCCACAACGAGTTTAGTGCGAGTTTAGCCACGGATCTTTTGGCAGGATTAACAGTGATAAATTTCGGATCCAACGTAATCCCTTCGTTCTCCTCATATTTGCGAATGTACTCACGTTTAGATGATTCATCAACGACCCAGGACGGATAACCTGAACTTTCCTGTTTGGTCTTGAGGAACATTTTAATATATCTCGTAAAAAGCTTATCAGACCTTTTAGGAAAGTGCCACACTTCAATCACTTTTAGAATTTTGTAACCTTTTTCGACGGCTTTCTCAATTTCGATAGATGCCCATGTTCCGATAAGAGCTCTCTCCTGAGCCGTATGATCGCAATGTTTTAACTGATGTTCGGCACACGTTCTACATAGAGGAAAGAGGAGTTTGCTTTTTACACGAAATGGTAGAACAGGTGCCCACAGACCCCTAGGTGGTAATACCTTTGCTCTAATGATACCAAAGTAATTTTTCAGAGGTTGAAAGTCACAATAAATGATGATAGGGTGATCGATCGGGTATGTCTTTGTCTTATTTATGAATGGGTAAAGCGAGGTAAAGTCGAAATAATCGATTCTCTCACCGGGTTGAGCTACATAATGCAAGTTTAACGCGTTTGTTCGACCTCCGTAAAGAGCATCTCGAGGGTTTAAACGCTCAGGAAAGTCAAAGTCTTTTAGAAAATTTTGCACGAGATTGTCGTTTTTCTTCATTTCATTCCACTCGTGTTCCCACATCAGAGTGACTTGCAAATTGAGAGTGTCTTGCAAATTCTTAATTCTCTCCATCGATTTTTGACGGATATCTCCGAAGGTTGCGTTTGATTTGGTAAGAGGATGCGGGGTCATTGAGGGAAAACACTTTTCACAGCCGTGATAAAAACACCCAAGAAACTCAAAAACCTTACGGTTTTCCCCTTCCTCACAGTAACCATCTACGTAATAAGTACCGAACCTGACTTCACCTTCGTTCAACGCGTGGCGAATGGGTAGGTTTTGCGTTTTTGAAACATATTCGAGCCATTGTATGGATGGTGTTGAGAAAGATTTCTGAGTGGTGATGTAATTATCAAGAGGCGGAATAGCTAAAGTGTCTTTACGCAGGAAGTTGGTTCTAAAGATTTTCATGCACACTGATGCGATCGTTATGCATTTAAAAGGATCGACCTTTGTACTATCCAGAATTTCTTGTCTGAAAGCTATACAACCCTTTCTCAAAATTTCTACATCGTTCACACAGTATTCCGCCATCTCTTTCTTGAAATCAAAGACTTTGTCAGAAACCGTTCTGTACCACTTAAAGAATTCTTCTCTATCCTTAGGCATCATGCCATCTACACCGTAAAACTTAGGGTCAGGATACGGCCCTACGTAATCCTGATGTTCTACGGTGTTCCAGAAATGGGGAAAATAGCATTTCTTGCTTTCCGAAAAACCCATGGCTTTTGGGATGCTACTCAATTTCATGGGTAAGAACGATAGACTATCAATGTAGGACTGACGAAACGCGGTATCGATGAAACACAAAATTTTACCGCCTTGTGCTATGATTTCGGGTGTGATTCCTTCTTTCACTAAATGGTTTAACAAAAGGTATGAATCGAACCCTCTAGCGTTATGGGCTATAAACTTGTATTCGTGGTATGCATTACACCGAAACTTTTTAAAGAAGGCACTGACGCAATCATCCCCTTCAGCCACCCACTCCTCACCCTTAAAATCAATACAGCATATGAAATTAGCTACATGTGTTCCTGTTTCCTGCCTAGTCTCGAAATCGTAAAACACATAATCCGTATTTTCGCTTTCTTTCCTGGCCCTCTGTATAAAACATCTATGCTCGATATCCTCATCGAGTTTTTGGCCACAGAGTATGCATTTCGAATGGGCACATACATGATTCTCTCGATTAGAAGGTTTATCCCTTATCACACGTTTACATTTATCGCAGTAGAATCCCGTTTCACACATAGAATATTCGCCTTTGTGCGATTGAATCTTTGCTTTATGCCTCTCGAAACAGTATTGGGAGCTACACAGTCTCTGACACTCTGGACATTTAGTAACATTCTTAGGGTGTTTGTAACAATCGGGGTCGTGACAAACGTTGCAGCTATAAGCGCATTTATGCTTCCATAAAACGTCAAACCCCGAATGGCAGAAATGACAAACATGACTCGTTCCTAAAAGTCCGTTGATACTTTTAACCCCGTAATAGTGGTTGTCATGTAAAAACAAGTAAATGGTTTTTTCGTGGGGAGTCTTGCTAGTTTGAAAGAAAGAGTATCCGGCTTTGCTAGCAGAACAGTGTACGATTACGATTTTGCAATTCAAATGTCTCTCAAATCTCGGTACGTCAGCGAAGCTGACAGCGGTGTTTACGGATAATCCCACATCGTGTTGTAATTTTCTAGCGATTTGTTCGGTTTCAAAATCATTTTTTTCACGATTCAAAAGTTGGCTAACACACAAGGCGAAGCACATGTTGTCTCTGTTGTGAAAAATGTATAGATGCTGCATTTTCTTCTGCAGGGTTTCTGTTTTTAATATATGGCCTATTTTCCTTCTAATTCCACCACCCCGAGGTGGTCGAACGATTTGGACGACTATTTCAAGGGTATTATCGGTAAAAATTTCACGTTTACTCTGAATTGCATTTTCGAGCATGGTCAGAAAAGAACCTAAATCGATGACACCATTGTCTAATTGAACGCGTGATGAAACATTGATCGTATCACCTCTAATTTCAACGGTGACTACATCCTTGGCAGAAATTAAATTGTTAGCGATTTCAATCGCGCTGTTTAAAATCTCTAAAACATAATTATAAAAATCTGCAAAGCTGTCAACGTTCGCGATAGAAGAAAAATTCACTCTTCTCCTAATCTCAGTGTTGTTGAATCTTTCCCGATTAATTATTCTAATATTAGGATCTAATCCATCACCCTCTTGCTCTACTTGGATATCGGGCGAGTTTTCCATCTGAGAATCTTGGGTATCGGGCGAATGTGTGTTTTCCATTTGAGAATCTTGGGTATTAGGTGATTGTATGTTTTCCATTGGTCGGTTGCGTTCATTATCGTTTTCCGAATTTTGTGCAATATTGTCAGGGTTTTCGATTAAGCTAACAAGACCGTCATTTATCCTCATAAGACTTTGATTAAGTTCGTGTATCATATCATGAGAAGATAACGGATTAGGTTCCTGAGCGTTTTCTGGAGTCGAGACGATATTCTGAACGGGAGGTAATGACATATTTTCATTGATTTGATTCACCACGTCTATTAAACATGGATTTATCTGCAAAGATTCTCTTTGTTCGATTAGGTTATTTTGTAACTCTAACAGACATTGATTTAATTCGAAAAATATGTCGTGCGACGTGACCGGCGTACTTGATACAGTTTGACTGGAAATTCGTCTGGGGTTTTCATTTTGAGTATTGTTCTGTTCTGACGATCTTAAATTTTCATTCAACTGATTGACTGCATCGATTAGATCAGGGTTTATTTGTACTGAATGACCGTGTTCATTTAGGTTATTATGTAACTCTAACAGACATTGATTTAATTCAGAAAATATATCATTCGGCGTTACCGTTGTGTTTGATACGACGTGATTTGGACTCTGATTAGGTCTCTCACTAACGACTTGGTGTGACGGTATTAAACTTTCGTTCAGCCTGTTGATCGCTTCAGTTAAATATGGGTTCAGGGGTGTGTGCGAATCATTTGAAAAACTCTGGTTTCCGTCATAAAAGAAATCATGCGATAATGGAGAATTTTCAGTTCTCTTTTTTTTAATCTCCATATCCGAACTGCATTTCAGTCGTTTCTGCGCCATATCTATCATACAATTTTCTAATCAACTTTATGCTCACTGAGAGACATCTATTCACATTTTCAAGCGTGCTGTACAGTAAAGGGATCAAATCTGTACCTCGATCAGATTCAAGTGTATAATCAATCTGTCCAAAGTTTTCCAATAAATCAGTCTTTGCTTCGAAGAATTCACGCCACACTGCGCAGATCTGTTGTAGTTCGATGTCTTGTTGAATGTCGGTTTCCGAGATGATTTCCTCTGGGTCTTCTATTGCAGCACTCGTATCTATAAGTCACAGAACATGTGAAAGAGCTTTTATTTATTTTATTTATTTATTTTTTTATTTTTTTGTGCTGTGTAAATAGAAGGTAAATATACTACAACTCACCTGAAATATCTCCGTCGTAATCACTGTTAGACACGTTTCCCTCAAATTCTGAATATGATACAAACAATGTTATATTCATGTATGAAAGACTTTTACAGCATGAAACATTCACAATTTTATGTTGTGACTTACGTGTGGAACTCAGATTCAAAAGGTCCTGAGTGGTTGTTTCGGGAATCTCATCATCAGAAATAATCACCAAGCTGTCTATAAAACAGTAAAACATACTTTTAATAACTTAACATTCTCATTTTAGATCACTACATAGATCTAAGAGACAAATTTTAATTACCTATACACTAGAAACAGATGAGCTTAACTCGGTCTTGCACTGTAATATAAATGTAATGAATATTTACAATTTAGATAAAGTATCGTACCAGATTACATAATGACCAGATAAGTATGATGATTTTTGTACTCAGAATGATTAGTTCTAAGTTTATATCAATATCATTGCCTACTGGATAATTACATAAACATTGTATTTCAATTTATATTTAACTATTAATTGATTAAAATACAAATTTTTACCTGCTGAGAAATCCATGGGGTCTGGAAATTCTGTTGAACTTTGCCGATGTTCAAACTTTCGAAGTAGTGAAGAACTGACTCTGGAAATTCGGTCGAACCTTTTCCGATGTTAAAACTTTCGAAGTGCTCGACTTTATAAACAGGTTTGTATGCATTCGAGTGTGTGTGTGTGTGGGGGGGTGTGTGTTTGTGCTCGGGAATGCATCAGAACGGGGGTTTTACGTTGTTGACCTTTTGACCTAGGCCTGACTCGGAGTGCTTCATATTCTACGTGAAAGGAAAAGATCGTGTGTTCCCGGGACCGAGAACTTGAAAAGCAAAACGGTTCCTTTTTCTGCATCGAAAAAAAAACCCGGCTGTACATCCGTTTGACATTACCCAATATTGAATCTTTTCATGTTCTAACATTTTTTCTATTCTTCCCAAAAAAGGGTGAGCTTTTTTCGGCGCGTTAGGACAAACATCAGCCATGTTGTAAGATCGCACACGTTGTTCTAAGTACAGAGTATTATAAAGCCTAGAGGGATGCTCGACTTTTATAAGCAGGTTCGTATGCATGCGTTTGTCTGTACATGCACGTGTGTGTTTGTGTGTGTGTGTGTGTGTGTGTGTGTGTGGGTGTGTGGGTGTGGGTGTGTGTGTGTGATATTTTTGTTTGGATGTGGGATACACATGGCTGTACCAGGTATGGTCACGATTTGGATGTGAACCAGATTTAACAAAACTATATATATTTTTATGACCTACCACAGAGAGCTTCATATTCTATGTGAAGAGGAAAAACATGAGTATGCAACTTGTGTCTGTGTGGGGTGGGGTGGGGGGAACACATGGTCATACCAGGTATGGTCACGATTTGGATGTGAACCAGATTTAACAAAACTATATATATTCTTATGACCTACCACAGAGAGCTTCATATTCTATGTGAAGAGGAAAAACATGAGTATGCAACTTGTGTCTGTGTGGGGTGGGGTGGGGTGGGGGAACACATGGTCGATGTCCTACCACAGAGTGTTAGAAAAACATGAGTATGCAACTTGTGTCTGTGTGGGGTGGGGTGGGGTGGGGGGAACACATGGTCGTACCAGGTATGGTCACGATTTGGATGTGAACCAGATTTAACAAAACTATATATATTCTTATGACCTACCACAGAGAGCTTCATATTCTATGTGAAGAGGAAAAACATGAGTATGCAACTTGTGTCTGTGTGGGGTGGGGTGGGGTGGGGTGGGGGAACACATGGTCGATGTCCTACCACAGAGTGTTAGAAAAACATGAGTATGCAACTTGTGTCTGTGTGGGGTGGGGTGGGGTGGGGGGAACACATGGTCGTACCAGGTATGGTCACGATTTGGATGTGAACCAGATTTAACAAAACTATATATATTTTTATGTCCTACCACAGAGAGTTTCATATTCTATGTGAAAAGATGTACCAGGTGTGCGCAACGTGTGGGGCGGAAAAACACACATGGCAGCACCATGTATGGTCACGAATGGATGTGATCCAGATTTAACATAACTATTCATATTTTTATGATCATGACCTTTGATCTAGATATAGAGAGTTAGAATGTGTATCTTTTTGACCTTTGACCTATACCTGTCAAAACTACGGTTACAATATATACAAACTATCTCTCTCTCATGTGCCTTCTTGCCCAAGAGAGAGCAGTATCAGAATGTTGAGTGATTCTTATATTCAGTAGTGATCAGTATGAGAACAGTGAGTAATTCTCATTCTCAAGGGTATCAATAACAAAACCTTTAGGAATAATGAACAATATCAACAATGTACAATATTAGCACCCTGAGCAGTTCTTGTCCTCAGTGGTGATATCCACATTTGATTCTCATCCTCAATACAGTACAGAACATCAAGAGATGAGGGGTTTTCATCCATAATAGGAAGCTGTATCAACACTTGGAATCATGATAATGTGATTCTCATTTTCAATAAATGATGGTATTGGAAGATGGTATGATGGTATTATGTGCACTGTCTCTTACTGTCCAGTAAGGGGTACCACCATGTGTTACAATCCCTTGTGTTTGAGTTGTTATATGTATGGCCTCCACTAGTTCCACTAGAAGGAAACCACCCTGGTGGCAACTTTGCCACTGGTACTTAACAAGAAACAAGCAAATAGGAATATGCCACTAATTCTGAAGGAAACTGTCCTGGAATATATAGCCTTCTGTATTCATTATCCTGGCAGATGCTAAACAATTACACTGTTTAACTCAACCTTCTGGCAAAAAAAAAAAAAAAAAAAAAAAAAACCTGCCTAGTACTATTTACCAGTGTTTCTTTAATGTGAAGCATTGGCACTAAGAACAATTTTCCACTTTAAGACTCATGCTTGCAATGCCATTATTGAGACAGGGCGCAATGCAGATTTTATACAACACTGAGCACTTTGTGCACACAAGCAGGCATTTTCGAGCACCAGAGCCCCTTTGTCAGGCATGACAGATTTATCAGACTGTCTTTTGTGAGGCTATTTCCTGACCCTGCTTTGCCTCCTATGTCCAGCCTGGAAACAAACAGATGTGGCCCACCAAGTTTATTGAGTTAAATTTTGCAATAGCTTTATTTAAGTGCTTAAAAGGTGCTATGCATCTTATAAATAGCTTTATGCCGTCAGGCCACATACATAGAGCATTTGCATGAGTGTTCATTGGGCCAATAAGAACAATCTAAATAAATCTATGATTTAAATAAGGCAGGAGTCTGCACCAAAATATAAATGAACAAAAGCTGTCATTCATTCTCGGGCCTGCATGTGGGACAATATCTAATGATATGCCATTTGATAGTTAATGAACTTCCTACATGCCCCATAGCTTCTATTTCCATAGCAACCACTGGGTGCTGCAAAGCAGTTGCAGCAGTAGGTGGGGGAGGAAAACAAAATGAACATTAAGAAAACCTTTGTATTTCAGTTCCTCCTTCCAGATATCCACAGATGATCATTCTGCCATTTGTATAACCTATTATAAGCCACTAAGCCTCCACTAAGCCTCTGGTGTTGTTTGATATTTTTAGAATACTTTAATTTAAAAGCAGTACATACAGTATTATAGCAATATATATATATATATATATAATATATATTTCCCAATAAAATACTTTTTTTAACCCATCATACTATTTATGTCTTACTTTAATGACACTATTAATATGTGTGGATGACCTAAATGATATAGTTTAGCACTAATCCTTCTTCATAAAAGTGTCATGCACTTTTTATAATTTCCAAAGAAGGGCATTAAATATAAACGTTTTTAAAGTCCTCTGTCTGAATAGAGACACACTGAATGCTATTATCTAGAAACAACACAAGAAAAGAAGACAGACAGTAATGGAGGATGGGTCTTGCAGGAATGTCTAAATCAGACAGCAGTTTCTCAATCTAGTTCAGTCTAATGGATGTCATTATGAGATCATCTGTATGATTCACAGAATTGCTCATAAAGATGAGCTGCTCACTGAGTCATGCAGTGACCTATCAACACAATGATCATAAAAACCTAAAAATACCATATATAGGCTCTTGATCAAAACAAGCAATTAAGGTCTGAGATCAATATATACTTCAGTAAAATATAAATGCAATTATAGCCAAACCAGCATCTCATGTAAAAATGATGCAAGGGCTCGGTGGGAACCTCTGACATTATATACAAATTATTTTAGTTTGACTTGTCACTTTATAAATATCATAGCGGTGGGGGCCAGAGGCCATGTCTGATGGCTGTCACCCACAGCAGTGCAGGAACTGAGAAGTCTGATGTCTATGATGTCTGATGACACTGGAGTGGTGTGAAAGTCTAGTTGAATGATGGCCTGTCACTCAGCTCGGAATTGTAATGTGCAAGTGTTGCTTTGTTATTCCGCCGTGCTTTACACTTTTGACTGCCAATTAAACATCATGTTATGGAGCCAAAACAGAGAGCAAATATACTCAACATCATTCTTATTGATTTTCAGTTTATTTTCGTTTAATTAGCATGCGGCTTAAATTGTAACCAAGGCCCCTAGATAGCCTGTATTGATCACAAGTCTATCCTATGTATGCACAGCACCTTCTTTCCCTTGAGACCACCAGCTTGCTAATAATTACTCAGAAATTGTCTGACATGTCAAGCAAGCTTTTCACTGAAATGCATCACCATCATTATTTTATTAAGGAAGAGTGATTCCATCACAATATCTTTAGAAACCTATGAGAAAAGAAAAACATCATCTTTTGATGCAATGCGCAACACAGTACACCTATATCTACTGTTTTCTTTTCTTATTTATCAATAGTAGAGACCATAAAGAAGAGCAATTTCGTGAAAGATGCAGCATCCACCCCACTACTCAAGCAAATGATCTGACCATGGTCGCCCTGATGGTGGCACTATAGTGTATCATTTTAGAATTTGGTACACACAGTGGTGCTAATGGACATCTGTCCATGAACTGAATATCATGAGAAAGTGGGTCATGCAGCAAGACAATTACCCTAAGCACACATGTTGTTCTACCAAACAATGGTTAAATAAGAATAAAGTTAATGTTTTGGAATGGCCAAATCAAAGTCCAGACCTTAATCCAATAGAAATTTCATGGAAGGATCTGAAGCAACCAGTTCATGTGAGGAAACCCATCAACATCTCAGAGTTGAAGCTGTTCTGTACTGAGGAATGGGCTTAAATTAATCCAAGATGATGTGCAGGACTGATCAACAGTTACTGGAAACCTTTAGTTGCAGTTATTGCTGCACAAGGGGGTCACACCAGATACTGAACGCAAAGGTTCATATACTTTTGCCACTCGCAGATATGCAATATTGGATCATTTTTCACAATAATTAAATGACCTAGCATAATATTTTTCCTCATTTGTTTCATTTGGTTCTTCTTATCTACTTGTAGGACATTTGTGAAAATCTGATGATGTTTTAGGTCATATTTATGCAGAAATATAGGTAATTCTGAATTCTTTAATTATATTTGTTTTTGAACTCTTTTTGAAAATAAGCACAAGTATCCAATCATTGGATTTGATTTAGAAATATTTACATGAGACTTAAATTTACATTTAGCAGATGCTTTATCCAAAGTGACTTACAAATGAGAACTGGTCTCATAAACAGAAAACACATTACTCTAATTAAAATGAACACATTTACTAAGTTCTGAAGATTAAAGTAAGATTTCTTAACTTACATAATGTTGTTAATTCATATTAACATTGACTGAACTCTTAAACACCTCCTGTTATAGCCGTTAGCGTGAAAAATAGCCTTTATCGGCTGATACAGATTATTGGCCAATACATGAGTGCATCTTTCTCTCTCTCTCTCTCTCTCTCTCTCTCTCTCTCTCTCTATATATATATATATATATATATATATATATATATATATATATATATATATATATATATATAAGTTTTATTTGTTTTGTTTTGTTTTTTAATAATGTCGGGTTGGCATGTTAGGGGTTAGTTAAGTGCTGATGCAAGAGGTGGGTCTTTAGCTGTTTTTTTAAAAAAAATACCGACAGATTCTGCTGTCTGGTTTGAGGTTGGAAGCTCATTCCACCACTGAGGCATGGTTAGTTTGAAGGTTCTGGAAAGGGACCTTGAGCCACGCTTAGAAGGCCTTACTAAGAGTTGATCGTTAACCGATCGCAGATTGCGTGAGAGAACATAAACCTCAAGGAGTGTGTTGAGGTAGGGGGGTGCTGTTCCAGACAAGGTCATGTATGTGACTATCAAGACCTTGAATTTGATACGGGCAGCTACAGGAAGCCAGTGGAGGGAGATGAAGAGGGGTATGACATGGGTTATTTTGGGCTGGTTGAAGACGAGGCGTGCTGCTGCATTCTGAATCATTTGAAGGGGTTTGATGGAGCTGGCTGGGAGGCCCTAGAGTAGTGCCTTGCTGTAGTCCAGTTTTGAGATGACAAGAACCTGGATTTGTAGCTGTGTAGCCTGTTTGGTGAGATAGGGTCTGATTTTCTTGATGCTATACAGAATGACACTACAGGATTGTGCAATTGTTGAAATGTGGTCTGTGAAGGTCAAGCTGTCATCAAAAGTCACCCCAACATTCCTGGCTGTCCTGGTTGGCTTGAGTGTGGTTGAGCCGAGCTGTACAGTGAGGTTGTGGTTGATTGGGGGCAGGCTGGGATGACGAGAAGCTCAGTTTTTGCCAAGTTGAGCTTAAGGTTGTGTTCCCTCATCCAGTTTGAGATGTCAGACAGGCATGCAGAGATTTGTGTAGTGACAGATGGATCATCAGGCTGGAAGGACAAATAGAGCTGGGTGTCATCAGCATAGCAATGATATGAGAAGCCATGAGACCCAATCACAGGCCCCAGAGATGTAGTATATATAGAAAAGAGCAGTGGACCCAGAACTGATCCCTGAGGAACACCAGTTGTGAGTTGCTGAGTTTCAGAAGCCCCTCCCCTCCACAATACCTTGAAGGATCTGCCTGTGAGTTATGATTCCACCCAGTGCAGAGCCATTCTGGTGATGCCTAGGCCAGAGAGAGTTGACAGGAGGATCTGATGATTCACAAAGCAGAGTCGAAAGCAGCAGTGAGGTTTAGCAGGATGAGGACAGATGATCTTGACGTTGATCTTGCTAGTCGTAAGGCTTCAGTGATGGAAAGCAGAGCAGTCTCAATGGAGGGACTGCTTTTGAAGCCACTTCATAGACAGGACTTTTTTTCTGTGACATTGTTATGAATAGCAGTCATTGTAGTGTATATTATTAACAGATGCTTAAACAAGTTAAGTTTAGCATTACATTTTGCATAGCTTTTTAGTGTCAAAAGAGAGGTGCTCTACAGAATATAGCTGAGTACAGCATAGAACCACTTCAATATTAACACCTGTACCCCTGCATTTATCTGATCAGCCAATCATGTGGCAGCAGCTCCTTGCATTAAATCATGCACATACAAAACAAGATTTTTAGTTAATGTTCACATTAAACATCAAAATGGGTGACACAGCTTCACCAAAACTGGACAGTTGAAGATTGGAAAAAGACCAGCCAACATTTATCCAATATTCAGCTGTCCAGTTTTGTGTATCCATTATATAAATATTAAATAACAGTACATTGAGTCAGCCATGATCCAGGATATGTAAGATGAATCTAGACAGCTTGCCCTTTAAAAATAGATTTTGTGTTTTATTTTGTTTTTTTCACATTGTCTGAGAAGACAAGTCTATTCTAGGGTACTAGGGCATAACTAAACAGTCAGTAATCTGCATGATCAGAACATCATTGCATGTGTGGAAAAACTGTTAGGATTTTAGAATCGATATCCCAGGATGAGCCTCCAGAAAACTGTTAGGATTTGAGAATCGATATCCTGGGACCAGCCCCCAGAAAACTGTTAGGATTTGGAAATAGAGAATCTCCGGGTTACGATTATTAAGAAGAGAGAAAGCGAAAATACACAAGAAAGATGGTGCCCTCCCCTCGGTACACAATTCCCGCACCAAGCTCAGGCAAATGTTATTCAGGAAGGTATGTAAATGTGTGCAAATGGTATTTGGGGAGACAAAGGAATGCACAAATTGTGAGGGGTTTTATCTGTCTGTACCTGAGTAAACAGAGAAACAAAGAGAAAACAGGTGCCAAGACAGGAACCAGGAACCAGAGAGGTGGTGTTCACAGAGAGGGGGGTATGTTCAGAAACTTATCAAAAACATTACAATGAAATATGTTTAATTGAAACAGTGAATTCACAATTACAAGACCAGAACATGTCTGTTGTCCTTTCCAGAGACATTTAAGCATTTTAGCACATGTTTTTAAAAAATATTTAATATCTAATACCTTGTTGTTATTTTAACCAGTAAGAGAGACCCTCATAATCAATAACTATGTGGAACAATGTACTTTTTCATCTCAGGCAGTGGAAAAGTCATCTACTGATATTAATTGTAGACCAACTACCATTTACACTCCTATTCCACTGCTGGTTTTTCAGTGATTAAATCATATAGTGGGATTTAGGTTGACATTTCCAACTTATGTGATATTTGGTTTGTTTTCCTAGCAAAATATTAAAGCATGCTTCACTTGGTGGGAGGGGGGTTGGAATGCTATTTATGATATTTGAATTCCAGAGGTATCAAGGGGAGTTGCCCAGGCAACAGGCTGTCACACAGGGTCATGATAGTGAATATGAATGGCAGTGCCAAAGATAAAGCAATATGATGTTCCTATTAAGATGATACTTGATGCCTGTACTGCATAGATAGTGATGTTCCACTTGATTCAATGTAAAACCAAATAAAATTTCCCCAAAAGGGGACATGCCTTGAAAAGCCACTCCTTTTCTGTTGTTGTTTTCCTTATCTCATTTTACTATCTTATATATGGATGAAAATTCACTTTCCTATTTACAAAGATGTAAGAAAAAGAAATTCAAAAAGAGACTCAAATTACAAAATTCCATTGTGCTTTTTTAAGTTTAAAATATATAAATAAATATATATAGCTTTTTTTTTTTTTTTAAGTTTTATATATAAGTTAAAACTATACTAACTGTATATATATATATATATATATATATATATATATATATATATATATATATATATATATATATATATACAGTGTATCCGGAAAGTATTCACAGCACTTCACTTTTCCCACATTTTGTTATGTTACAGCCTTATTCCAAACTGGATTAAACTCATTATTTTACTCAAAATTCTACAAACAATACCCCATAATGACAACATGAAAGAAGTTTGTTTGAAATCTTTGCAAATTTATTAAAAATAAAAAACAAAAAAAAGCACATTTACATAAGTATTCACAGTCTTTGCCATGACACTCAAAATTGAGCTCAGGTGCATCCTGTTTCCACTCATCATCCTTGAGATGTTTCTACAACTTGATTGGAGTCCACCTGTGGTAAATTACGTTGCTTGGACATGATTTGGAAAGGCACACACCTGTCTATATAAGGTCCCACAGTTAACAATGCATGTCAGAGCACAAACCAAGCCATGAAGTCCAAGGAATTGTCTGGAGACCTCCAAGACAGGATTGTATCGAGGCACAGATCTGGGGAAGGGTACAGAAACATTTCTGCAGTATTGAAGGTCCCAATTAGCACAGTGGCCTCCATCATCCGTAAATGGAAGAAGTCTGGAACCAGCAGGACTCTTCCTAGAGCTGGCCGCCCGGCCAAATTGAGCGATCCGGGGAGAAGGGCCTTAGTCGGGGAGGTGACCAAAAACCCGATGGTCACTCTGACAGAGCTCCAGCGTGTCTCTGTGGAGAGAGGAGAACCTTCCAGAAGAACAACCATCTTTGCAGTACTCCACCAATCAGGCCTGTATGGTAGAGTGGCCACTCCTCAGTAAAAGGCACATGACAGCCTGGAGTTTGCCAAAAAGCACCTGAAGGACTCAGACCAAAGATTGAACAAAGATTGAACTCTTTGCCCTGAATGGCAAACATCTGGAAGAAACCAGGCACCACTCATCACCTGGCCAATACCACCCCTACTGTGAAGCATGGTGGTGGCAGCATCATGCTGTGGGGATGTTTTTCAGTGGCAGCAATGAATGCGGCAATGTACAAAGACTTCCTTGATGAAAACCTGCTCCAGAGCACTCTGGACCTCAGACAGGGGCGAAGGTTTATCTTCCAACAGGATAAAGACCCTAAGCACACAGCCAAGATAACAAAGGAGTGGCTACAGGACAACTCTGTGAATGTCCTTGAGTGGCCCAGCGAGAGCCCAGACTTGAACCCAATTGAACATCTCTGGAGAGATCTGAAAATGGCTGTGCACCGACACTCCCCATCCAACCTGATGGAGCTTGAGAGGTCCTGCAAAGAAGAATGGGAGAAACTGCCCAAAAATTGGTGTGCCAAGCTTGTAGCATCATTCTCAAAAAGACTTGAGGCTGTAATTGGTGTCAAAGGTGCTTCAACAAAGTATTGAGCAAAGGCTATGAATACTTATGTAAACGTGCTTTTTTGTTTTTTATTTTTAATAAATTTGCAAAGATTTCATACAAACTTCTTTCACGTTGTCATTATGGGGTATTGTTTGTAGAATTTTGAGTAAAATAATGAATTTAATCCTTTTTGGAATAAGGCTGTAACATAACAAAACGTGGAAAAAGTGAAGAGCAGTGAATACTTTCCGGATGCACTATATATATATATATATATATATATATATATATATATATATATATATATATATATATATATATATATATATATATATACATCCTGTCAAGGGTATATTTTGCACGTCGCCTGATGTTGGTGCCTGACGAGGTGCCTGACGAGATGCCTGTAAACCATGTTGCCTGTTTGTGTGAATGCTCCTAAAAACTTTTCACTTCCTCTCTATTTTTTCAAAAAAGTATCTCTATGTTTCTGTCCCTTTGAAAAAAAAAGAAAAGTATGAGTCAGAGAGAGTTCCGGAAGTGTTACGGGGACACATTCTGTGTGAAGTGTATGGGGGTGGACTGTGCTACAAGACAATTATGCATCTGGCTCTCTCGCTTCTCAGCCGAAATGAGATGGGTTTCGGAACCTCAGCACTTAGGGTCCCGTATGTATCTGGAGGTGGAATCGGAGCTGAGAGCTGCTCCATCGATCCATCTTTCCTCCAGATCCAATGATTCATTTCCAGGTTTAAAGAAAAAAAAGGAAAAGTGGAGCTCACATTAACCCGTCAAGACATACAGTCAAGTGCCTAAGTCTGCTGCCCAGCCAAAAGTTTTGCAGGCTTACTCCCTTCCTCTGTTCCTTACACTGGAAAGAGGAAGATTGCACCTACTGTGTCCAGTGAGGGCTCTCTGTACTTATATGCACTGCTCCGGCCAGTGACGTGAGTTGGAACAATTGCTGCTTTGGTTTGTGGAAGCAAGGGAGTGGGAACCATATATGAGCCATATTTGAGCTGGCCCATAAGGCCAAAGTGTAATACCGAATGAAAGTGTGTGGCATAGACCACCTCACTGCAGCACACACATGTTGTAAGGATACCCCTTTAGACAAAGCCTTCGAGGAGGCGACCGCCCTAGTGGAAAGAGCCCTTATGCCAGAGACATAGCGCGACCCTGCGCCTCATAAGCAATAGAGATTGCTTTCACTATCCAATTAGAGATGTGCTGCTTTGACACAGCATCACCTCTACTGTCGCTGCCAAAGCAGACCAGCAGCTGCTCCAACTTATGCCACTGGCCAGAACGGTGGACGTAAATACAGAGAGCCCTTACTGGACACAGCAGGTGCATCCTCTCTTGTTCTGGTGTGAGGAATGGATGAGGGCAGAAAGCCTGCCACACCACAGGGTGGCAGCCAATGTAGGCACTTCAGGAATGTAATCCGGCCGAGGATACAGGAAGGCCTTGGCTAATCCAGGGGCAAAGTCACGGCAGGAAGGGGCAACATAGAGAGCTTGTAGATCTCCTACTCCCTTGAACGATGTCAGGGCCATCTTAAGAGCTACATTTAGAGTCAGAAGCTTCTCAGAGACTGACTCTAAGGGCAAAGCCCCTGCCTCGACAGGATGCCTGCCCTCACATTCCAGCTGCCCGGAATGTACATTGCACTCACTGACAAGAACGTTCCCTTTGCCCAGAGAAGGATTAGTTGTGCCTGCCTGAACAGGGGGTGTGAACGTAACCCTCCCTGGTGGTTGATGTATGAGACCACCACTGTATTGTCTGTCACAACTAACACATGGTGACCTCTTAACTGAGGAAGAAAGAACTTCAGTGCTAGGAATACAGCCCACATCTCTAGGCGATTTATATGCCGCTCCAGATGACAGCCGCTCCAAAGACCATGAGCTGGACAGCCATCTAAGATGCCCCAACCCGTGAGGGAAGCATCTGTCATTACTGTCTTCCAATAAGTAGACACTCCTAGAGTGTGACCCAAGGCTAGAAACTGGGGACACCACCAAATACTCAAAGCATGTAGGCTTCGCCACATGTCACTGATTACTCTCAAAGGTTTCATCCTCGGATGAAACCCCCACGTGTCACTGATTACTCTCAGAGGTTTCATCCTCGGATGAAACCCCCGCGTGTCACTGATTACTCTCAGAGGTTTCATCCTCGGATGAAACCCCCGCGTGTCACTGATTACTAATTACTAATTACTGATTACTAGTAATCAGTGACATGTGGCGAAGCCTATGTGCTCGTGAAGCACGTAGGCTACGTGCTCATGAAGCCGAGGATGAAACCCCCGGCTTTTCAGCCACCACTGAAACGGTCTCATGTGCAATAGGCCCAATGGTATGACATTGGCTGCTGCTGCCATAAGGCCCAACAGTCTCTCAGAGAGACTGCAGAGAATGCCCAGACCCAACTTTCTCTTGCTCAATGTTGATAGGATCGATCCTATGCATGTTGGGGATAGAAACAACCTAATCGTAGTAGAAGCCCATATAACCCCTAGAAAAGTTGTCCTCTGCACTGGAGAAAGCATACTTTTCTTGAGGTTCAACCTGAACCCCAAGCTCCGCATGTGGGCGAGAAAAACATCCCGATGTTGAAGCACCAGTTCCCTGGATCGTGCTAGAACTAACCAGTCATCCAGGTAGTTTAGTACACGGATGCTCTGGAGTTGCAAGGGAGTCAGAATGACACCCATCCACTTTGTGAAGGTGCAAGGGGATAAAGCTAACCCGAAGGGAAGAACCCGATATTGGTATGCATTGTCTCCAAACGCGAACCTCAGGAACTTCCTGTGACTTGTCGATATTCCTATATGGAAATATGCATCTTTCAGATCTGTTGTCATAAACCAGTCCTTGAACGAAATCTGTGGCACAATAAGTTTGAGCGTCAGCATCTTGAACCTGTATGTCCGAAGAGTACGGTTCAGATGATGCAGATCTAAAATTGGCGGCATGCTCCCATCTTTTTTGCGGACCAGGAAATAACGGCTGTAAAATCCTGGCTTCCACAGGGAACGGGGCACATGTTCTATGGCCCCTTTGTCCAAAAGGGATCTTACTTCCTGCACTAATGTTGAGCTCTGCTCTGTGCTGACTACTGTGGTGAGCACACCTCTGAACCGGGGGGGTTGAGCTCTGAACGTGCAATGGGGAAGGAACTTGCTTAATGCTGCCGTTTGTTGTTTTGCCTCACGAAACCTGTCGGTGATGGCATTACCCGCGCCACAAAACAGGCCAGAAGGTTTAAAGGGGGCGTCCAGCAAGGAGACCTTTCTTTGTCCCCCACCCCGAGAGGTTGAGCCATAGGTGCCTCTCTGCCACAATCAAGCTACCCATTGAACGGCCGATATGACAGGTCGTTTGCTTGGTCGCCTGGAGACACAAATCTGTGGCGCGGCGCAGCTCTGCCACTGCCTCCAGCCCAATTCCCTCCCCAGCATTGAGCTCACTCAGCAGGTCTGCTTGGTAGGCCTGCAACACTGCCATTATATGCAGTGACCCACAAGCAAGACCCACTGCCGCATAGGCTTGACCCACCAACAACGAGGTGGCCTTTTACCTGCCATTGCTGGAGAGAGTTGGCTCGCAAGTGCCTCCTCCACCTTCGGCATCGCTAAATAGCCGTGCTGCTCACTCCCCATGACGGCTGAGTAATCAGACGTCATGGGGTTATAAACACGACTAGTGTATGGTTTTCCCCAGAAGCGTGATATCTCATCATGCACTTCTGGAAAAAAGGGGAGTTTTCTGCGGTGTGATTGAGATTCATATTTATTTTCACTGGAAAGGAAGCGCTCATCCAGCCTGCTACGAGCCACTTCCTCTTGCCCGGGCCAGTCTATGTTCAGCTTTTCAACTAATCACCTCACCTTGAGATCTGCTCTGAGTTTTTGCTGCAGTGGCACCCTCTACTGACTCCTCGGAGGCAGCGATGGTGTTTTGGCTTTCCATAGGGGAAGGAAGTGTCGTAATGCAAGCTCCAAAGTCAGACTGAGAGCCGGACCCAGAAGACAGAGCAACAGATAGAGCAGCGCTCGTCTCTGGCTCCTCTTCCAAATCCATACGAGATCCCCAGGACTGGAGTCGGCTGGCTGCCTCGGCATCGGCCGATCCAGATACGTGAGGCTCTGAAACCCATCTCCCTTCGGACAAGAACAGAGCGAGCTGCATAATCGTAAAACGTTCACGATGCTGACAGGCAGAACCCCAAGGGCTGCCATCCCATGCTCCTTCCCTAAACACTTCACACAGAAAGCATGTGCGTCTTCTCCCGTGATGAAACGGGAGCAAGGTGTAACACACTTTCTGAATTCTCTGTAGCTCATTTTTTCTTTTTCTTTTCTTATCTTTTAAAAAGGGATAGAAAAGTTCAGAGATTTTTAGAAAATATAGAGGAGAAAGGAAGTGTCATTTTGTTACACAAACAACCGACATGCAGTCTCGCTGAAGATAATAAGGCTGACGGTGCGGATCAAAGGAATCATATATATATATATATATATATATATATATATATATATATATATATATATATATATATATATATATATACATTCACGTGACACACTTAATTGCCATTTCACCCGATCATGGCAGGCCTATAAATAGAGGCATGATTTTACACAAACTTCAGATGTCCGTCGCGCGCGCAAGGGCGCTCCCATAGTATTATGCTAAACACAACGGGGAGTTCCCTTTGAAAGGGAACTGTATTTACTGTGCTATTTTGGTCCTAATTTATTCAGGGGGTTTATTTATTTATTTGTTTGTTTGTTTGTTTAGGTTTTAATTCAGGCCAAAATTTCACAAGTCTTCAGTCTTGAGTCCTAGTTGAATTGTGAGTCAATGAACATGCAACTCAAATGCAATTTGAGTCTGAAATAAATTCCCTCTGGTCTCCAGGCCAAATGAGATTTGATCAGATAATGCTTTCATCCTTTAGTGCTATTTGGAGAGCAGTTATGAACCATTTCACAAATTTAAGGAATCAAATTTAATGACACAAAGTTGAAGATTTTACCATAATGTTCACTGACCTATAGAAAAGAAAGTAATAATATTTTTGGAGCATGATCAAAAGACATGCTGTTTGAGACGCTGCTTTAATCCGGGCCTGTTGTACCTGCATGTTTAGACATTACGGTTAATACCTGATACTCACTGATACAGTGAGGGAAAAAAGTATTTGATCCCCTGCTGATTTTGTACGTTTGCCCACTGACAAAGAAATGATCAGTCTATAATTTTAATGGTAGATTTATTTGAACAGTGAGAGACAGAATAACAACAAAAAAATCCAGAAAAACGCACGTCAAAAATGTTATAAATTGATTTGCATTTTAATGAGGGAAATAAGTATTTGACCCCTCTGCAAAACATGACTTAGTACTTGGTTTAAAAACCCTTGTTGGCAATCACAGAGGTCAGACGTTTCTTGTAATTGGCCACCAGGTTTGCACACATCTCAGGAGGGTTTTTGTCCCACTCCTCTTTGCAGATCTTCTCCAAATCATTAAGGTTTCGAGGCTGACGTTTGGCAATTCGAACCTTCAGCTCTCTCCACAGATTTTCTATGGGATTTAGGTCTGGAGACTGCCTAGGTCACTCCAGGACCTTAATGTGCTTCTTCTTGAGCCACTCCTTTGTTGCCTTGGCCGTGTGTTTTGGGTCATTGTCATGCTGGAATATCCATCCACGACCCATTTTCAATGCCCTGGCCTTGAAGGGAAGGAGGTTTTCACCCAAGATTTGACGGTACACGGCCCCGTCCATCGTCCCTTTGATGCGGTGAAGTTGTCCTGTCCCCTTAGCAGAAAAAAAACCCCAAAGCATAATGTTTCCACCTCCATGTTTGACGGTGGGGATGGTGTTCTTGGGGTCATAGGCAGCATTCCTCCTCCTCCAAACACGGCGAGTTGAGTTGATGCCAAAGAGCTCCATTTTGGTCTCATCTGACCTCAACACTTTCACCCAGTTGTCCTCTGAATCATTCAGATGTTCATTGGCAGACTTCAGACGGGCATGTATATGTGCTTTCTTGAGCAGCGGGCCTTGCGCGCGCTGCAGGATTTCAGTCCTTCATGGCGTAGTGTGTTACCAATTGTTTTCTTGGTAACTATGGTCCCAGCTGCCTTGAGATCATTGACAAGATCCTCCCGTGTAGTTCTGGGCTGATTCCTCACTGTTCTCATGATCAATGCAACTCCACAAGGTGAGATCTTGCATGGAGCCCCAGGCCAAGGGAGATTGACAGTTCTTTTGTGCTTCTTCCATTTGTGAATAATCGCACCAACTGTTGTCCCCTTCTCACCAAGCTGCTTGGCAATGGTCTTGTAGCCCATTCCAGACTTGTGTAGGTCTACAGTCTTGTCCCTGACATCCTTGGAGAGCTCTTTGGTCTTGGCCATGGTGGAGAGTTTGGAATCTGATTGATTGATTGCTTCTGTGGACAGGTGTCTTTTATACAGGTAACAAACTGATATTAGGAGCACTCCCTTTAAGAGTGTGCTCCTAATCTCAGCTTGTTACCTGTATAAAAGACACCTGGGAGCCAGAAATCTTTCTGATTGAGAGGGGGTCAAATACTTTTTTCCCTCATTAAAATGCAAATTAATTTATAAAATTTTTGACATGCATTTTTCTGGATTTTTTTGTTGTTATTCTGTCTCTCACTGTTCAAATACAACTACCATTAAAATTATAGACTGATCATTTCTTTGTCAGTGGGCAAACGTACAAAATCAGCAGGGGATCAAATACTTTTTTCCCTCACTGTACCTACTAATCCCATGATCATGATCCCCTCAATCTTAAATTCTTGAACACTTAAATTCTTAAACTGGAAGGGTTGATTATCTGCAGATGTAATCTGCAGATGCAAGGAGGAAGGCACTCGGACAGGCCTCCATCTGTGCCGGTACATCATGCCATTCTAACCTGTCTCTCTTGTTGAATAATTCCTTTTTGCCTCTTTTTGAAATTAGGTCATTTTACTTTTTAAATTTGCCTTCTACTTGCAAAGTTTTGGACTGCATAATGGTTCTTATTGTGATTTTGGCAAATAATTTTTTTTACTGTTTTTTTTTTTTTTTTTTAAATCTTGTCAATATTTTGCTAAGTAGTTTTTAATATGGATTTTGAATAAAAGATTTCTTCCAAGATATTTTTTTTCACTTAGCAGTTTGGTTAATGTGCTATATCCATGGAATGTTAAACAAATAAATAAATAAATACATACATAAAAAAACAAAGCCAGGCAATCAATGCCACTATTTCTAAAGCTTGAAAATGCATGCACACAAGCAGTTGCAATAAGCTCATAAGACACAAACTGGGGACTACATCAAAATGAGTGTCACAATTTCCCCTTGCATAAAGTGCTGGAGATCGCAGCAGGCTCCAAAACCCAAAAGCGCGACCGCGCGCATCTGGGTTTTTCAGTGACGTTGACTTTGTTTACTTTTGACATGTGTGTTTTGTTATGGTTTATGTCCTGTCTCCGCCCCTGTATTGTCATTGCTTGTTTTCCTTATTTGTCATAATTAGTCTCAGCTGTTTTGTGTTCACCCTTGATTACGTTTGATATTTAAACCCCTTGTGTGTCTATGTTCAGTGTGAAGTATTGAGTGAGTTTTCTTTATACCAAGTAGCTGATTTTTGTTTCTGTTCCATAGTTTTGATCTTGATCTCTCCCTCATTGTTTGATTCTTGTTTAGTCTAGATAATGCACATTTGCTGGTTGCCTGACCTATTGCCTGTTTTTGACCATACTATTGTCTCAAGTTTTGGATTTGTCTGCCTGTCTTTACTCTAATAAATCTCTTATCTGCACTTGCATCCTTCCTTAACCCTCATTACGTGACAGAATGCTTTGCCTCAACATGGATGCAGCAGGAAGATGGAGGAGACATCATGCTAGGGAAACTAAGCAAACTGTCCCAGCTTTGGATTCAATCCAGTTTTTCCAGTGGACTGTCATAGATCTCCAAGATCCATATGAGGGTTTTTTTGGCTACCCTGACGCCAGTTCAATTTTGCTAGCCTAGCAAACCCCAAGCCCGACAAGAAACAATAGCTCAAGTTCATGTGGTCGTAGCTCTTCGGCCTGACCCACCAGTGGGTGCAGTTCCTAGTGGCCAAGGGATCCAGGGAACTTCAGAATGTAACTCAGCTTGTGGGACTATTTGTAATGACATTTAGGAGTAAAGGATCCAGGGATGAACTTGAACAGCTTTTTTTTTTTTTAGGGGGTCAGCCTGGCAGATAAACCTGCCCTGCCGTTCAACACCTATTATGAGCAGTCAAACAGGGTGACGTCCTCCCCAAATCTACAGCCTGAGATACACAAGGTGCTCTCACCTGCAGAGCTCCAGCCAGAGGTCAACATAGCGACCTCAGTTCCAGAGCTACAGCCTGAGACCTACAAGGTGGCCTCAACCCCAGTGTTCCATTCTGAGATCCATGAGGTGGTCTATCCTGCAGAGCTCCATCCAAAGGTCAACATGGTGACCTCATCTCCAGAGCTCCAGCCTGAGACCCACGAGGTGGTTTCACCTACAGAACTCTCGTCGGAGGTTAACGAGGCGTCCTCCCATGTCAAGTCCCAGCTGAAAGCCGACGAAATGGCCTCTCAAGCCATGTTCCTGCCGGAGGCCAACAAGACGGTTTCCTAAACCGTGTTCCTCCCAGAGGCCAACGAGACAGCCTCCCAAGCCGTATTCCTGTCCGAGGCCGATGAGACGGCCTCCCAAGCCATGTTTCTGTCTAAGGGCGGTGAGACGGCATCCCAAGCCATGTTCTTGCCTGAGGTTGAAGAGATGGGCTCTTAAGCTAAGTTCCTGTCGAAGGTTGAAGAGATGGCCTCTCAAGCCATGTTCCTGTCCAAGGGCGAGGAGATGGCCTTTCAAGCCATGTTCCTGTCCGAAAGCAATGAAGTGACCTCCCAAGCCATGTTCCTGTTGGAGGTCGACAAGACGGCCTCTCAAGTCACGTTCCTGTCTGAGGGCGATGAGACGGCCAACCGCGTTTTGCTCATGCCAGAGTCTGCTGACACTACAAACCAAGTTCAGCCTGCAGTGTTGGCTGAGAGTGACGTTCAGCCTCCTGGCTTGGCTAAGGACATCGCTCTGCCATCCTGCTCCGCTGAGGATCACGCTCTGCCTTCCTGTTCCACCAAAGCTGACGATCCAGCTTCCCACACCTGGGTGCTGCCTAGGGAACCCAGTGAAGCTGCCACTTCCTCATGCCTGCTCTCTGGCTCCTTGAGGAGCCTGCTATCTGTGGGACAATGCCTGCTTTGGGACCTGAGGGGCTGTGAAGACATTTTGCCCAAAGGGCCAGGACTGCTGGTGGATGGAGTGTTTTCTGGCAATGTTCTCCCTCCAATGTTGGGGGGGGGTCTGTCATGATTTCCCCTTGTGCAAAGCACTGGAGTGTGTTTTGTTATGGTTTATGCCCTGTCTCTGCCCCTGTATTGTCATTGGTTGTTTCCCTTATGTATCATCATTAGTCTCAGCTGTTTTGTGTTCACCCTCGTGTGTCTATGGTCAGTGCAAAGTATTGCATGAGTTTTCCATATACCAAGCAGTTGTTCTTTGTTTCTGTGCCATAGTTTTGATCTTGTTCGATTCTTGTTTAGTCTAGTTAATGCCCGTTTGCCGATCGCCTGACCTATAGCCTCTTTTTGACCATGCTATTGTCTCACATTTTGGATTAGTCTGTCTGTCTCTAATGAAGCTCTTATCTGCATTTGCATCTGTCCTTAACCGTCATTATGTGTCAATGAGATTAAGCTAATGAGGTCTGCTTTAGAATTTATACTAGCATACTGAGACAGCAATAACAGATTCCAGATGCAAATGCCCCATTTAAGATCAACTCTAAAGCAATTTCTTAGACTTTTGTATTTTGGTTCCCTAGAATAACAGGAATGTGTTTCAAAGGAGTTCAAAACTCCTACAGAGTTTACCCAATGCAGACCAATATAAGCTCAAATTAAGTTGCCAAATGTGCTGCAGTACAGAGACAATAAAAGAATGTGCCTTTGTCAATGTCTACAAAATGCACTGTAGTTACTATATAGTATACTTCCATCAAAAAATGTGTTTACCCATTTCTCAGTGTAGATCTACCACTTTCTTAAAGCTTAAAACAACCTGTGTTAGGTCTTTATGTGGCCGCCCTTAAAGTATTTGCTCTACACTCACTCAGCTGTGCACATTATTCAAAGCCGGAAAAACCCCACCCCTCCAATTTTGTGTTATCATGTGTCTATCTGACTGCTAGTTTCACAGTGAGCTTGGGGTTAAAAAAATAATTCCTTCTGCCACTGGAGCAGATGAGAGTGTGTGACAGGTGTCCTTTGAGTGACACTGAATCAGTTTGGGGGTTGAGAGCTTGCTTTGAGTACTGGGTAGCCTCATAAAAAGATCCAATTACACTCTGTGGCTAGCAAATGCCATCATGTAAGCCTCTCTCAATGAGATTAAATTGGTCCAAATTAAATTAGCTTTGATTAGCTTATTTGCTGTCTTAGATATATGAGAAGGATTTAAGGATTTAAGTGTTGGCTACAGGATGACTCATTTGAGAAGAGTATGTGTAAAACAGGCTATACATAATAGAATTAAGCCCTGGAAAAGAGTGAATTTTCCTCTAACCCAGATCATTTCTAATTAAGTATATTACTTTCAACTAGTCAAAGTTAATGTATGACAAAGTTGCTAGTAATTGGCTAGTGATTGTGCTCTTTATAAAGTAACAGACTTAAATTGAGGGCAATCTTATCTAAATAAATTTTCAATTCATTTCATGTTATACCACACTCACTGGTATATTTGTGAATCACTTTGCTCTGTGCTAACATTGTTTAGTTTTAAAGCATTAGGAATGAAGAAACTAGAGAAAATTCAAGACCACTGTTACCCTCCCCAGGAGTGGTCAACCAACAAAGATCACTCCAAGAGCAAGATTAGTAATAGTCTGTGAGGTCACAAAGAAATCCAGGGTAACTTCTAAGCAACTAAAGGCCTCTCTCATTGGCTAATGTTAATGTTCATGAGTCCACCATCAGGAGAACACTGAACAACAATGGTGTGCATGTCAGGGCTGCAAGGAGAAAGTCACTGTTCTCCAAAAAGAACATTGCTGCCCTTCTGCAGTTTGCTTTAGACAAGCCAGAAGGCTAATGGAAAAAAGTTTTGTGGATAGATGAGACCATCCAGCAAGACAATGACCCTAGAACACAAGTCATTCTATCAAAGATTGGTTAAAGAAGAATAAGGTTAATGTTTTGGAATGGCCAAGTCAAAGTCCTGACGTTGATCCAATAGAAATGTTGTGGAAGGTCCTGAAGCAAGCAGTTCATGCGAAGAAGCTCACCAACATCCCAGAGTTTAAGCTGTTCTGAGGAATGAATTAAAATTCCTCCAACCCGATGTGCAGGACTGATCAACAGTTACCAGAAATGTTTAGTTGCAGTTATTGCTGCATAAGGGGGTCACAGCAGGTACTGAATGCAAAGGTTCATATACTTTTGCCACTCACGGATATGTAATATTGGATATTTTTCCACAATTAATAAATGATCTAACATTTTAAAAAAAAAATAATTTGTTTTATTGGGTTCTTCTTATCTACTTTTAGGACATTTTGAAAATCTGATGATGATTTAGGTCATATTTATGCAGAAATATAGAAAATTCTAAAGGGTTCACAAACTTTCAAATGTAGGTCTCCTTTTTGTACAGGTGGGTGAGGGCCAGATGTAGGGTGGTGGCGATGGCATCGTCTGTTCAGAGGTCTGGTGAGGAGGGTAGCAGTGTCTTGATCTTCCTCATGACTAGCCTCTCCAAGCACTTCACGATGATGGGTGTGAGTGCAGTGGGGTGGTAGTTGTTGAGGCAGGACACTGAAGACTTCTTCGGCACGGGGACAATGGTGGTGTCCTTGAAGCACATTGGAAACGATGGCGCTGCTAAGGGACATCCCAAGTGGTCTGCACATGTTCTGAGCACTAGGAATGTTGTCTGCTCCAGCAGCTTTCCGTGGGTTGACTCTGCATCGAGGTTTCCTCACATCAGCTTGTGTCAGCTTGACACCGTACCTGCTTGTTGGTAGGAGGGGTGGTTTTCCTTGCCATCACATCTTTCTGCACCTCAAACCAAGCATAGAAGTTATTCAGTGCATCTGGAAGGGAGGCATCACTGTCACAGACAGGTGATGTTGTTGCTGATGGCCTGAATGCCCTGCCACATGTCGCTGCTGTCCATGAAGTGACTGTGGATTTTGTGGGCATGTGCCCTCTGATGGACTGGTGCTATGGATACACACGAGTATTTATGCATGGCTCATGGGATGGGCTGGTCTCCCATCTTTGGTGTATACTCCTGCGTCACATCTCAGAGTTTCCAGGATAGGCTCTGGATCCACTACAACCCTGATTAAGATAAACAGTGGTGCAGTAAGTAGCTTTGTCGCCTCATTCTTACAAGGTCCCTGGTTAGATCCTGAGCTTGGGATGCTGCTTGTGTGGAGTTTCGCACATTCTCCCTGTGTTCACATTGGTTTCTTTCAAGTTCTCCACTTTCCTTCCACGGACCAAAATGCTCATAGGTGGATTGGCCACGCTAAGTTGCCCATAGGTATGGATGTGTGTGTGTGTGTGTGTGTCTGTGTGTGTGTGTGTGTGAGTGTGTGTGTGAGTGAATGTGTGCGCACATCTGGGCTGAATTGTCCTGCCTAGTGCCCAGTGTGCCCCGGATAGGCTCTGACCCTGAAAAAAGACCATTGTAACTGTCCACTTCCTCAGCTTGATTCCTTGACCATCTGGACCAAATGTGAAACCAGACAGATTGAATCGAGTTGTGATTAGAAGCTGCTGTCTAAGGTGCTGAAAAACCAAGTTGGCACTGTTTACTGTAACGTGACTAGTAAGCTTTAAACGATTAACAGACACTATGCTCCTAATGTCGAAACGGATTTGCTATGCAACAATTCATTAAAAATAAATAAATAAATAAATAAATAAAAAGATTTCAAAAATCAGTCCATAAGTCTTTTTTTAATTATCGAACATGCCATGAATTTCCCAGAATATTTAAACACGAGTAGTTATGTATGGTTTAGGAAACATTCCTAGTAGACCCCTTCCCCCAGCTCACGCGTCAGTACCTACCGCCTGATTATTCTGTTCGCGGGAATGATGTCGCTGTCATTCTGCGTCTGTGTGTGCGCGTGCGTGTGTGTTAACCCGGTCACAGCGTGCTGAAGTTGCGGAGGTTTTTTTCTCGGTTGCCATGGATTTCTAAAAAAAAAAAAAAAAAAAAAAGCCCATTGACTGCAACTGATCTCTTTCAGAGCAGAGCAAAGAGCAGAGCAAAGCTGTTGCGTTACTATATTGTCTTTAGCGGAGGAAAAAAAAAAACCCATAGAATCTTGTGCGAGACATTATCACCCCAGATTTCTTCCAGCTATCGCTCTCCACACACCGTTCTCCGAAAGGTAGGCAACGTGTGTATATTTTCCACATTTTTCACACAAATTCGTGTTTGACTTATAATACTATTTTAGCTTTCTGGCTTAAATCACTTGAAACCACCACGTGAAATCTGTCCACTTTGTTTTGCTGTATGTACCGATGGCAGTGGGATATGATGATGGAAAAGTCAGTGAACACCACTGGTCTGATGATGATTAAAAAAAAAAAAAAAGTTCCATAATACGCTCCATTTCTAATATCACATCATTTGTGCGTTATTTCACTGCATCCGGCACAGAAATGGGATAAAAACCACTTTCACTTCAGCATTAGTAGCGCACACTATGAAGTCTGCACAACCTTAGTTGTTGCAAATGTTACTTCACTTTTATTTTACATACATTCTCTTAAGTCAAAATATGACTACTAGCTTCCGAATTGTCCAGATTTCTCATTTAACAATTCCTTCATTCAATCAGTATGATCAGATCTGATGAATCCAACAGAAAGGTCCATCCATCAAACTTACCGTGTTAATTTTTTTATTTTTTTTATTATTATTATTTCCTATGGTGCTGTAAACAGGCTACCATAGGCATATCCAAAAAAGCACACCACCAGAATGCCTGTAGTGATCTTGAAAAGCACACTTCTTCACATGCTGAATTTCAGTGACTGAACTGCATAATGTGGCATCTACGTTTGTATTTTTAGTATAGGCTATATTTCTAATGTTGTAATGTAGTAGTAAGTATTTTCCTTTTGTTGTTGCATTGCATAATGTGAGCTTTATTTTGGTGCTGATTTGATTGTCTGATGTGGATGTTGGTAAAAAAAAATAAATAAATAAGTAAGAGTATGAAGCTGAAGAAGGAACTGAATAAGGTGATTGATTCTCTCCTACACTCCTGGTAAAAAGCTTAAAACAGCTTTATTTACAAAAAAAATCACCCTTTTAAAAGTGTTTTTATACACCAAATTATACAACTAATTTCAGTTTTTAAATAAGCATCTTTTTTATCTGTTTTTGTATTTGTAGTACTTTTGATATTTTTATGAATGTTGGTAAAATAAAATAAATAAATAAAGGGAGCTGAAGTAGGGAGTGAAGGAGGTGATTGCTTCACTCTGACTTGCCTGTTGCTATTTCATTATTCTTGCCCTTTTACAAGCATCTGAATCCTGAGTGCATTATTTATTACACACCATTTTCAGCAACACTTCATGAGTGTTTCCATTTCCGATTTGTAGAGAACAATTATCACTGTGGCTTTGCTCTAATGATACAAAATTAAATTATATCTCAGAGAGAATGTGCCATTACAGTGAGATGAGCTACACCAATTTAATGATAACAATTAAATTCGCATTAGAGACAGACACCAGGTTGCTGTCAGAAGACTCCAGTACGCTGAGACTTTGTAATTGAATTGGGTAGTGGATGATGGGTTACTGGTTCAGGAAGTAGAGAGTTAGGAGACAGACTGCAGTGATACAGTACACTGTCGGGTGCAAAAAAAAAAGGGCTAAAGATCACACTTACATATATATTACTGGACTATTGTTTAAAAAAAAAAAAAAAAAAAAAACGGTCAGATGTGTGCCTTTGAATCCCAATTTAATATGCAATGATAACAGGAGTGTGATGGCTTAAAAATATTCCCTTATTTCACATGCAGATTTTCAGGGATGTTGGTCAGATGATATCACAGTGTTTAATATAATGATTTCTCAAATACTAACCATACAACCATAAAATATACATTGCAAAAATTCCACAAAGTAATTTTCTTTCGACTATGTTTTCAAGCATAATAGAATGCTCTCATCATCCTAATGAACATTTATGTGGCAAGCCTTGCCTATTGAGGCCACTAGCTCCCCACCAAGAAAATTAGGCCAAATTCTTTCTCTGCCTCTCCAAACTAATGAAAGGAATTAACTGATTGGATGAGCTTCAAGTCTACAAATGCATAGCAAATCCCAGGCAGTGGATTCAGCACATAATGCAGTAGGCAATACAGCATTTGTTTCAATATTTATAACCATAATTCCACATCATAATGTGGATATATTGGTGTGAAAACATTTCTGGTGCCTTTCTAATGATTTGATCAGGGAAAAAAAACACCTGATGTGTCAGGAGAGTCAGTGTTAAGCTTTTTTAGTAGTTTACCAAAATGTTTAATGGTTAATAAGCTATTCCTACCTAACCATCTTACATATGTTTAAGGGCACACAGTTTGTGTGCACCTCTATGGTAAAAAACAATACAATTTTTGTTTGATTTGAGAGTGAGAATCCATGCAGTCCCTGATGATATTCACTGAGCCCCTCACTATTTTTATCCAACTATCACAGCCAGAGATCAAATCCACAGCCACGCTTCCATCTCCATATGTGACTCTCGATTCAGTTAGTTATATGAACTCACTACAAAAACACCTGCGCCCTTGCCAGAATATGCTGTATGCCTTTTGTCCTCTTTTTCATGTAAAATAGCAGACTTCTGAAGCAATATGACATAACATTGCATAAGCTTCACGCTGTGGGAACCGCCCTTGCTCATGACTGGTATCTGAAGTCTGTGTAAAATCACGCCTATAGGCCTGCCATGGCCAGGTGACATTGCATTTCGCACATCGCGTGACTGTAAAATGGCACCTGTAAACCACTTTTTCCCTTTGGGGGAAAAAAAAAGAGAAAAGTATGAGTCAGAGAGAGTTCAGGAAGTGTGTTAATCCTTGCTCCCATTAATTACAGGGGAGGGCTGGGACACTTTCTGTGTGAAGTGTATGGGAGTGGACCCTGATATGGCATGGTTCCGCTTCTGGCTCTCTCTCTCTTCTCAGCTGAAACAAGATGGCTTTCCGAACCTCAGGACTCTGGGCCGGCCGCTGTCGAGGCAGCCAGCCGGCTCAGATCATGGGGGTATCATGAGGGTATGTATGGATCTAGAGGGGGAATCGAAAACGAGTGCTGTTCTATCTCTTGTTCTTTTCTCCCGATCTGACGCTTCGCTTCCAGGTTTTTTTAAAAAAAGACTGCAGCTCGCATCAACCCACCCTCTCTGACTCAGAGGAGCCCGAGGAGGGAGCCAGTGCATCATTTTTATGGTAGTGGAATATGCTGCAGCAGCCCTATATATATATTTTAATTAATTCATTAATAGATCAATCAATCAATCAATCAATAAATCAATTAATTAATTAATTAACCAATTAATAAAAAAAGACATAATGAATCAGCTAAGCTCTTGGCTCTCTCACTTCTCAGGCTCCCTCCTCCAGAGTAGGGAGCCAGTGAGAAGGAGAGCACTACATCACACCACAGAGAACTCCCCTTTTTTCACGGAAGTGCACCATGAAGTGTCACGCTTCAGGGGAAAGCTGTGTTTATAACCCCACGACGTGAGATTATTCGGCCATTGGAGGACATAAACAGTAAAGCTATTTTGCTATGATTTAAAATTATAATCAATGCCAAAAAGCCAAAAAAGTCACGGTCCTAGGGGCCACGAAGGGAGGTGTCAGGGGATAAGAGGTTGTTTGGGCAGTTAGCCGCCAATATTACTGTAGGGCTCCCCTAGCCAATGTCATCCCAAGTTTACACTTTCTCTGGTCAGTGAGCTGTCACAGGGCAATGAAAATCTGATGCTTTCCCTCCAACAAAATGTGGAAGAGATAACATCACTAAAAGACCATCTGACAGCATTGAAACTACTGCCAAATGTGTCTCCATGGGTTCTGTCTGCCATAGAAAAGGAAAAATATCTTTCTTGTAAAAAGGGGCCATGGAACATGTACCTCTTCTCCGAGGGAGGGCAATTTCCTGGTCCACAGAAAACATAGGTATGTGGCCAATTTTAGTTCTGCGTCATCTGAACCATACACTTTGGACATGAAGGTTCAGGATGTTGACACTCAAAATTATCGTTCCACAGACTCAGTTTGAGGACTGGTTTGTGACGATAGATCTAAAATAGATGCATATTCCACTGCCCAATCACAGGAAGTTCCTGAGGTTCGTGTTTGTATCAATATTGGGTTTTCCTTTTCCTTTCTAGATTTAACCCCTCGCACCTTCGCAAAGGGCATGGATGCCACCCTGGCTCCTTTGCAACTCCAGGCCATCCGTGTGCTAAACTACCTGGATGACTGTTTAATTCTAGTGTGGTCCAGGAAGTTGGCGAGTCAACATCAAGACGTTGTTCTCGCCCACGTGAGTAGCTTGGGGCTCATGTTGAGAGCAACATTTCTAGAGGTTATATGGGATTTGAATACGATGAGGGCATGTCTCTCCCCAACACGTGTAGAGCAATCCTATCAACATTGAGCAAGATAAAGTTAGATCTGGGCATCCCTTCCAGTCTCTATGGAGACTGTGGGGGCTTATGGCAGCAGCAGTCAACCTCATACCGTTGGGCCCATTGCACCTGAGACTGTTCAGTAGTGGCTGAAAGTTGGGGGTTTCATCTGAGGACGAAATCCCTGAGAGTGATCAGTGTCATGCGGTGATGCATACATGCTCTGAGAACTTGGAGTTGTCCCCGGTATATAGCCTTGGGTCACACTCTAGGGGCATCTCTCATCACAAGACAGTAAACTAATTCTTTTTTGGTGGAGGGGAAGTTTTGTCAGTAAGTTCAATGTACTTTCTGGGCAATTGGAATGTGGGGGCAGACATCCTGCCGAGGCAGGGGTTGAGGCCTGGGGATTGGAGGCTCTGTCCACAAGTGGGTGACTCCATATGGCAGAGTTTTTGCAGAGTAGAAGTGGACGTCTTCGCCTCCGAGGAGACAACACACTGCCTGCTGTGGAACTATGGAAACTGTGCAGATCATGGAGGTTGTAGAGACCATGTTAAACACTAGAGCATCATCCACAAGAAAATTGTATACATTCAATTAGCAACTTTTTTATCATGGTGTGAGGAACATCAGTGAGACCCAGTAACTATAGCTACAATCCTGGAGTTCTTACAGGAACGTTTCTCAGCAGGGTTGGCTCTACAATTAGGGTCTACATGGCCACAATTTCAGCCAGCCATGCCCCTATTGATGGAGCCTCTGTGCCAGGCCATGCCCTCAGTATTGCTGAGTGGGTATACTCGTTCCCACAGCGTGAAGCTCATGCAACATTGACTTCCCTTTGAAAGGGAATGTCTGGGTTACGCATGTAACCCTGTTCCCTGCGAAGGGAACGAGATGTTGCGTAGCTTTGTCATGCTAGGGCATGCCTGTGCTTGTCTTCGCTTCAGATAATAGAAGCTGTTGACATGGTTTACAGGTGCCGTTTTATAGTCATGAGATGCGTGAAATGCTGCGTCACCTGACCACAGCAGGCCTATAAATAGATGTGATTTTACAAGGACCTCAGATCTCAGTCACACGTGAGGGCGCTTCCCACAGAGTGAAGCTCATGAAATATGGAATAGGGTTACATGCATAATCCAGAAGTTTCCATCCAGCCTGTTGAATTCTGAACTTGCACTATGACATAAATAGAAATGGCAGAAATTCTAAACAAACTTTAATTTCACAAAATATTTTTTTATGGTTGGTTGACCTGAATTTGACATACAGTGCATGTATACAGTAGAGCAGGTGGGTGATGGAAGCAGAATTTTGTAATAAATGATGATTCAGCAAGAGTGTTTTCCATGAGCAGTTACTTTATTTATCAGTGTCATCTTTGGTATATCTCATTTCTGGTGAGAGTGGTTAGAAATTTGAACAGAATATTATAAAAGTCCTAAAAATGCTTGATTTCTAGTTAAATAATCAAAAGCAAATTCATCAATAATTATAGCAAGTAAAGTGACATAGTATACTTTACTTAGAGTATTAAGAGTACTATAACATAACAGTATAATATTTCATAACTGTTCAATAACAATAAACATAGAAAATAACATTAATACTGTTGTGTATTAAATTGGCATTAAATTGTAGGTTATGTAGTTTAATGTAGTTTAATTTGTGTACGTGAATCAGAATGCACATACATAAATCTTTATTAGCTCATAGGTCTTTCAACTGAGGGAATTTCAACAAAGGGCATTTGTGTACAAGATGCATCATGGAGCATCAATTGTGCTGAGAATAAAATGTTTACACGCTCTCAACACCTGCATAAATTTTATGTAAATTAGATGTACTGTATGGAGCATGCTGCACAAATACATAGTGTACCAACCTGGTACCCTCAAATGTACACCTATTATACCTAGAGTATGTATCTTTTACCTAGAAAAGTGTATGTAGCGTATCTTCAAAGTGTTACTCTAAAAGGTCTATTTATGTATTGTAAATCTTATTTTAAAGATGCACTGTATCTGTATTTCCAGGTGAAAGATGTGCATGAAATGTTAAATAAGAGCTAAATGCATATTTAATAGTAAATATGGTAAATAAAATATTAAATAAAGGTTCCACCTCAGTGACAAAGAAAGGAATGGTTTGTTAACCTTTTTTTCTGAGAGTGTAGAGCATATAAATATGGGACTAGTGAGCAGGAATTTGCTACCAAGTAGCTGAAACTGATCCATTATTTGCACTCAATTCATTGATGGTGTAGAACAGTTTCAAGAATCAGATTTATTTCTGCACCATTCTGGGTGCTCAAGTCTGTGGCTGTTTCTCTTCAATTTTGATGAATTTGCTTTATCCAATTTATTAAAATGCTAGCTTATTATTTACTAATACAATAATTATATTAATATTTATTAATTATATTTATTAATCACTATACATATTATTTAGTATCTACTTAAAAATATTCAGTAATTATAGTGAAACTACAACTAAGTATGTGGCTACAAAATTGTATATCTTTTTGTATGATGTTTTGTTCACTTACAATCAGGTCTGTAATTATTTGGACAGTGACACAATTTTCTTAATTTTGCCTCTGTACACCACCATAATTATGCAATCAAGATGTGATTGAAGTGTAGACTTTCAGCTTTAAGCGATTTAACAAAAACATTCAATTAACTGTTTAGGAATTACAGCCATTTTTTGAAGAGTCCCTCCATTTTCACAGGCTCAAAAGTAATTGGACAAACCGACATAATTATAAATATACTAATTATTTTTATACTTGGATCCAAAATTGCAGTAAATAAGTAAGTAAACTGAAGTCAGGAGCCCATGGACATCATCAAATTCTGAGTTTCCTCACTTAATGCTTTGCCAGGCCATTACCGCAACTGTGTACATTTGCTGCTTGTTTGTGGATCTTTCTGCCTTCAGTTTTGTCTTCAATAAGTGCTCAATTGAGTTGAGGTCAGGTGACTGATTGCTTTAGAAAATTTTATTTCTTTAAGAAGCTTTGGGTTGCTTACATGGTATGTTTTCAGTCATTATCCATCTGTACTGTGACATGCCAAAGTATAGTTATATTCACTTCAGAATTCATCCTGCTACTTCTATCAGCAGTCACATCATAAGTAAATACCAGTTATAGTTACATTGGCAGCCATACACGATGATATGGTATGCTTTGGATCATAAGCACGTCCTTTCCTTCTTCAAGTTCTTCTCTACCCATCAATTTTGGTACAAGTTAATCTTAGTTTAATATGTCCAAAGACATCAGTCTTGTTCCAGGACTGATCAGAGTTTTTCAGATATTTACTAGCAAAATCTAATCTAGCCAACTTGAATTTCCCCCACGGGGAGCAATAAAGGTACATCCAATCTTTCTGTTCTTGAGTGTTACATGTGGTTTTCACCTTGTAGTAAACCCGCTATATTTACATTCATGAAGGCATCTCTTGAATGTAGATTTTGACAGTGATGTGTCTACCTCCTCCAGAATGTTCTTGACTTGGCTAGATGTTGTGAAGGGTTTTTTCTTCACCAAGGAAAGAATTCTGCATTCATCCACTTTAGTTGTCTAGGCCTTTTGCTGAGCTCTTCTTTTCAAGAATCTTTCAAAATGTTGAATTGAATAGTTTTGGGGTTTTTTCAGCCTAATGATGTACTCTTTCACTTGCATCAACACCTTTTTTGGGCCACATATTGAGAGTTCCCATGAGCAGCTACCAAATGCAAATTCAACACTTTTGAATCATCTCCAGAACTTTTATTTCCTTAATTTGTCACGAAATAATGAGGAAACAGACCATCATTATCCACGAAATTACTTATCAGTCAGTTGCCCAATTACTTTTGAGTCTGTGAAAATATAGGGACTATGTAAAAAAAATGGCTGTAATTCCTAAACAATTCCGAAAAAGTTAATGACAAACACACATGGCCCTGTTAATTGTGAAATGTCTGACATCAGAAGAACAGTTGATAAAAAACTTGAACCATAGTAGAATGCATGTTTGCTAATATAATCAATATCTTCGCTATCTTTGATTTTTATATTTAATCACAAAATCACTGAAAGCATTTAGTTTTTCTCCAATTTATAGGTTAAATAACTAAATAAAATATTGTTATACCAATGCAGCGCTACCAGCTTTCTTTGTTACTGTGATGCTGATTTGATCTATGATGACAAAAATGATAATCTCATTTATTTTGCATAAAATCATAATCCTTCAACTAGGAAAAAAGTAGTTTTAGTGTGCTAAAAGCAGTAAGCAAGCTACCATGGTATGCAATCAGATAAAAAGTTCAAAGATGTGAATAGGGTGTTTATAATTTTATACATCAAAACTGCTGTCTAATATTAGCCAAGTAGCTAATTTTAGCTAAGTTCACCAATTACACAATTGATTAGGTTAAATTTATTCACAAATTCAAAAATCACGATTACCTATACAGCCTTAGGTTGAACCCCAATTTGTTTGCAATCCAAAAAAAAGCTGACTTTGGGGAGAGGTTGCCTTACATGCATGAGTGTACATGAATGACACCCTTTGCTGTCCAGTGAGCACATGGGAGGGCAAAAACGGTGGGGGCGAGTACTGCATAGAACATATCTTATTAAACAGGACCCTTGAGCCATTGGATGGCCACAGCCAATTAATCTGCTTGGGCCATTGAAGGACGAACCTGAGTGTGAGGTCAATGTTATCACACATGTTCAGGGCTGCTTTGCTCCCTAGACTTTGGAAGGATGAATGGAAGAATGGGAAGCTGTACGCTCTGGTTTCAAGATGATTTCTGCCCCTGTGCTAAAAAAAAAAATCAATGGCAATTTCCATACCTTTCTGGCAGTTTAAAATAATGCCATATCAGAGAGTGATTTGGAGTGTTGGATGTGTGAGAAACGTTTGCTAGTGTTTTTCAGAATGAGATGGGATATAGCTATTGGTCTTCTATTACATTTTTTTTGCAAATTATTAATTTGCAAAGGTGGTGTTGCAGAACCCTAATGGTATGAATACCATATAATCCTAACGTTCTAGTTTTTAGGATATCACATAAAATTGAATACGTGGGGATAAAACGTGCAGTGAGGTTATAGGTTTAAGATACCACTTTGCAGCAAATTTTAATCAATACACTACAGCCAGAAATAAAGCTTAATTTTGATATCTATAGCAGTATAATCTAATGTTCACAAAGGAAGTATTTCAGATCTCTTTATCATGCGTTATTATACTATTATGAATCATATTATATATACTATATAATATATAGATTATACCATATGAATGGTTTGGAGTGGTGGACGCTTGAGTTTGTAGAAATCCTGAAAATACACCCTCTGGCTGTTGGTGATTACTAGGGTATTTCAGAAAAACAGGAGACATGGTCAATACTGTTCTGTTGCAGCTAAGCACATCATTACCGAAGACCTTATACAGTGGTGAAACACCTTTCCTCTTATTGCACTTTTCCTTGGTGTCAGTAGTAACAATGCAAAAATTTCCTCACTACTGAAGAAAGCAAGCAAGCAAAGGAACACATACAGTACATTAACTGTGGTATATTGAGTCGCAGAAACCATAAAATTTTAGATATAATATCGTATTGTAATAGGTTGTATTCTAAACAGCCTAAGTTTATTATTAATAATTTCCTTAACAATTCCATATGTTATAAAAATGTTATAGGGTTGGGGTTTTTTCCCCCCTAAAATTGCTATTTTAATGTAACACAGCCGTTATATCCAAATTTGCTGTGATCCTTTTATGACCTTGGCTATGCTATCTGATACACATTATGATATCTGAGTTTCTGGAAATTATCAATTTTAGAAATCTGTCTTGGTGTGTACCTTAAACCTAATATGTATGGAGGACATACCACAGAACAGGAGCTTAGCCTGTAGAAAGCTGAATATATGCGTAAAGGCAAGATCCATTAAAATGATGAATGTTCTCGACTAGTAATGGAATAGCAACCTTTGTCCCCTGTACTCCCCATAAAAGACAGTTTGGGGGTATGTGCAAAGTTGTGGGGACTCCCTGATTGAGGAAAGGACGAATGGATGGGGGGAGAAAAGATGAAGCAGGATAGATGTGACAGCCATAGGGACCTTAGCAGTGAAAAGGCTCATTGTGTTTATGGGACGTGATATGAAACATGCAGAGGTTTCCCATTAATTTCAGCCTTCAGTTTCTCTCTGTAACAGGAAGACACCATTTAGAAACTTATAGAAACATGGAAATGGAGTATTGATTGAGCCTCACTGTATCGTTAATCAACATATCCTCCTTCACCAGCATTTAGCAATTGATCTACATGATGTTCTAAACCTTATTATTAGCAACACATCTGCTTTATTCATGCACAGCTACCAGTTGTCTGCATTGAGAAAGTCAGAATGCTCCACATGTCCTATTTTCCATTGCATATTGTCAGCAGACACCAAATGACTTGCTGTAAAACTGCATATCTCTGTTTAACAAGCCTACAAAAAATATGGATGCCAGATGCTTGCTTACAACTGCCTGTGTGGGTAAATTGTTCGGCTTCATGCTTTGTCTAATGCGTTTCTCTCTTTTTGTTTACCGTGAGCTATGTTCTTAATAAACACTCCAATTTGGCTCAGACCACAAAGTCTATCTGTCACACAGAGCAGCAGACCCACACAAACTCTACCTCAATAGCATTCATCCCATTTTGTGGGGCTGTACTGGACTGTACTGTAAGGAAATGCATTACATTGCAGGTCATGATGCTTTAGTAACATTTATGGTGGAGACCAAAATGTATGCATCATGCGCTCATGTGCTCCGAATTGCAAAATCTTGTTTACAGCCTTGAGCCCGACACTGTTATCCCCTAATTGAGCATCAGTGTGTTCATCATGTGCTTTCCCTACTACAGAATAAACGCAGAGAGCATGCTAAGTAGTTGTGCTACAGAAGCAGTTTATGCAATATCTAGCATATAGAGATTATATTTTACAATGCTACATTTGGCAGCAAGACCGCAAGATGAAAAGGATAAATTTATTTGGCCAAATTCTGAGTGTAATTTGATTCACTGTTCTAAAGAGTTACAAAACATAAATTTGCATTAACCATTAAATATTTTACCCTAATACACCTTTCCTATACATTTTGTAAGTACTCTGACTTTATGTCTCACTGGGAAGGCCATTTAGAAAATATTTATTATGGTTGGTTCAATGAGAACATGAGAACAGTCTTTGTGTCTGACCTTGGCATGCTGTGGAAAAAAATGGAGGAAAAAAGACCTGCAATGAGGCCAAAAGCACAGTTATAGTCCAGATCTTAATGTTCTTGTCCTGCAGAAAGAGCAACTGTTATAAGAGACACTGCCAAACCAGTCAAGATACAGAACAAGTAATCTGTGTTGTGCCTGGGGACCAGAATCCTCACATTCATAATTACATATCTGACCCATGAAGCACCTACATAAAACCAGTAACCTTTATTATTTTTCTCCCTATGCCTTTTTGTGTTGGCCAAATCGTGACCCCTATTTGTTTGACATATATTTATTTGAAGGGAGATTTTTATTTATTTATTCTCAACTGCATTATTCTCTCTCCCTTTGTATATTCCAGAATTCATAATGCTAAAGTGGTGCTTGAATGTTTTTGAACCCTTAAGAATTTTCTGTATATCTACATAAATATGACCTAAAACATAATCAGATTTTCACCCAAGTCCTAAAATTAGACAAACAAATGAGACAACCATATTATACTTTATTTATTGAGGGAAATGATCCAATATTACATATCTGTGAGTGGCAAAAGTATGTGAACTAGGGATGCACCGAATGTTCTGCAACCGAAATTATTCGGCCGAAAATAGCAAAAAAAGCACTTTCGGTGTTCGGCCAAATAAGTGAAAGGGCCGAATAAATTTGACCGAACAATGACGTGTATGATGACGTGACCAAATAGCCTAGCAGCCAGAGTGAGACTCGCAAATGTCACGACCTCCACCTCCGGCAGCGCGCTCGGAGAGATGAGTGGGCACGCACTTACACGAGCTACGTGCACGAGCTACGTGCTCTTTGGATGTTGACAACCAAGACATTGTTTACTGAGGCCACGTGTGTTTGTTTTGTTTCTGTTCCGGAGTATTCTGTCTCATCGCGAGACGTAAGGGAGTAGAGTACGGAAGCAGGTAAAGAAGTATTTATTTAAGGGCAGGCAGACAAATCCAAATCGAAATGCAAAAAACAGTCAAGACAGGTGAAGGGTTGGGCGATTGGCAAACAGGCATAAACGGGGCAAAGCAGGAATCAGAGTCGCGGTCACAGAAAACAGGGTCAAAACACAAAACAAGAAACATGAACTAGTACTATGGACTGGGAGCGGAACAACCAGCCGGGACTAAATGAACTAATCTAAAGTTTAACCTAACTAAATCTATCAAGGAACATAACATTAATAACGTATCTAACTATACTATATATACTATAATACTCCGCGAGGTGTACAGGGACGCGAGCGGTATATATCCCCAATATAATCAGCCGAATAGAACCCAATAGAACCATTTATTGCACTCTTGTCAATGCTCTTTTTAATGCACTTTTTTGTTGTAGGCTACAGAGTGTTACATTCTTTCAGCAGACAGTTACAGGCCTAACATCGGATATTCAAGGGGCTCAAAGATGACCACATCAAAATATTTTTATTTTACTAATTTATTTATTTAAAGTTATATTGTGCCTTGTTGGTAGCCGATGCCTGCTGGAATGAAAAAAATGTTCAGTGTTAAATAAATAGTTTGAAATTGTAGTTTTTGTAATTGATTTTTTTCTTTGAAAAGCAAGACAAAATAGTAAAAAGCACATTTTGACTATTTAATTTGCATACACTGATTAGCCATAATAAAACAACGAAAGCTTCAAGCAGCGTTTAAAGGGACCAAGCACCAAAGGCACAGCAAGCACAATGCAGAGCCTGAAGAACATGAAGAGGAGAAATAGAATGTACATGAATGAATAAAATATTCAGAAAGTTCAGAAGCACAGCTGAGAACAAGATTGAACAGCAAATGAACAGAGCAATTTATTTGTATGCCAAGAGGTTGAAAGGTTAATTCAATGCTGAGCCACAAAAGAAAGGAACCGAAATACAAAACATTACACAAACTTTTAAGAACTTGCACCACGTGGGAATCGAACCCAGGACCTTAAGAATTAATGATTGTTGTTTATCACACTGCTCCACACATCAAAAGTTGTGTTTTTACATAAAACCTTATACCTCTAGAACACTAGGTGGCGCTGTATTAAAATTCTTTCAGGTACCTAAAGGACATGCTATGAATGATCCCTATGAAATTTTGCGCCGATATGTCAAATATTTTAAAAGATATTACAATATATGACAAATTTCAAATTGCATATTGGTATCCACAGATTCACCATGACCCAGTGAATCTGTAGACACCTAGATAATAATTTTCTGTCAAAGTAGTCAAAAGTTATAAGTAAAAATGTTCATTTTTCAAATCTCATGACCTGTAGACGGTGGTGCTGTTCTCAAATTTTTAACTAGTGGTGGTGCTGGGGTCTTTGAGACCCCATAATTGGTCCAGATACTATTCATGACCATGTCTATAAGTGTGACACATTTCATCATTTTCCTACTTACACTTCATAGGGCTGCCATTGGCCCCTAATAATATGAAAAGTAACAGATACAATAGGGGCTACAACCCCTTCAGGGCTTGGCCCCTTAAAATGCTGACAGATGACGTGAATAACATTGACTATCTCTTTATAATGGCACCTGCCAAGGGGTGGGATGATTAGGCAGCAAGTGAACAGTCAGTTCTCAAAGTTGATGTATTGGAAGCAGAAAAAATGGGCAAGTTTAAGGATCTGAGCGACAAGAACCAAACTGTAATTTTAGACGACTGGGTCAGAGCATCTCCAAAACAGCAGGTCTTGTGGCATATTCCCAGTATGTGGTGGTTAGTACCTACCAAAAGTGGTCCAAGGAAGGACAACCAGTGAACTGGCGACAGGTTCATGGGTGCCCAAGGCTCACTGAAGTGTGTGGGGAGTGAAGGCCAGCCTGTCTGGTCCAATCCCACAGAAGAGCTACTGCAGCACTGTAAAAGAAAGCCAGGGGCAGTGGTGGTTTGGCGGTTAAGGCTCTGGGTTACTGATCGGAAGCTCGGGGGTTCAAGCCCCAGCACTGCCAAGTTGCCACTGTTGGGCCCTTGAGCAAGGCCCTTAACCCTCTCTCCAAGGGCCTCTCACGTAGCCTGCGCTCTGACACCAGTTTCCTGATATGCTGGTGTATGATCAGAATTTCACTGGTCTGTGATCAATAAAGACTCATTATAAATTGATAGAAAGGTGTCAGAACACATGGTGCAGCTGCGTAGCTTGCTGCATAGCCACAGACTGGCAAAGTGCCCATGCTGACCTCTGTCCACTGCCAAAAACACCTAGAAAGGGCACATGAGCATCATAACTGGTTTGATGAATCATGTTTTCTTTTACATCATGTGGACAGCTGGGAGTGTGTGCGGAGGAAGTTTAATGTGCTGGGCAGGTGGTTTTTATGTTATGGCTGATCAGTGTATAAAATGCAGAAATGTTATGTATAAGAATAATACTTTACTCACAACAATAGATGCATTACTTAAGGATGCATTGATGTCAGTTATGCATTTATTAGAATCAGTTGGGGCATTTCTTGTTGACTTGCTTGTCTTATTGTGGGTGTGTTGTTACTATTCCAGTCTAGCTCAGAATATTGAAGTCTGTCAAATTTGAAGTCTGGTTTGTTAAATTGGTTTCAGTTAAGTGTCAGTTATTGTACAAATTGACATGCAGAGGAGTGATGCAAACAAAACAGTTTCTCATAACTTTTATTCGTTAATGTCATTTTGGCATAAATGTGCCAGATCTGAAGCCCATTTGTGAGCACAAATATGTGCATGTGCTTTGTTTTATACTAAACATCTAAGACTGCAAAACAGTAATCTTCCTTTCTCTATGTTTGCCATTTTTCAGTCAAATGCACTGTTTATTTTTTCTGATGGATAACTGACTTAAAGCCAGCTTTTCTTTACATGCTCTCCATACATATAGATAGTATGTATTATATATTTGAATCCTCCTTAAATATATCAGCTTAAATGGCACACTGCATGTGTTTCTGCTCTGTTAAATGTGACCCTCACACAGAGGAGCACTGCATGCTGGTAATTGGATTATGGGGCTGTCAGTCAATTTAACAGAGTTAACAAATGTAAAAAAGGTCTGCCCACATATCAAAGATCACCAGCTGTGAATGAAAGGTTGCTTACATTTGATTAATCAAAGACATTAAGTGTATTTTTTTACACATCTGGTGTGTTTGAGGTGGCTGCAGTTGTTGTTTGCATTAGTGTTGACTGTAGCTAACATACTTACCATAGGTAACTGGCAACACATGGGGCCCTTTGTGACACCTGGTCTTCTGATCCCTCAGCCTGTGCTACGCACTGTCTCACACATGCACACACACATATATCTCAGACCTACCATAACTATCCCTCTGGTCAAGATGTCCTTGTATACTTTTGTGTTGTGGTTACCCACAATGCAGAAATGGAGAGAGAGAGAGAGAGAGAGAGAGAGAGAGAGAGAGAGAGAGAGAGAGAGAGAGAGAGGGTGAGTTTGTGTGAGTTGAACTGAGAAATAGGGTTCATGGCAAACACTTGTCCTCTCCTTCTGTTCTGCATCTAATATCATTACAGATGCTCAGAGACTCCCTAAAGAATCTCTCGTTAATAATACTAAAAAGCACAACCCACTCTAACTTTCCAGAGCCTTTTACCAGCTGTGATACAGGCCCTCACAGTTTGAGCTTTAGTGTGCCAACTCATCTATTAACCCCCCTATTCCTGTGGCTGTTTTTTTTTGCCAGGGGACCACGAATACTCACACAAGCTCTTTATTCATGCCCAAGCAGCCACTCCCATGCCTAAACAGCCTTTTTTAAGACTATTATAATCTTGCTAGTAAACTTAAAGTCATGATATATAGTACATCCTTATGACTGTTCATCGAGCAAATTACAGCGAGAAAAGGCAACACAGGATTCCCTTACTTTTGCCTGTTAAGAGTTCTGTTGCCGCACCCTCATGCTGATAAAAAGAAAACCATCACAAAGATTAGTGTCAGTGTAGAAGTGTTACAGAAAGAACACAAATGTACAGCAGACAAAGACACTCAATGAATAGCGCATCGTAATCTCGGACTTCAAACTAACCCATCCATCGAAACTTAACGCAGACATAAGGCTTCATTACTACCCCACAGAAGCCTTTTGTTACCATAATGACTTCTTTCATCCTCACTGCTGTGTAAATAATAGAAATGGATCAGTAGCAGCTTTGCTGACAGACACTGCTGGGAGAGTTAGCATTAGCAGTGGAGTCACGTCAGCCTACTGAAGTGCAGATGGCAAAGCACAACTAGCAGTGATTGCTAACACAAGCATTCCATCACTCATATTAAGACTGAGAAAACTACTAGTGCTTCAATGTAGCAAAAAAAAGGAGAATTTTCCAACCTCTACATAAGCCATAAGTGATTGCTTTTGGAACTGTTTTGTCTCCCTCTTGAATACACAAAGCACACCTTCAACTTCTCATTGTGCAGAGGGAAGGGTGAGGAGCCCTTACCTGCCATGTTCAATGATGGACATGTGGAGTGAGGAGATATGCTTGGAATTCATAAATGACTGCGTCTGGGAATGGATGATTGCACTTCACACTGTCAGTAATGAACAATGCGTCTGTTCGTCCATCAAACTGGCAAACATTAAAGGACAAGCTTTAGCTTGAAATGCAAGTTAAGGATGTTTTTTGGCAACTGATAAGGGAGACTGTCTTTATGAAATGTATGAATGGTAAAAGTGTATGCGTGTGTGTGTGTGTGTGAGTGAGAGAGAGAGAGAGAGAAAAAATTTTTTTTGCATTTAAAATTCACAGCTGTAGTATCATTCACAATGAGCCAAATGTGCAATGTGCTGTCTCAAATGTCTGCCTTTAGTGATTTATTCCAAAATTCACTACATTTAAACAAAATGCTCTACATCGGCCAAGCGGGTGATGTATAAACTCTCTAACTGACAAGTTAAATAAATGTATAATATGTATGGAGATAATTTATTGCTTAACATCCACTGAATCACTAGTGGGAACACCTCATGGCCAATTCATGTGGAACAAACAAGGTCAGCATCAACACAAACTAAACACAAAACCAGTCTGAGATCCTCAGAGACAGAAAGAGTAAAGATATGTTATACATGTGGGCAATGTTACACATGTGCTGCTGGGATATTTTGCGATATAGCCTTCTCCTGCACACTTGAGCAGAGAATGAAGACAGACAGCACAATCAGCAACATTGTGAGCCCATGAGTGGGGGATGTTACTTCATTAACTGCAGAGAGTAGCAACACCACCCCAACCAGCATTATACCACCATTATGTACCAGTGGCCCAGAGAATACAATAACTGCCTCTTTCTGCTATATCTGCACTTTCTACCAGATCATTTGAGACCAATGAAATATGGGCTGTGGGACATTTGCATGAACCTTGTAGTGCCTTAAAGCAGGGAAACATTATGCTTTGTCCTTCTGCATCAGAGGCAACAAACTGTCTTGAATACAGACCCTCATTTAAGGAATCTAACGTAGGTTTTGTTTAACAAGTGCCACATCAGGTATAAAATAGAGAGGAGTGATAATTACTAAAGGTTATGTTTGTTGATGGGGGATATGTCATTACTCAAGGTACTGGTGCAGTTTTCTCTCAGACTTTTAATTACCTTTAGTTTCTTTCAGTCTGCCTCTGAAGACAGTACAGAATTAACGATGCACACTGTGGTGAGACAGTCACCAATGGCATTAACTGGAAGATACACCAGGTTGCAATCTGCATTCATCAAGCTGTCACTGGTAGTGCTGAAAATGGCAGGAGTCAATACAATAAGACAACAATGGCCATTAATCAACTGTCTGCCAAAATGTTTCTGTGAGTCTCATCAACAGTGTTCACAATTGCATGGTGCCGAGCACAGTCTCTGGTGTCTTGCTGGGGATATGGATTTTTCCACACCAAACTGAGCAGTCCCCATGCTCACAAGCTTTGCTCTGCCTGTTTAGAATGGACCCAATTCAATCAATAGCTATTTAATTTAACTCTCTTGGTTCCAAATATGGCAAGAGATTCTTGCTGTATCTCTTGGTTGAATGAAAGACAATGGTTTTCAACAGCCTTAGCTGTTCTTTTATTCGTTTTTTATTAATTGAAATGCTATCTCAGAACAGAAAATATCCTAATCAGGTTAGTTGTGTGACCAGTTTCTGCTCTCAGAACTATCACTAAGATTTTAAGTGGATCAAATGAACAGGTTGCCTACAGTTGTGATTTGAATAGTTCAATAAGATTATGCCTTTCTTTCAAAAAATAGCGGTTATATGAATGTTAAATAAGAACCATGTGTCCTTATTACTGATAAGGATTTTAAATCACTTTTATAGTATTTCCTCTTGCTTTATAAATTAAGGAACAATCACTTTCTCATTTTGTAATTATATAGTTGGATCCACTTTCATTCTGGTTGGATCAGGATTTTGCTGTCTGTGTCTTTGAAGGCACATAGTAAAAAAAAAAATGCTATAAGGAACTGCATGGGACACAGGAACACAAAGAAAGTACAGAGAAGAACATCAGTTCCTTGGGAACAGTGAAATTTCATTGAAGGTTGATGATATCGTGACACTGTTTTAATAGAGTTCAGAACCTTTGATTCCACACCAGTGGTTAGATGTAATCTTATTAGTGCTTGACTGTGTTTCAGAGGTTTCTGTTCGTCAGGACCTTACTAACAGAGGAGGCATGACTCATTTGACTCACTGAGTCATTTCTCAGTGTTTCCTTTCATTTCTCAATTCATTCTCTATCAGCACATTATTTGTTCTTAGCAGATCTCCACCCCACATAGCTTTAGTAGGCAGTAAATTCACACATATGATAAAAGTTTGCTTAAATGATCATCCCAGTTTGATATAAAATATTTTAGATATTGTGCAAGAGTCGTAGATGCTTTATAAGGCTATATTAATTGAATCTAATCTACAGCATTTTTCAAAATATCTCATCTGTACTATAACTATTTTAGCTCTCCTTAAATTTGCTACGCCTCTTTATCACTCACTAATCTGCTTAGTTCACAACAAAAGGCCTACCATGAAACATATTCAAAACTAAAAGGCTGTTAAATGAACACATAACAAGCCCATCCTCACTCAGATCAATTTCCCATCCCCCAGCAACCTTATTTTGAATGTTGTGTTCTCAGCAGAAGAAAACATCCCTTAACATCCCTTATCCTTTTTTTTTTTTTTTTTTTTTTTTTTTTAACAGAAATATATATGTTAATATATACTCTTTACTGAGTAAATTGCATGGTGGTCAAGGATGACTCGAAACATGTATGTTTTTAATTTAAAAAGAGTAAAGCAGATTTGCTGAGATGAACATTTGACTCTAGAGGGGTGAGCACTAGTTTAGTGTGAGGGTAGGGGGTAGGGCTCTGGGAATGCATAACTGAACAAATGTCTGGGTGAATCAACATAGCCTGGGTTAGCAGAAGGAGATTTCTACCCTGCTTATTACAAAGCTCTTGAAAGGAATTTGATTCATATCCATTAAACCCTACAAACCTACTTTTTCTAGTAAAGCTGATAGCTATCAGGGAACAACAATACTGTCATATACGTGATATAGGGACTCTAAGGCATATATTTGTATGTTTTTGTCAAATAACAGTGCATGCACACAAGAAATAGACCAAAAATGGCTCAGATGGCTGTTTGTTATATAGCTAAGATTAGGACCATGCCATTTCAACTGTGTTTTAATGCTAAAAGACATCCTGTGAGCAGTGGTGTCAGTTTGTAAGCTTCCAAACAGAACTCTGTTCTTTGGAACAGACCACTGTATCTTTGGTTCAGAGACCCCCCCTTATGTGTCTGTAATTGGTCTAAATGTCACATGATCGCTTGTGTCAGGATTGAACCAGGAACCCTGGATCTCTGAGGCAGCAACGTTACATACTGCGCCACCACGCTGCTCCTCACCTTTTATGAGTTAAATAAAACCTCTCTCAGCTACATGTCTGCCTCTTTCATCACAGGTCTTGAAATTTTTTGTTCATTTTTTCAGGTTGACAGAGTTACCTTGTCTTATAAGTAATCTCATACAATAAATGTTAACAAGGCTTTATTAAATATACAGGCATACAGTAACTGGCAACACTGCAATTCTGTGAAGTTTGCTCAGTTTACAGCCCTCTGAAAACCTTTCTGCACTCCCTAACAATACAGATTGTCTTAGAAAGTCTCATTGCAAATCTCCATCTCTCTCAATTGTGTTTGTCTCTTTAGGTCAGTTTGCTCTTATTGTATTCTCTGTACTTTATTAGTAAGTGTGGGATGCAAATGTATCCGACTCACCTGAAATTTTGAAATGGAGCTGAGAGGTTGGGGGATGATTCCGTTTAGGTTTCAAAAATAGCAGGGCAGCATTGTTTTCATACATCAGTGCAGTGAGACAGCAACTGGTCTGTCAGGTTTCAATAACTCTTATTCCTCTTTTTTTTTTTTTAATATGAAATAGGTATTTTCTTACCTTTGTAGTGGTGTATGTACTGTATTATGAAGTCTACGGTTTTAAGCCTTTCTACAGCTTGCCAGTAGGAGGTTTGCAAGTATTCTAATTTATCTTAAGTTATCTTATTTTGCAAGTTTTCTTATATACCATATCTGATGAGCATCACTGACTTTCATCATCGTGAGTTATTGCACAGACCAGTTGTAAACTAGAACCACTGTGAGTGTCGTGAAAGAAACTGAAACACAGGAGCAGTACTAAATGAAGCAGTGATGTTTGCACAATGCACCCACAGCCGAGGGGTTTTCTCTTTCCATTCTCTCCATGGTGTAGTGGTCCAGTTGTGTGGGAAATCATTTGCTGATAAGTCATTGCCATATAACAGACCTTGCCTGGCCATCCTCAACTTGCTCTTCAGTGTTCTCAAACAGCTTGATTTTAGCAGTGGCATGCTGGGGTGATGTGTTGCTAATGCAGTTATTGCCAGGGCTCGAGATAGCACTTGTGCTGCTAGCTTTGGGTTCCTGATTTTTAGTAAAACCAAAATATGTTAAAGAGACCTGGGGCACTTGCTTCTAGTTCAAAGAAATCTCACTAGCTACAAATTTTAACACCAAATGTCAGTAATGTTACATTAAAATCATGATTTAAAAATAATCAAAGTTATCAAATAATAATAAAAAAAATGATTTAAAAGTCATCTTTACATATGCTTGCTGTCAAGTGAAGGAACATGCAGACAGATACAAATGTAGGTAGAGATGTTTATTAAGATCCAGGCAGACAAATGCAAAAATGTAGGCACAATCAGAATCAAGACATAGGCAAAAGGTCAGACAATCAACAAACAGGATATCCAAGGCAGGACAATCTCATAAAATACTAGGCAAAAGGACGGCAATAACATAAACATAAGCCAAGAGATAAACAGGCTTGGTATAATCACAAACACAAGGAATGGCACTTATACCGCACAATGTGTGAGTGAACTGAAAGTCCTTTTAAACTGTAGCTGTGATAATGCTGAGAATTGGATGCAGGTGTGCATGATTAAAATGAAGGTGAGAGTGAACTCAAAGTCCTTTTAAACTGTTGCTGTCATAGTGCTGAAAATTGGATGCAGGTGTGCATGATTAGAATGTACGTGAGCGTGAACGTGTCAATGTGTGAGTGGTCTGGGAATTGAAGTCCATGGCGGCCATGTTTGTAGGCCACAGTGCAGGCTGGGAAATGCCCCACATTCCCTGGGACAGGTTCCAGGCCCCCCTCAACCCTGTGTAGGATAAGTGGTATAGAAAATAGATGGATGGATGGATTTTAAGGATAGAAATCTATTGTTATTTACTAAGAAGAGAATAGTCAGGTACTTATTATTCCCAACATCCACCCAATCCCTCAAACCTAAGATGTTTTTCTGCTTCCACCACAACCCCCAGTATTATTTACATCTTGATTTAACCTAAGTCAACTTTGGCTTAGTTGTAATTCTAATGCTCCAGTAATTCAAAGTGGTAATTCAAAGCTCCACCACCAATAAGAAAGTCTTTATTATCTAAAAAACCTGTCATTTGCAATCTCATAAATTTCCAGGCAGTATTTGTGCATGAGTCTTATTTCTCCCTCATAATTTTAAGATAAAGCCCTTGTTTCCAAGACACCGTCAGAATGCTTCCAAGCAACGCAGATGAACGATGAACTGAAAGTGCAAAAGTGAAACCCCTGAAATAGCTTTCACACTTCCAGTAAAACAGACACTAAAGAAAACTTGCATTAACTGTTAGACTTCCCATTTTCTATTCCAGAGTTTAATATGAGCAAAATGGGGGATTTGAAAACCTCTCTCTTAATAGAGCCTTTCATGGAGGCACAGGACAACGAACAAGCACATTCATTCAGTGCCTTCCAAAATGCAAATGCCCCTGGCCCTTAACACTTTTTATTGAGGTTTCCCATGTCACAATATGGCACAGAGTACATCAGTGCCTGCTTTTGCATGTGCTGCATCAAAGCACTGGTACACATTAAAGTTTTCCAGACAGAAAACAATATAGTGGGGATTTCCTGAAGTACTGCGAAGTTTAGGGATATCCCCCAATTGCTTTAGACCTTTCAGTAACCTTCCACTGTACTTCGTGTGAACTTATGCTGTGTAGAATTGTGTAAATACTTCCTTATCTTAGGCTGATACTGATTATAACATCCTCAGTAATTCATGTATTAATTGTTCTCTTATGTTGATATCTTAATATAAAGATATCTTGGTCTTATGGCAATAAAACACTTCTTCACACTAGTCTTCACACGATGTCTTTGGACACATTGAAAAAAATAAGCCATAAACAGTACAGGATGCAACTGCAAGACTTCTCCCCTTAATGCCTTTACTTTGAACCAGTTGAAGTAAGACGTGTCAACAGTTTTTTAAGGTCACCAAGTTTCCATCACAGTCCAAACAGAGGTACTTAAACGGGGGCTTTTGTTTTGACTCAAGGCAATTCCTGAAGACGGAACTGAAACACAGGTAGTCAAAGAGTCTCCTGCTCTCTGCAGTCAGTAGATGTGCTGCCTTGCACACTAATGAGAGCTAGGCTGTCACAATGTGGAAAGCAAAAGCAATTATGCCCTTATCTGGTCTTTGCAAGGCCACTCTGCTCTTCAAAGTTGAGGATAAAGTGCATACACCGATTGCTTCAACTTCTGTTGGACTAAATTTCAGTCTTGCCCTTCGAGCTCTTCATAGCAGTGAGCTTAGCAAAATTGTCTTTAACTTCAAAGAGAGCTATTTCCCAAATTGGATTTGGAACACCTACTGATAGATCAAAGTTCCTGCGTGATTGCATTAGTAAGTGATGGCTACTTATATGGCAAGTCCTGTTTCTAGAAGAGTGCAAGTGCATCATGTTTCCTAAAAACAGTTGTAATGTAATTTCTTAAAAACATAAAGGCAATTCAATAAATATCCAAGATGTTGAGATAACTTGTTATACAATACAATGCATATGTTTTTTTGTCTATCTAGTATATTGTCATACAGTTGGCTGAAATTAAATGGATTGTTTATTCCTGAAAAAGCAAAAATTCAAATATGACACCAAAGCCAGATATGGTTGGGTGGATTCTTGTATTTCTGGAGCTTGCTACAGGAGGCCCAACTGCTAAATATTAATATGAGAAAATCTTGAAAATAAATAAATAAATAAATAAATTTTCCTCAACAGTCATTTAAGTAATAGAATCTTTAAGTTCTATGAAAAAAAGGGCTCAAAGCCCATTCTTTTAACATACATGAATTTTCATGAGCGCTATCTAGGGACATAACCTATTTTCATTCGAATGCTCTTCCTATTTTCGCTCGTTCCCCCACAGTGCCACATTACTTGTGAGAGAAAGCATTTTGACATATTTTCAGTTGATGTCATGTTTACAAAGCTCAACTGAAAGGTAGTGAGTGCAAGGTGTGGCTTCAAGAACACTCTGGACAAAAGCCAATCACTCAAAATTTCAGAGATTTCCAAGATAGACAGTGATTCAGCAAACTATTTGAGCATCCTGCAGAGTTTCTCTCTCTCTCTCTCTCTCTCTCTCTCTCTCTCTCTCTCCCTCACACACACACACACACACACACACACACACACACACTGCCTTTTCATTATGCTTGGATGACACACTTCCTTTACTTCCTTTATATGAACATGGGTTTCTATAGAGTGGAATATTACTCATGTATAGCTGCACGACTTATAAGAGATTGTCTGCTATACTCTTTAGCTTGTCTTTTTCTTCTCATCTTTGAAGTTTTTGTCAGGAGTGAACAATGCTTGCTTGCTGTTCAAACTAGCCTGATTGCTCAGCTGTACACAGTCAATAGATGAGAGAGGAGTCAAATAAAAGACTGTCAAAATACCATTAATCTTCAGTCATAATTTCTTTGGCATTCCCATAAAAGAGCCTGGAAAATGTCGAATCACTATGGATGTATCATGTACTGTAAAAGCATAATCATAAAATATCATTTAAATATAAATAAAAACTTGTTTTTTTTATTCAAAAAAGCTTTATTCATGTTTTGATTTTATGTATTTAAGACACTGCACAAAAATCCATTTGACACATCATTCTTAGTTTAGTACTGAATTCTACAGTAATTAGTAATTCTACAGATTAGTACTGAAAGGCATGTTTAAGCAAATGCAACAACGTTGTATTAGTGAAATTCATCCAGGGGTACGGCAGCCAAGCTCAGCTCATAGAGCAAAGGATGAATAGAAATGTACAATAAAATAGAACACACGCTGATCTCTTTCATCTGAGTCACCACAAGTCTTCTGAGAGTGTTGCAAACATCTGTTAAGTATGCACGCTAACAGTAGCCCTGCTAGACTCTTTGTTAATTCAATTCACAATCGCTTTGTCTGACATCATAGTTCAAAAGGGTAGTAGAAAATTATGCAGGTGCCCTGAGTAATAATGAAATGTTAGCCTTTGATTTCTATACTCATAATTCTGCTTTGATGTGAATATTAAGCAGAGTGGCTGCTGTTAGAAGTGAAGTGTTCAAATAGATTCCAATCATGAAATCTAATGCCATTTAAACAGGAATAAATCTCAGTTTATAAAATAAAGTAATAAACTGAAAAATAAAGAATGCGATACACACTTGCCAATCGAAAAGAGCCAAAACATTCAGTGATGACAACAGAAGTCAATGAAACAATAACAGGAAAAAAAAATTGTAGCAATTCAGAAATGAAAGAGCTGTCAGTTATTCATACCAAGCACAAAATCCTTTGTCAGTTGATGGCACATTATGGCATGTGTCTTTCATGAGCAAATCTGGCTCACAGAGAACATGACAGGAGTAAGATATACAGTGCTGTGAAGTCCTGATTTCTTCTGTTTTTGTGTATATCTCATACTAAGTAGTTTTAGATCTTCCAACGAAATACAACATAAAACAAAGGCAACCTGAGTAAACACACAATGCAGTTTTTATTTATTCAGGTTTTTTTTTTTTTTTTTGAAGCAAAAAAAGTTATCCAACACCTATCACCACTGTGAAAAAGTAATTGCCCCCTTATACTTAAAAGCTGCTTGTGCCACCTTTAGCAATCACTGGTACCAAACGCTTCCGATAACTTGAGTTTCAACTTACAGACAGACTGGGCATTCTCCTTTAGGATTTCCTGGTAGAGTGTTTTCATGAGAATTTATGTTTTCCTCAATTATTGCAAGTTGCCCAAGTTCTGAAGCAGCAAAGCTTCCCCACGTCATCACACTCCACCACCATACTTGACCGTAGGTATGATTTTTTTTTTGTTTGGAATTTGGTGTTTGGTTTATGCCAGATGTAACAGGACTGTCTTCCAAACAGTTCCACTTTTGACTCATCAATCTACCAAACATTCTCGCAAAAGGATCATCAAGGTGTGTTTTGGCAAAATTCAGATGAGCCTTAATGTTCATCTGGGTTAGCAGTGGTTTTCACTTTGCCACTCTTCCATGGATGCCATTTTTGCCCAGTGTTTTTCTGATAGTGGAGTCATGAACAGTGACCTTTATTGATGCAAAAGAGGCCTGTAGGTCCTTTGATGTTGTCCTTGGCTCTTTGTGACTTCCTGGATGAATAGATGTTGTGCTCTTGGAGGAATTTTGGAAGGTCAGCCACTTCTGGGAAGGTTCACCACAGTGTTGAGTTTTTTTTTTTTTTTTCTATTTAAAGATAATGGCTCTCACTGTGGTTTTCTCAAGGCCCAGAGTCTTTGAAATAGCTTTATAACCCTTCTCAGCCTGATGTATTTCACTCACCTTCTTCCTCATCATCTCTGGAATTTCTTTCAATTTTGGCATAGTATGTTACTGGGAAAGACCTTTTAACCAACTTTATGCTGTTGAAAAAGTTCTATTTAAGAGTTGATTTGAATGAACAGGGCTGGCAAATCAGGCCTGGTTGTGTCTAACACCAATATGTATGCAGTTTCATATATCTGGGGAATTAGTAACTACAGGGGCAAATACATTTCCCCACAGGCTCAGTTGGTATTGGATAATTGTTTTGCTTCAATAAATAACATTATCATTTAAAAACTGTATTTTGTGATTACTCAGGTTGCCTTTGTTTTACCTTAGATTTTGTTTTCATTTCTGAAAATATTGAGTATGACATATACACAAAAACAGAAGAAATCAGGATAGGGGCAAGTACTTTTTCACAACACTGTAGCTGATAGACAAACTAAAGTGATCAAAGCATACAGTTTAATACATTTAATGACTTCTTAAATGTCACATACCATATAAGAGAAATTTCATGGAAAGTGTGAATGATGCAGATGTCCTTATTTTTCACTGTGAGAGAAGCTTTAGTCAAGGGCACCACTTTAGAACCTCATTTTCGTTGGCTCTCTAATGTCCTTTCTCAGCTTTCAGGACTCTAAAGATATAATTTTCAATATGATATAATATGTGCAATTAAGATATGGAGTGGGGTCGAAAAAATCTGGGATTTTTTGTTAATTTATTTTTTTCGTTTAAAATGGTAAATAAACAGAAGGTTTTAGATGTTTTAAATGTTTAATATCTTGCATATTTAAAATTCAATATTCTGCACTATCTCTAGGTCCCCATTTAAATGTAAGCAAATTTGTGATACTGACCATGTTAACTACTACAGATTTTTCCTTTCCGCTTATTACTCGTTGTTGTCAATAATATAATTTGTAATGAAAATTGTTGTATTGAATTAGAACAGAATGCAAAATCAGAATGTATCCTCCATGAGCCCTTTCAACAGGAACACACTCTTATAGTCAGTACATGAAACCTCTTAAACGGTCAAGCTCTGATTGTATGTCCATGTTATCCAGGCTATCCACATTATCAGAACAGATATGTGGAGGTATGAATTACTCAGTCCCACAGTGCTAGACAAAATAACAGTGAATTTTCACATTAGTGTGAGGGGCAAAGCAGCATTATTAATTATAAAACTGCAAATAACTGCAAACAGAAATAAATGGACACCTACATGGTTAGATGATCAGCTTTCAGTGTGGCTCTAAGGTAGTGTTTCTCCTGGACTGCCTCTGCTATGCACATTTTGTTGATTTTCTTGTTCTCAACTCATAAGCTAATGAATAACCCAGAAAGAGATTGAACTGAGTGCTTTAGAGGAGGAAAAACAGTCAAATATACAGGGCAGTGGCTCTCAGAATATTGTGAAACACTGCTGTAAGGAAATTGCTCACATTATTGGCCTAGTGGGTTCAAAGCCACCAGATGTGCACTGCAGGTGCTTCCATACAATATACTACAAGGCCATAGGGATCAGTGCAATGTAAAATGAGAGCACTTATAGTTATAAACAGCATGTAATAATGCATAGGGCATCCTGGATCTTACTAAAATATAGACAGCTATAAATGCTGTAAAGTTGATTTGCACAAGAAGGAAAGTAGCTTAGAGCACAGAAAGCTACAACACACATCAGAACGTGCCTTCAAACATTTAATGGCTATTTTATTGATATTCTTCATACTGCTTCTGGGTGCCTGATAATATTACCTATGCAGACTTTTCAAACTGAAAGTTCCAGCAGCAATCACCTATGATTGCTGGTAAAGTAATTAACCAACGCAATCATTCGTGCAAAGCTGACAGGGACATATACATAATAATAGAATTTCCCAGCACAACTTATACAGTTTTGCCTAAAGGCCTCAGGACCTGGTATCTCCTAATTATTTTCATGGTGTCTGAGAATAGCACCATCTTTTTACAAAATTAAGTGCTAGGTCTATGTAACTATTTTGTTTCTTTTGTAAAATTTTGTTTTAAAAGTTTTACCACCAATTGTTTTACCACATTTTCTTTTGTGTGTATGTGTGTGGTCACTTATAAAAGATTCAAGATCAAGATTGAAGATTTTTTAAATGTAATTCACTTAACTTCAAGAGCACTGAGATAAGAACTGGGGCTGGTTTCATTCACTTGGTGCTCCTGTTGCAAGGCATGAGTCATCATTCAAGTACTATTCCTGCATTTTCAAAATCATTTAAACAATGTTGGTTTATTCATGAGCAATCACTCTCAACCAGGGATAAACACACACACACACACACACACACACGCACACACACACACACACACACACACACACATACAGAGAGCTGCCTCCTCGTTTCAGTAGAAATGTCTCAAAGTATTCTGTAGCCTTGTGTGATCATGACCTGCATGCCAATTCAAACACACCTGATTTTTTCCCCTTCAAGTCCATAGGATTTTACTTTTATTAAGAGGAATTCACAAGCAAAGTTAATCCTTGGTGCAATTTTCTGCTCTTGGATCGTGTATTGTAACATTACATTCCATCTCTTTACCCTGACCCCAGTCCTCAGGCTTATCTCTCCTTAAAAGGCATCAGCTCGATGCTGAGACCTTATCTTGGCCGAATTAACCCAGGCTTATCTCATTAAAGCGGCAGGAGGAGAAGAGGCTCGGATATGGATGCTTCCAAGAAACATTAATCTCACTTGTTGGAAATCTGATTTTGCAGCACAGGAGGCGTTTGTTTGGCGGCACACTTTCCGCCTGCAGCCCTCTGCAATGGACTTCCTCTGCTGGCAGGTGGGAAGATGATGGGGATGATCCACACAGAGCTCTATGCCTGAAGCACTGCTGCATTAAATTACTATTGAACCACTGAACTACTTTCATTTTGAGCTAGCACACATCTCATTTTTTTTTTCATTCCTGCTTTCCACGGTATAAGCTCTAAAGCTTTATAGGTACTATGTTGCTATGCATGTTAAATGACTTGATAGTTGTTTTAATGAATTTGTCTCCCTGACTTCATGTTTGTCCAACATTCTCAACTGGCTTATGTAAACACTCAAAATACCCCTGGGTTCCAGACCTTTGACTTTGTTAAGGCTGAGAACTAGGGGAAATAGCTCATCGGTTTATGGGGTAACATGATTAAAATGGGTTCAACAGGACTCTTTATTTAAAACCTGTCAGCAACAACAGTCCCATAAGTGAGAGAAGCTAGAACACAAGTTAGCCTGCCTCCCACTGTTTATCCCCCCCATATTTTCCTTGACAGCATGTTTATCCTCAGTTATATTGCAGTCAATGTGAATGAACCTAATATTTGGTGCTAGCAGTGTTATTGTGTTATGTGTTTGCCCGAGACCTTTGGTGATGATGCCAATCAGGAAAGCTGATCACATAATAGTTGTTGCCATAATCACAGGGAGTGCCATCTGTGATCAAGTCTGGCAATGGAAAGTCTAAAAAAGACAGAGGAGACAGGAGAAATCACTCAATAGGATTACAGTCCTGCAAACCATATCACACACACACACACACACACCAAGTGCAAATGTCTCATGTAACTGTCACTCTGTGATTTAACATGCTTAACATTTCACCAACCTGTGCACAGTAGACTTTTTGCAATGGAAAAATGCAGCTCCAAGCATGCATTAGCTATCTCTTTCCATGCTTGACTACACTGTAAAATTAATACCTTATGTTAGTCAGTGGTGTATGTTTCACTCACCTATAAACCAAGGTCTGGAATCAATTTAGAGGTTGTTAATGTGTCGAGGCTAATGGGGAACTGAATATAAACACTCACAGGTACTTCATCTTGAGAGGCATATGGCGGTAGAGTTCATAAAGAGCACCCATCAGATATCCGGCCTTTATTTTAAGCATTTAGGCATTTTAGGCATCAAAGAAGCTGCTGAGAAATAAATAAATAAGTGTGTTATAGCTTTGAAACTGAATAAAAACACCTGCTAAATCAGTCTTGTCCTAAACAAGTGGGAACCAAGTGAAAACAAAAACTTTTTCAGACCCATTTGTCATCATTTATAATGACTACATGCATGTAATTTTTTTAAAGTCTGAAATGTATATGTTAACCATACAGCTTTTAAGTTTTTCTCTCTAATTCTTAAAGTCATTTCTGTAGAGATATATTAACATCTGCTTCTGTGAGAAGGTGGTTTTAACATGTGTATAGGTTTATTTGATACATATTTGAAACTGGAGTACCAGAAGCTTCTTTCATTGCTCTGACAGTGAATATAACTTTGGAAGGTGCTTAAGACTGAGTTTCCCAATAAGCTTTGCAGCACAAAGAACATTTTTTTAAAGACCCATCTCTCAGTTAAGACGATCTTATCTTACAGATGCTTTTACAAAACCCTAGATCTCCAATGCTAAAGTGGTATGAATCCAGCACAAAACATTCTCTGTTGGTTTGATGATGCTCAGCTTTTCATGCCACTGACCCATCATGTTCTGTACCCTATTTTTATTCCTCAGCCTATATAGATGCTCTGGGAGTTCCTTTCTAATGCCAAAGCATAGATCAAAGACAGGATGGCAGAGTTGATCAGGACCCAGTTGAGCACATGGTGCAGGTTGTCAGTGTTGCCTGAAGGTTACTCTGAGGTTATTTCCTGTAGCGGAGAGCACCTGTGCTCCCCATGCGCTGCATTCGGCTTGGCGAATGAGGTGGTTTGTTAGTTTTTGCAGGTAGTGCAGTTTTTCTACAACTAGTCTGATTGGCTACTTCTGCAGTGCCCTGACTCTTAGCAAAATGCTGTTCTGAGTGATGAGTAGATAATGTTTGTCAAATTATTGGAATTACTATTAATGAGGAATTAGAGCTAAAAACAAATGACACACACAATATGTGTCAGAGATGTTTTGGTTTGTGAATGCCAGACCAAATGGCCCTGGAACAACCCTGTAATGCATGGTGGCTTACTGTGAGCCATGGAGAAGAGGGACACAAAGGCACAGAGATGGTGAGAGAGAGAAGCGGAGGGAGGGGAAGTTGTCCTCTAGGCAGTACAAAGAACAATGTCAGGTTTGTTCGGCCTGGCTGAACTCTGGAGAGCTGGCAGCTTTGTCCATCCTTTCTGCAGCTTCATTCTTTCCCTCTGTCCACTGTCCTCCGCTGCTTACTTCCATAAGTGCTTGTGCAAAGTTCATATGGCTTCCCTCTGTTTGTGCGGCCCATAATGGCAGCCCGATCCTGCTGCCACTTAAAGGGAGTGCCAAGGGACCTGTATTGACACAGCACTGACTGTTCTCAGTGTCTGGTTTTGGCAATCTGCTCTCACGATTAAACACACCGCAGTGTTTCTGCGAAATACTATTCTCTGTCATTTGACATTTTAGAGCAGTGAATGCTTCAAGATGAAACTTGTTTGTGTTATTTGTTAAATGAAGATGAATTATGACTAATCACAGTATTTCATATAAACTGCTCAGCTGTTTTCTTAATCTAGTGTACAGTTTATTTTCAATAAGGGCGGTACCTTTATTGCCTTTCATTTGCCAGAACATCTTCACACAGGACAGATCATTCTGGTTTATCAGAATTAAGCTTAAGTGATTTATTGATTTGATTAAAATCTGAGGTTGAGGCATTTGTTGCAACACAAAGAAAAGCTTTGTCATACACAAATATAGAAATACCAGTTATGTCTTTCATATAGTTAGATAATTAGCTTCAGTCGGAGAGGATGGAATTAATGAAACCTTCAAAAGACAAGCTCACAAATATATTCATTATAATTGTTTTCTAATTAAGTTTTTTTTTCTTCTGGTGCCTGTAAATTCAATGGTATTCCAACTAACTGATGTCACCTGTTAGGATCATACTTCCTATAGCAAATGTAATCCAATAAAGCATGGAAAAGGCTATGCACGGTTGATATGTCAGCTTGATATAGGCTTATGTAGAATCTCTTCTGCATTTTTTTTCAAGGACATTTTTTCTGTGCTTTGAAGCTTTTTCTGTCCCTTAATGCCCCATATCAGTATAATTCAAGCATAGTTCAACCCTCCCCCCAGTTTCTAATTTTCTTCTTCCCTCTTCCCCGTTAAACTGTAAGTCATACACCCCATTCCACATCATATATCATCTCGATTCTCTACCTCACCCCCTACCCCCCCAGTGTAATGGGAGAGGACTGGGTTTTTTCCCCCTAGTTTGCTGTTGAGGGATTTTTACTAGTCCACCTATGGCTATGCTGTAAATAAAACAAAAAAGTCACACTCTTACTCTTTGGGTTTCTGGACATGTTCTTGATTAATTTCCCTTTGAATTGCTACCAGTTAGTTTGATATAAGCAGCCACTTGCAGCTGTTTGAATGTGTCATGAGCAGCGTGTTAAATTATGCTCACTTCATGCTCACTTATGTGTGTGTGTGTGTGTGTGTGTGTGTGTGTGTGTGTGTGTGTGTGTGTGTGTGTGTGTTTGCATATGCTCATTGAGGCTATGATTGCAGAAATACAGAACATCAGTTATACAATAATATTCTCTCTACCAAAACACTGAATGATTAAAACTGCACATAGACGAATATGCATCATAAGATCTTACCTTAGATTACATTTCTGGAGATGTCTGTATACTTTCTGGTTATTTAAAATTGATTTTCTAAACTGTGTCCCTATTCAACATTCCTTCACTGGTGCCCCCCCCCCCCCCCCCCCCTCTCTTTCTCTTCCCATACCCACCCAATGCAGTGAATAGCTCTCAGATCAGGCTTTGATTGTCACTCACTTAATGAGCTCCTTTGCCAAGGGAGAGGCTCTGGCAGCATAATCTTTTCCTGTGCCTCCCATCTCTTGGCCGCCTACAGAGCACTCCGTCAGTTCCTCGTATCCCGCATTCTTGTCTGCATTCTGTTTTCAGTCTGTTATAATGTGTATCAGAGGAAGGGGTTAGCCAGAGGCAGAAGGAAAGAAGAGAATGGAGCAGGGACTTGTGAGTAGTCAGACTTCTGTTTTGTGTGCTTTGGCTGAGCTTGTAACAAATGCATCAGGTGGGGGATTACAGTAGCAAAACAAGTGTTTTGGGTCTCTGCACGTATGTTATGGGTGGGGGGGTTAGGAAGAAAGGTGAGACTTAAGTGCCTTAAGAGACGTAAGTGAATGAAGAGATTTGAGGATTTCTTTGTAAATGTTTAATTTTGTCCTTTGGTCTTTAGGAAGAAATAAGAAAAGCGTTTGGTTTGACTTGTTACTCATTTGTTGTTCCATATCTCATACTGTGTACATCTGTTCCTCTGCAAGAATGTATGAAATTTTCCTTTTTGAAATGTGCATCAGTTTGAATTGCGTGCTTTTGTGCAAAAATGAGTAAATATTAACATCCTGCTGGTTTTATGGTGACAGGTGTTAGAAAGTTTCCTGTGAAGCTGGACTTTCTCAGATAATCAATCATAAAAGAAGAGATAAAAGAGATACAACAGGCATATGTAAGCACTGATGAACAAGCACAGAACATTTTTAATATAACCTCCAAATCTTTAAACAGCCTGTCGTGAAGAGTTTGTCCAGATCATAGCAGGATGTTCACTTTGTATCATTTAGCATAGCACTTATGAATCACATATCCGGAACTTGAAACTCAGTGGTTAATATGTTCAATTGTGGAAACGGAGCAATAGGGAAAAACAAACAAGAGCTATTCTTTACTCACTGCTCCACCTCAGCACACCAGTTGTCCACAGCACTGGGAAATCAAAATCTCCCTCTTAGGCACAGAAAGCAAATTTGCTTCAGGTTCTAATGCAGGGGATCTAGAATGTAATTTTCATCCATCTTTTCCAACTGTGACCAGTTGCTTTCTGGGAGATTGCCAACATCCATCAGATGTTGTGAGTGATTGTAGTGAGGTCCTTGGCTATTTCTATTCCTACCAAATAATCCAACAGTCTCTCCTGTGAAATTGCTCTCAGCCACACACCCACTTCATGCCGCTCGGAGTGGATCACAGGCTAACATCATTATTGTCCTGAGAATGGATCCTCTGTGATTCACAGACTTCAAAGAGACAGAAATAGGTGGAAGAAAATCAGAGAAAGTAATTCCCTTTGTGTTCACAAACACAAGTGCATTTTTAATTATGCATTTTCCCCTCACTTGTTCTATCTCCAAATCCCAATCCATCTCTCTCACCTCTCTTTCTCTCTCACTTCCAACTTGACACATCTGTGATCACAGAGCCCCTTTAATTTGGTGTCTTTCATTCTTTACTGCCTCGTGTGTGACCTTAGCTGTACGGACAATTTATTACTTTTCCTGTAGTGCAGTCTGTAGTGGCACTGTTTTTAATCAAGGTGACTTGAATAGCACATCCTTGTAATTTACACTACGACTTGTGGCACTCAAACAGGTTCTGTTTCCTGAGCTGTACAAAGGCAAACGGCAGTAACGGTGCTAAACTGAAATGAAGACGTTTTAAATGCCCAGGAAAATCAAGTCTGCTCCAGTATTATTGAGAAAGATGGATAAAATAGTTATTAAAATATATGTGGATAATTAGCTTAATCTGACACTGATTGAACTTAGGCAAGGGTAAGGAATCTGATAGCACTCCTCAATAGAGAATCTCTGCACATCCTCCATGGCCCTGCTTCCTCACTTGTGCTTTACTCTTCAGCTCAACCCACAGGGTTTATGTCAGGGGACTGGGATGGCCATGTCAAAATCTTGATTCTGTGTTCACTGAACCACTTTTGTGTGGATTTGGACATTTTGGATTAACTGTCCTACTTAATGATCCAACCACAACCCAGATGTAGCTCCTTCCAGAGGCAGACAGATTTTCATTGCAAAATCTCCTGGTGCTTTATGAAGTCCATGATGCAGCTCATCTACCATATGTAATATTTAACACTGGTTCTTTTCTGTATAACAGTGACCCAAAAGCTACTCCTGCAGATCTCTAACCATGATCCTTGGAGTAATTTTTGCATCTCTAACCAGCGTCTCTTATTTTGCATGGGAGGAAAATACACTTGCACCTCCTTCCAGGCAGGTTCATTACAAGTCTGGAACTTCTTAATTATTGCTCAGTGGATCTATGGATCATGGATATGAGCATTTTTTTTGTATTTCTATTTATTGTAGCCATTGCCTGATTTATGAAGGTCAACACACTTTTGTGTCATTTCATTTGTCTATTCTCAAATCTTCACAATGTTGACTTATGGAATTTTCCCCTTTGAGTCATCTCGTATTTATACCTCAGTGAAACAGGTCAAACAAGTCATGGATGACCACTTCAGATAAAAAAAAAAAAAAGTAACTCTAAATGGGAACATGCTTCAATTGTATTTTGTTCATTATATTATATTTCTAGGTGTGTCAATAATTATGACAGATATGGTTTTGTAAAATAAATAAATCAATCAAATTATAATAATAAAATAAAGTAAGTGCCGTGAAGACAGTCATGAGGATTCTATTCAATAGCCTTTAATGTTTTGAAGAATGAGGAAACTTTTGATTTCCCACAATATTGTCTGTGTTTTATTTATAATAGTACAAGTTTTGAACTTTGTTATAGATATTGAGTTCCTAATTATAGAGAAAGTTGTTGCAGGTTTCCAGGAGAACAAGTTCTTTTTTGTTATTTTTCTTTAATTACAAATAACATGGTAATACATTACAGACTTTCATTTGCATTTTGTCGTTATGTTTACATGTCCCTACTGTCAGTCTAGTTATAGACACTCAAGTGTCCTTCAATCCACCTCTATTGTAAAGTCCCAGAAAGGTAACCATGAGGTAATTCAGTGGCATATACTTTTGCTACTTCAAAACTTCAGTGAATCTTGGAACTAATTTTACAAGGTGGAAAAACCTGCTGAGAACGCAGAAGATCAGATGTCAGTGTAGCTGCATTCTTTGCCAGATATGCAGTATAATGTAATCCGTCATTTTATAAGCTAGCAAATTGTTTAAATTATTAGCCACCTTTACCTTATGAAAAGCAGAATGCCTCACTGTACTAAAACACTCAGATCAATGGCATCAACATCATGCTGGGGACTTTCTGGTATCACTCCATTGATTTGAATAGTAATTATAACATAAGCTATGATTTTCTCCAGAAATGCCAGTGCCTTGAGCAGCATTTGGTTGCATGAGGTGCATCTCAAAAGAAGACAATGAGAAATGACTTTTCACAGGTGAACGCTATGACAATATGTATTTTCCTTTTATGAGGGGCCTTATGCAGGAGGAAAGGCAGGTTTCCAGTTTGTTTATTATTGTTTCTCTCCTCTGTAACTCAGCTCAGTTCTTTTCTAATGCTCCTACTGCTTGGTTGTACATTTCAAGTTAGGTAAGATTAGCTTTGCAATTGGATTTGTAGATCATATTTGAGACTTGTTGTGGATTTGGTATTATGAACGTATGATACCTTTGGAGCACTGCAAAAAAAATGTGCAAAAACCCTGGATATAGTCAAAATTTCCATATATAGATATATTACACAGATAGATAGCTTAGCATCTACCAGATGTGTATATATACTGTATATACTGTACATATGGTTTATGCTTGACACATGACTTTTGCATGCCCATGGAGAAGCGTCTGCTTATCTCATGTACACTATATGGTGCGTCACAGGCAAAACACCCCTGTCTGTGAGGTTTCCAAGTCGAACTGTAAAACATTTAGTGATTTTATGCACAGAGATTTTAAACACACTGAAGAGATCTATTCTCTTTAAAACTTTCCACCCTCATTGTGATTACTGTCATGAGCTGTGTCTCAAATCAAAAACTCTGACGTTATTTTCAAAAGTATTTACTAATCTAAAAAAATCTGAAGAATGGTATGCAAAACAGATCTTTTGGTAGGCTTGAAGGCATGAGAGGTTTTTAAAATTCAAACACTAACAGTAATAGGTCAACCGGTTAATGTTAATACTCAATAACAGTGTAGAATAGTACATAATATGTGATTTGAAATGCAATGCTAGTTTCTATATTTCTTATAACAATTTGTAAAGTAAATGCATGAAGTAATAAAGGAAATTGTGAGTTTCTCTCACAATCTCTTGTAAATCAAGCAACTCCATTTGGGGTTTTGGAATGCCTATGTTAATGACTGGTTGAGCTGACAGTTGAGTCAAGTTAGCTGCCATATTGAAGTTTAGCAAGTCTTTACTTGTATTTCCTCAAAGGCACATTGGATAAAAGCATCTGCTAAATGAATAAATGTAAATAAATATAACAAGCTTTATAAATAATTAAGATGATCATTTTACTACATATTCATAAATGTCAATAATCCTCACTACTAACATTAACCAACTACTTACCATGGATTAAATTAAACCATATTCATAAATGTTCACAATGTGTACTCAACTACCATATTTTAGTTTAAAAGCCAGCAGCTGATGAAGCATTAACTTATGTTTAACACAATTAAAGATGAATTCAGTAGCTGCGTCAGACCTACAGGAAGACTGAGTCCTGTACCTACACTTAATGTGGTTGCCTTGGTTTTTAGTTTTGTATTTATAACAATCCTATTTTGTCCAGGAGAGGAAATGTTTAAAGAACTGGTTAGCTTGTTACAAAACAAAAAAAAATGTGTTTTCTTAGTTTAGGCATCCATTTGGAACAACAGAACTACTATCCATACTGTTTGCTTTTGCCTGGAGTGCGTCTTTGTGTAGTGAAATCTTGACCTAAACCCCAGGAAAGCCTAATCAATAAAATCAAGAAAATGCATGTTGCAGTTTACTGATTTTGCCAAGGTGCTGGATTTGATTGGGATTTTAAATTGTGTTTTTGCTAGAGTCAGGGGATCTGTCCATCTCTGTGGCCTGCGGTGCATTTGACTGTGGTCATGGGGTTATTCGTCATCTTGTCACAGGGGAGCTTAGGTCAGAAACTTCACTGTTCATTTATTGTGGCTAAGACTGTATCCATCAATTTCATCATCCTCTTACTCTCTTACTCCCTGTCTTAGTACCCACTCCATCTTTCTGTGCATCTCTATGAAGCATTCACCAATTTTTACTTTTACTCTATTTCTCTTTTCACTCCATGATAATATTTATCTCATACTCCAGCTCAGTGCTGGTCTTTCCTTTCCCACACAAGCCTGTTCTAAAGGCTGTTGCAATTCTTTGGCCTTAACCAGTTTAATAACTGATGCATTTTTTAATGTATTTTGAAGCTGTGGTCTGATTTTTAGGTTAGTCATTTGAACTGGTAAAAACCAGTGTTTTTTTTTTTTTTTGCACAATTAGGGGTCTCCATTATAACTGGTAAATGCTTGCTGTTAGCTAACTGCTGCAAAACTAGCTAGGCATGGTGTCTTTAAATGACAGCTAATGGAGACAATGATATCACCACTAAGCTGGCTATCCAGGCAGCCAGCTTGCTTTTTCCACATCTGACCACACTAGATAACTTATTACACTAGATACGTTAGCTACCTGGTTATGCTGATAACTTAGCATCATGTGTTAATTCATTGTCACTTCCAGTCAGTACCAGGGAGGTTTTTGAATGCTGGTTTCTCAGTTATGTGACAAACTGCATTTTGTGTCTTATTAACTTTGAGAGAGATAAAAACATAAAATTGATGAAGTGTCATTCTTTCATAAATTGTAAAATAGTAACCATGGATATATTGCTGTGATATAAGATGAATAAAACTTTTTTATGGAAAAAACATTTTTATGGAAAAACACAGGGACATGTGCACAGGATTTTGTGCAGGGATATGAAAATATACTGAGATATTATTGTATACTTAAGTTAATATGAATGCAAAGAAAGTTACTACTTTAAATGTACTCAAGTATTAAAAATAAAAAGTAAATGTTTTTAATTGATGAAGTTTAATATATATAATAAATATATAATAAATATATATTTATATTTATTATATATAATAAATATATAATATATATATATATATATATATATATATATATATATATATATATATATATATTAATTACATATTTACATCTGAAAAGTAACTTTTATTGCTTATCTAAAACTGTTAGATGATTTTTGTTTGAAAGCAACTACACCATTTTGCCTGAAAACATCATTCAGTCTCTATTTGCTGGTTATATACATGATTAACACTATGTAGTTTGCTAATGAATTCATCAGATGCAAAATATCATGTAAGTAATCAGTATTTAACATTAGCAAGAATATAGCCAGTTAGTTTTAGCAAATAGTGAAACCTACCTCAACATGGTTTTCCAAATTAGATGGAGTTCATGCCTTCTAGACAGGCAAAGGTTACACCTCATTTTTGAGTCTTTGCTTACTTCAGCATACTGAAACAGTGATGTAAGGCCAGGGTGCTCAACCTCAAATGTTGAAAATACAGTCTTGTGGCTTGGCAATCTTCACATACACTTGGATAGCTATAGCATTAACTACATTGTGTAGCATGAGTAAGTATGAGCAAGGTCAACTCAGATGATGAATTGGCACAATTTTTAAATTGATAAACTTGATTGGTTGCTAAGCATGGGGCATTGTGGCTTAGTGGTTAGTAAGGTTGCCTCACACCTCCAGAGTTGGGGGTTTGATTCCCACATTTGCCCTGTGTGTGTTTTTCTCCAGGTAAGTAATACTTAAGTATAGTAACAAAGTACAATTACTCAAGTATTTTCCACCATTGCTTTTGGGGCAGCAGTCCAACTCTTCACTATTCCCCATCTTGTGTTTTTTCCTTACTTAGGAAACTGCCTCTATAGGAACTTAGCTGATTTGAACATAAATGAACTAGTGATTAAATGAAATCACTATAATCATGCAGGGAAATAACTATTTAGTGATGTTAGTCACAGCCATGCCTGAATTATGTGGAAAAGATCACAATCAGATTTTCCACTATTAGAGATAATCTAATGCACTTTTATTCAACTAGCATGAGCTAATCCCATTACCGGCCAGCATGAAAAACTCCAATGCAATAGGTAATTTAACACAGAACTATCAGAGGGTAGCAGATGCGTCTTCTGGAAGTAAAAATAAGCTGTGCTGTATGACATACTGTACAAACCGTAGATTGTTCCTAAGCAATTTATCTATTGGAAATAATATATGGGGTGGTGCCTCTGAGCTCTGCCACCAACTCTCAACACACCAAATTGTCCTTTGAGTACCTTTCCCACCAAACTGTATGCACTTTGGGCATTTTCCCTATAGAACCTTGTTCATTTAGTTGTATCCCAAAGTGCATACAATTTGGGGGGAAGGGTACTAAAAGGACAGTTTGGTGTGTTGAGAGTGGGTGGCATGGCATGCCTCTGAGCTCTGCCACCAAATGATCTTCACAAGGTGCCCCACTCTGTCACTTTAATTTCCCACCTTCCCAGTCGCTTGATTTATGCTTATCCGTGTTGCTAAAGGAGTCCCCGCTGTGAGCAAGGGTAGTGTAGGAAAGGGAGAGAGCTGCCATCCATCTGAAAAGCCTGCTCCAGATTTTCCTTGCCCCAGATTCTATCTTCCTCTCCTCCTCTTCTGGCACCTGTCATATACTGATGTGCTTAGGCAGTGCCAGAACTAGTGTGGGTCAGAGGTCATACTGGGCTTCCCACGCTGGCAGCTTTTAGCCTCCTGCCAACTTCGGCAGGCTCGGGTGTGAGCCTCCGGCACTGAGCAAGGGAATTAGGAAACAGCCTGAGATCCTTAAACAGGTCTTAGTTCTATGTACATGAGCAATTGTCTGGCAGGTTGGCTGTGTGTGCATCAGTTCTGGTCTAGCATGCTCAGCATACATCAAAGAGGACGTTTAATTACTAATCTCAAAAGATGCTCTTAGTATAAAGGTACTGATCTATGATGAGCTGTGTGTCTATGGAGATGCTTTGTCAATAGCCATTTTGGCTATATACCATCAGAGTTGGGTATAACGCGTTACAAAGTAACACGTTACTGTAATCGAATTACTTTTCCTGATAATGCAGTAATGTAATGCATTACATGTTAAATTTATGTAATTTGATTACAGTTACTGTTGTCAAGAAAATTATGTTACTTGAGTTACAAATTTATTATTAAGAAAGCAATATTAAGTATAAAATCCATTTAAAAATAAATCACGTTTTGCCCTGAAGATTTTTTCTTTAGCCCTGAATAATTCTCCACTTGTCACTACATAAGTGAACGTCAGTAAAAGAAGACGACAGTGTTGTAATTTTACATCTTCAGTGAACTGAGGTGAGACCAATCAGACAGGGTCTGGCTCGCAAACTAGCATAGTTAGAAAAGTTTTATATTTTATCGGTCTGATAGTCCTGCAAACAGTCACAGCACCCGAGGCAAGTTTTATGATAAATCCAACTTTTTCTGATCACGTCATACATTGGCACATGCTAAAATTACTGAAAGAACTATGAGTTTCACTTTGTAGTGTTTTTTAGTAGGTTTTATAGGTTTTGAAAGTAATGTGAAAGTAAAGTAATTAGTAATCTGATTAACATGCAGTAATCAGTAAAGTAATCAAATTAAAATTTTAAAATAGTAATAATCTGTAGTGGAGTACTTTTTTTGAATAACTTCCCCAACACTGTATACCATATGAATGAAGTAGTTCTAAATTGAACATCTTTCATGTCCGGTCCCATGGTTTGCAAGCTGTCCCCAGCCAGATGGCCATATTGCATCCTGCTAGACACTCAATAATAATGAAGAGCAGCCAAATTCAATTTGATGGAGAGGGCTCAAGTTCAATTAGAGTGGAGATATAATATATTCATCAGAGTAGCCTTTGATTGATGAAGGCACAATATGATAAAACTAGAGCACATTGTCTTAATATTGTAAAAATGTGAGCTAAACGGGTCAGTGGTGCACAAACCAATTTTCTTAGATTCTAATGACTTTTCCAGTGACATCACATAGGTCATACAGGGGGTCAGAGCAACCAGCATCGACTTGACGAAAGGAGAGAGACAGAGTTAATCCCATTATCACAATACGCAGACTTGTAGAGTAGTGTTCATGCCCATCTGGAAAACAAGAACCCCCTACAGGGAAACAAAAGGAATCAACTCCTTGTTCAATAAAGGCTTCATGCACTGGTGTTTGATCTATGTTTTCCTGTAGAGTTTGATAAATTACAGAGCAGCTTAAGTAGTGGAGAGGAAATGGGTAGAGAGGCAATGCAAGATGCTGGGTCATGAATTTCTGCCTGACTTTTTAATCGTTTAAAGAAGCCATTTGTGCGTGTTGTGTATCATGTTGCTGAACATTATGAAACAATGAAGTTTTATGAGGTCACTTTTCTGAACTTGGCTGGGAGTCCGAGACTACTTCTCTCTTCCACTTTAAAATCTTATGTTATAATTTATAGCACTTTTTGCTGTTGGTTATTTGACTAATTAGAGCCAAAAGGAACTTAACTAATGAGCTGGGTCACAGCCTGAATGAGAAGGGCTCATCAGCAGATACTCAACTGACTCCACTGCTAAAACACAAACATAAATGCAAGTTAATTAGTGACTTTAGGATCAGCCAGGAAATATCATTAAAAATGTTTATCAGTTGTTAGCTATGTAAATTAATATAACAAATTAATGCAATCCCATGTTAACTGGTACTATAAGCTCAACAGTAAGTGTTATTAGAAAGAAATGGCCTTTATGTTTTTAAAAGATTAATAGTGATGGCTCATTTCCAGTTAGTACAGTATGGTTAAGGGTAGGCCTGTCATGCAAGATTTTGCATCAGTCATTTTTGTGTGTTCTTTCTTCATTGTGTGTATATTAAAAAAATAAAATAAAAACATCATAAATACAGTTCCCAAAAATTACATCGTTTGTTAGCTTTCTATACTATGGGCGGCTGTGGCTCGGGTGGTAGAGCGGGTTGTCCACTAATCGTAGGGTTGGCGCTTCAATTCCCGGCCCACATGACTCCACATGCCGAAGTGTCCTTGGGCAAGACACTGAACCCCAAGTTGCTCCCGAATGCAAGTTACCGTGGCGAAACCAGGATGGGGTGCCAATACTTTTGAGAGCTGACGGCGTAGGGCGACAATACTTTTGACAGCTGACGGCGCACGTGTAGGTCACCAATACTTTTGAGAGCTGGACACGAAGGGTACCAATACTTTTGAGAGTCAGCCAGATAGGGCGCCAGTACTGATAGAGCCAGCCGTGTACTGCAGCTATACTTTTTAGAGCCGGCCATGTAGGGTGAAAATACTTTGGAGAGCCAGCCATACGGGGTGCCTATACTTTTGAGAGCCGGCCAGATAGGGTGCCAATAGTTTTGAGAGCCTTCCAGATAGGGCCCCAATACTTTTGGGAGCCGGACAGATCAGGCGCCCATACTTTTTAGAGCCGGACGTGTACGGAGGCAATTCTTTTATAGCACGCTGTGTAGGGTGCCAATTCTTTCGCAACCCAATGCAAGTCTATGGGAAATTTTCCGACTTTGAGCTTCCGTAGCAAGAATTCCGGCATTCCCATCGCTTATGAATGTCATAGCACACCTCTCCTCAATAAGCCGATCGATTTGACTCCTCACCCGGAGAATTCGGTCAAACGGTGCAGGACTAGTTACTCGCTGAAAAAAAAGGGGGAAGAATAATAATAATTTTTATAATAATAATTATGCAAGAGAACAATAGTAGTGCTTTTCAAGCACCACTAATAATAATAATTATAATAAGTGTGCCGAATAACAATAGTAGTGCTTTTAAAGCACCACCACTGATAATAATAATAATAATAATAATAATAATAATAATAATAATAATTAACCATTTACTTATGGGGAACTTAAAAGCTAGCCTATTATCTAAGAGTTGTAGCCATTTCAGTAGCTGTGTAACAATAACAGAAGTAAGCGTAAATATAGCTGCAAGCAGCAGTACCGGGGTCAAGCCAATTATCAGCACCATAAGCATTCAAGAGTTATATCAAAGCATTCAAGAGTTAAGCCAAAAAGGCTGTTTTTGCTATCTCCTGACCAGTAGGGGACAGAAGTGCCAAAACTCTGCAGCTAACCTCAGGGTGTAATTCTGATGACCCATACTAAGTTTTGTCAAGATGCCACAAAGTGTTATGTAGATATACCGTCATGTCCATTTTGGCATGCTCGCCATCAATTTTGTTGAAGTGCCATTTTAAAACAGTATGGTTTATCAAAATTCTTTGAGTAACTTTTTGTCATTAGCATCTCTAGATGACACAGGCCAATTTTCTTGCAAATCGGTCAAACGACCTAGGAGGACTTTGAAAAAGTATGTTTTCAAAACAATTAAAAAGTAGCGAACAGTGAATTGCGCAACCATGACTTAATTCATTGTTCTGGACATGAAACACAGAATCTATCAAGATGAGTCTCATGATGGTTGGAAAAAGGAGTCAAGAGCTATTAGCATTTTTAGAAATGGCATTATAATGTTTGACCAGAAGGTGGGGCTGTCACAAAACTTTTTGAGTCCCTTCAAAGCATTGCGACAAAGAAACATACTGAGGTTCGTAATGATTCAAAGTCGTTCATAAAATACAAATTTTTTTTATTAAATTAAAAATGGCCAACATCCAAAATGACCGATATAGGAATCTTTTTTATATCTGAATCTAATGAGGCCAATTTGATAATTGTATGAGAAACTGTTCAGAAGTTATAATCAAAAATGTTCATTTTTCATATCTCATGACCACTATGTGGTGCTGTTCCGAAACGCTGCTGCTAAGCTCAGGGCCTAATGCTGATGACACCTACCAAGTTTTGTCACAATCCCTCAAAATCTTATGGAGATATACCCTCACGCCCATTTTGGCATGCTCGCCATCGAAATTGTTGAAGCGCCATTCGAAAATGGTATGGTTTATCAAAATTCTGTGAAGAACTTTTTGTTGTAAGTGTCTCTTGATGATGCAGGCCAATTTTGGTGCAAATCAGACAAACGGCCTAGGATGAGTTTGAAAAAGTAGATTTTTAAGAAAATTCAAAATGGCAGAATAATTTTCATGATAGAAAATTAAATATGTTAAATATGTCATTCAAATCATCCTGAGCCAAGGAATCAGAGGGGGAATAATTTTGTTTCTAGGACTCACTCTTCAAAAGTTATTAATATAAACATGAGTGCAACTTTGGACAGTTGGTGCCACTGGAGGGATTGAGTTAGAGATTCCAAAATTGCTGGGGTTAATGGTCCTCTATCAGTGTGCCAAATTTCACATCTTTCTACCATATGGTTCTATGGGCTACCATAGTCTTCCAGAGTGGAATAATAATAATAAGAAGAAGAAGAAGAAGATGAAAACTAACGATTACAATAGGTGCCTACGCACATTCGGGGCTTGGCCCCTAATAAATATAGCTGCAAGCAGCAATTACAAGTACCGCAGGGGCAAAGTAAGGAGATGAGTAAGCATGATTTTAGAATGGTCATGATTTTATGACAAACCATTCAGAAGTTATAAGCAAAAATGAGCTTTTTCCATATCTCTTGAACACTAGGTGGCATTGTTCCAAAACTGTACCCTCATGATGCCCATGATGCCCATGATGCCCATGACATATACTCAGTTTGGTCTGAATATGCTAAAGCACTACAGAGATACAGCATCATGTCTATTTTGGCATGCTCACTTTCAAATTCATCTGTGCTTCATTCAACAACGGTTTGACCAATCAACTTGAGTTCCATAACTTAAGTTCGATACGATCCATAATGGTCTGAAGATTATCTGTATAAATTTTGGTGAAAATCAGATGAACGATCTAGGAGGAGTTCAAAAAAGTCATTTTTTACTTAATTCAAAATGCTGGACAGTAAGTTCAACCGACCATGTCCTAAGCGATCATTGTTTTTGGCCTGAGCCAAAGAATCTACGAAGACCAGTCACCAGTCACAAAAGTAATCAAAAGCAATTACAAGGTAGCAATGTTCCAAAACAGTGAATTCATCCTCAAATCCTGATGCCAATGACAGGTACTAAGATTGGTCTGAATATGTTAATGCATTATGGAGATATAGCCTCACATCCGTTTCAGCATGATTTCCATCTAATTTATTCGCACGTTATTTGAGAATGGTTTGGTTTACTTTTGCTGGAATGGTCTGAAGATGATCTCTTGAAAATGAAATTCTGACACACAAAAACCTGTTATGCCCCACTGAATCTGTAGAGAATAGTTTCATTATTTTAAGACAAACCATTCATAAGTTGGAAGCAAAAATGTGAATTTTTCAAATCTCATGACCACTATGTGGTGCTGCTCTGAAACTGTACAGGTACCCTCAAGTCATGATGGTTATAACATATACTAAGTTTGGTATGAATATGCTAAAGTGTTTAGACGATATAGATCATGTCAATTTTGGCGTGCTCACAGTCTAATTTGTGCTATTAAAAAATGGTTGGACTAATCAACTTGAATTCATTAACATTTTGTCAGCATGGTCTGAAGATAATGCGATTCGATTTTGGTGAAAATCGGACAAAGAGTCTAGGAGGAGTCTAGGAAGAGTTTGAAAAAGTAAGTTTTTCAGAAAATTCAAAATGACAGAAGATTTTGTGCATTGTCTCGAATCAGCATGGGCCAAGGAATCAGAGGGAAAAAGAATTTTGTTTCTAGCCTTTACAGTTCAAAAGTTATTAGAATAAACATGAGTGAAATTTTGACCTGTTGTTGGTGCTAGAGCTTTTGAGAGAGAGACTTCAAATTGGCTGTGTCCTCTGTCTGTGAGCAAAATTACTTTTAACCATACAGTTATATTGGCTGCCATAGACTTCCATGGTGGAAGAATAATAATAATAGGAAAACTAACGAAAACGTCTGAGGTATGCATGTAACCCTGTTCCCTGAGAAGGGAACGAGACGTTGCATTTAGCATAACACTATGGGAGCACCCTTGCGTGCCTGACCGGTATCTGAAGCTTGTGAAAAATCATGCCTATTTATAGGCCTGCCATGATCAGGTGATGTGGCAATTAAGCACGTCACATGATATAAATATGGCACCTGTGAACCACGCCATCAGCCTCTATTATCTGAAGTGAAGACGCAATTCACAGGCCTGCCCTGGTACGACAAAGCTACGCAATGTCTCGTTCCCTTCTCAGGGAACAGGGTTACATGCGTAACTCAGACATTCCCTTTCAAAGGGAACTTTGACGTTGTATATAGCATAGCGTTTAGTGGGAATACCCACTCCGTCATACCGAGGGTATGGCCTGTTCAAAAAGACCCAAGCCCAAGGGTCTGTTGTAAACTCGCCTGACTGTTGCATTGACATGTATTGTCAAGAGGAAAATGAGAGACACTGGACCCAACAATACAGATGAGCTGAAGGCCGCTATCAAAGCAACCTGGGCTTCCATAACACCTCAGCAGTGCCACAAGCTGATTGCCTACATGCCACGCTGCATTGATGCAGTAATTCGTGCAAAAGGGGCCCTGACCAAATTAATTAACATACTTTTCAGAAGCTCGCCATTTCTGTATTATAAATTCTTTATTCTAATATTTTGAGATGCTGGATCTCCGAATTCCATTTTGTCTGTAAGCTGTAATCATCAAGAGTAAAACAAAAAACTTTTTCACAATATTCAAATTTTTTGAGATGCACCTGTATCAACACTCACAAGTCTCATGTCATCTTTAATCGATAGTTCTAAAGTAGAACATGATTTCAGTCACTTGACTGTTTTTCTTTAAGTTTTTTTTTTGTTAATCCCAAATCACTTGCAATTTATACATATAGTGCAGTAGATGGAGAAACCATTATTTCACTGCCTAACTAGTGCACTTATATAGGTAAAGACAAAGCTACCAAATAGAGAAACTATTACCAACATAATGAACAAATACTCAAGTTATTTATTTAGGATACCCTTGTTCAAAAATGTGTAACATGAGAATGAAAGAATCTGTTTGATATAAAATGCAGTAATAATGCTGTAGTCCTGTATGCAAAGTTAAAAATGTAGACCCTCTTCACTAAACCACACATATTTGCTCAATAGATCTGTGTACAGTAAAAGTACATATATTCTGAATCTTCAATATCATGAACTGATTAAAAACTCAAAAAGATTAAAGATTATTTTGTCTATGTTTGTCCATAAATACGAAGTGTGGTCATTGCCAAAATAAATTAAAATAATCTGTAATAGAGCATGTATTTATCTCTTTATGATTGGATAATGTCTTCAGATAAGCATGGCATGCTGTAATATAAATGCTGTGAGACAACTTTAAGCATTTATTTAATTGATGGATACATTTTGAGTGAAGAGAAAATATTGTGCCAGGTGAAATTCCAGTTTGGAATAACAAAGTTTCCTGGTCTAAACTGAAACTAAATCTGTGACAGAAGTGTTTAATGTAATAAATAGGCAATACATAATGGAATTGTGCTTTGGATAATTTGTTCTGTTTGTGTAAGAGATGCACTGCAATAAAGCAGCATCCAGCAAAGCTGTATTTTGCCTTGAGCAATGAAATGTGTGGGGGCGGGGCTGTTCATGCTCACATTTGAAGCACTGTCTTGTTTGCTATAGTCTGAGCCTCTTGCACCTGACCCTCCACTGTGTCTTCATTATATTGTAGCCTCTGGTTTCTCACTGCATATGACATTCACTAGCATTCTAACAGTATCTGATACCAGACTTAAAAAAAAAATAAAATCATTGGTGGATATGCTGTTATTATCGAATAACTAAAATCCGGTGGTCTCATATTTCAAGCACCATTATACCCCTACCTCTGTATACCTACTTGAAAATTCACGGTAGCTGCTATATGGAAGTGAGTGGCTTCCATCTTATGGCAGCACTCTAATAACCAGTTAATCAGAATCTGTCTGTTATTGTGCCATGAATTCATAATTCAGCATAATTTCTGCAACATCTGCCATGCATTATCATAGCCACAGGAGGCAACTCATTTATTTACATTCATGCCTTTTTGTATGTTGCATTATGAATCAGAGGATGGAAGGAAATGTGTCTGCCACTCAGTCCAACAAATAATAAACAGGAATACAATACATCTGGTTCCTGAGAGTGTGCAGCAGAAACCTTTAATATGGAGATTCGGTTCATTTAGTGTAAAAAGAAGAGTGGGTAGGAAGCATCGATGCAGGTGTGTTCTTTCAGTAATGTGTGTGTGAGAGTGTGTGTGTGTGTGTGTGTGTGTGTGTGTGTGTGTGTGTGTGTGTAGACTCATGGGGATGTTTAAGTGTGTGTGTTAGTGAGCATACATGTTCCTGAGCACTTTTTGTGAGCATATGGTATCTGCGAGTGGGTGTGAACCTTTTGGGGGGAGAACTGTCTAACAGTAAGATGCCGTGTGTGTGTGTGTGTGCGTGTGTGTGTGCGTGTGTGTGTGTGTGTGCGTGTGTGTGTATGTATGTGTGTGTGTGCTCACACCTTGACATTTGGTAAGTCTAGCAATGGCTGATTCTGAGCAGTTCATGTGTGAATGTTAATTGTGTGTGTTTTGCGCAGGTCACAGCTCTCCTGTACCTACTGGGTGAGATGTACTGAGATCTGGCCCACAGCAGTCTTTTCTTCTTCCTCTGCTCAACTCCGAGGGTGTGGCTAGTGATGCAGTTACCATGGAGAATTGGCGTCACCCTGCTACTGGTGACATTCCTCAACACCAGGCATCTCACCAATGCTCTGGACATTCCGTTGGAGAGTACGTTATGATTAATACCACATCATAATTTCCCAGCACTGATTATAAGACTTTATATTCACATTCTTTCTCATTCATGGATGATAAATTATGGATGTATTCCTTAATATGCTGCAAAGTGTACAAGTGAACATTTCTTCCAAACTCTTGAGCACATTAATGAGAGAAAATTATTCTTCCAATTATACTCTTAGGGCCAGTCTGATTTAATGGACACTTATTTGCAGATTTTCTCATATTTAAAATTTTATCTTGCTTTTGCTTTAGAAACTAGACACAATATGTTTATTCTTTTAAATTATTTATATATGCATACACATATACATAAATTTCACACAAGTCTGAAAAGTAGATAGTGAGAACCCAATTAAACAAATGAGACAAAAATATTATACTTGGTCATGTATTTATTGAGGAAAATTATCCAATATTCAACAGATTGGTAGGATTTGGGGCATTTCATTTTCCATGGGGCACAATAAAATTAAAAGATTCAAGGAATCCGGTCAAATCTCAGTGCATAAAGGGATAGGCCGAAAAACACTTCTATATGCGCGTGATCTCCTATCCCTAAGACTTCACTGTCTTATAAACTGTCATGAGACTGTAATGGATATCCTGACATCGAGAATACTTTGGAAAACTTTGTCTGTCAACATTAGTCACTGCTGCAACCAAAGACAGAAGTTAAGGCTTTACCATGCATAAGACATACATCAACACTGTCCAGAAGCGCTGCCGACTTCTCTGGGCTCTCTCTCATCTGGAGACAACTTATCTGAGATGACTCCAACGAGTCAACATTTCAAATAGTTGTTGTACAAAACGTCTGGGTTATGCATGTACCCCTGTTCCCTGAGAATGGAACGAGATGTTGCTTTTAGCAATACATTATGGGAGTCACTGCAAGACACATGAGCCCGGGGTGGAATGAATATCCAGGCTGTAATAACAAATGCATGTGTGTGGCGTAGACCACCCTGCAGCAGCACCCTCATCTTGTAAGGATACCCCTTTGGACAAAGCCTTCGAGGAGGCGACCGCCCTAGTGGAATGAACCCTAATGTCCAGAGACAGCGAGACCGCGTGCCTGATAATCATTAGAGATTGCTTCCACTATCCAATTAGATATGCGCTACTTTGACACAGCATCACCTCTACTGTCACCGCCAAAGCAGACCAGCAACTGCTCCAAGTTACACCACTGGCCAGAGCGGTGGACATAAGTACAGAGACCCCTTACTGGACACAGCAGGTGCATCCTCTCTTGTTCTGGTGTAAGGAACGGAGGAGGGCAGAAAGTCTGCAACACCACAGGGTGGGCATCCGATGTAGGCACTTTAGGAATATAATCTGGCTGAGAATACAGGAAGGACTTGACTAATCCAGGGGCAAAGTCAAGGCAGGAAGGGGCAACAGAGAGAGCTTGTAGATCTCCTACTCGCATGAGAGATGTCAGGGCCAGCAGAAGAGCTACCTTTAGAGTCAGAAGCTTCTCAGAGGCTGACTCTTAGGGCTCAAATGGGGCCCCTAACAGACCTTCCAGGACCACAGAAAGGTCCCAGGAAGGTATGCGTGGCCTGCAGATGGGCCTCAGCCGTCTGACACCACTCATGAACCTCGAAGTTAGAGGATGTTGCCCCACAGAGGCTCCATCAGCAGGGGCGTGGCTGGTCGAATTGGCGGCCACGTAAACGAAGAGCCAACCCCGCTGAGAAACGTTCTTGTAAGAACTCCAGGACAGTAGCTATTGCGCAGTTCACTGGATCCAGCTGACGTTCCTCACACCACAAGACAAAAAGCCACCACTTGAGCGCATACAATTTCCTTGTGGATGGTGCTCTAGAACCTCAGTTGTGAGACCAGAATCTATGAGCTGGTGCCCCTCAGGGGCCAGACCCACAGTTTCCATAGTTCCGGCCGAGGGTGATAAATCACCCCTCTGGCTTGAGACAGTAGTTCCCTGTGGATGGGAATCTCCCAAGCAGTGCTGTCTAGCTGGGATATTATCTCAGAGAACCATATTCGAGCTGGCTAATAAGGTTCTACTAGCAGCAGACATAGACGATCTTGGGGGACGCTCACTAGAACTTGTGGGAGCAGAGCAATCGGGGGAAAAGCATATAGACATGTCCTCGGCCACATGTGCACCATGGCGTCCAGCCCCAATGGTGCGGGAGGAGTGAGGGCGAACCACAGCGGGCAGTGTGTTGTCACCACTTGTGGATGGAGCCTCCAACCCCCGGGCGTCAGCCCCTGCCTCGACAGGATGTCTGCCCCCACATTCCGGCTGCCCAGAATGTACATTGCACTCACTGACAAGAACTTTCCCTCTGCTCAGAGAAGGATTAATTGCGCCTGCCTGAACAGGGGGTGTGAACGTAACCCTCCCTGGTTGTTGATATATGAGACCACTGCTCACTCCCCATGATGGCTGAGTAATCAGACGTCACAGGGTTATAAACATGGCTAGTGTATGGTTTTCCCCAGAAGCGTGATATCTCCCTCACGTGTGAGGGAGATTTATATTTATTTTCACTGGAGAGGAAGCACTCATCCAGCCTGCTACAAGCCACTTCCTCTTCCTCTGGCCAGTCTATATTCAGCTTTTCAACTGCCTTAGTAATCACCTCAAGCAGTTCTTTATATGCTTGAGAGCTGCTCTCGGTTTTTGGTGCAATGGCATCCCCTACCGACTCCTCGGAGTCAGTGAGGGTGTTTTGGCTTCCCATAGGGGTAGGAGGAGTCGCGATGCGAGCTCCAAAGTCAGGCTGAGAGCCAGACCTGGAAGACAGAGCAAGAGATCACCGGCTCCACTTCCAAATCCATATGAGATCCCCAGGACCTGAGATCCGCAAGGCTCTGAAACCCATCTCCCTTCGGACGAGAAGAGAGCGAGTCGCGAGCGGAGCTGCCTAATCGTAAAGCGTTCACAATGCTGACAGTCAGCCCCCTCAAGGGCTGCCATCGCATGCCCCACCCCTAAACACTTCACACAGAAAGCGTGTCCGTCTCCTCCCGTGATGAAACGGGAGCAAGGTGTAACACACTTTCTGAATTCTCTGTTGCTCATTCTTTCTTTCTCTTTTCTTTTCTATTAAAAAGGGATAGAAAAGTTCAGAGATTTTGAGAAAATATAGAGGAGAATCAAAGTGTCTTTGTTACACAAACAACTGACATTTAATCTCACTGAAGATAACAGAGGCTGACGGCGTGGTTCACAGGTGCCATATATATATCTCACGTGACACGCTTAATTGCCACATCACATGATCATGGCAGGCCTATAAATAGAGGCATGATTTAACACAAGCTTCAGATGCCAGTCGCGTGTGCAAGGGTGCTCCCATAGTGTTATGCTAAACACAACGTCAAGATCCCTTTGAAAGGGAACAGCTGTCTTGTTCTCCGGGCCAAAGAGGAAAAGCGTCAGGTCCAAAAGCCAGCGTCTGTCATGGAATAGGGGTGTGTCAGGAGCCATAGCATGGGTAACCTGCACATCTGTGAGAGCACCATTAATGCTAAAAGATATGTACACATTTTGGAGCAACATATGCTGCCATTCAGAGAAGGACAACGCCAAACCACATTCTGCCCAGATTACAAGCACATGGTTGTGTAAGCAGAGAGTGTGGGTACTAGCATTGCCTGCCTGCAGTCCTGACCTGTCTCCGATTGAGAATGTGTGGTGCATTATGAAGCGCAAAATAAGGCAACGAAGGACCACACAGTACAGTTGAGCAGCTGAAGAAATGCATAATGTAATGAATAGGGGAAAATTCCGCTTGCTAAACTTAACCAACCGGTGTCTTCAGTGTCCAAACAATTAATAGGTGTTATTAAAAGAAAAGGTGATGCTACACAGTTGTAAACAGTCGACTTTGACTATCCCAACTTTTTTGGAGTGTGTTGCAGTCATTAGATTTGAAATGAATGTATATTTTCAAAAAGAAATTAAATTCACAAAGTAAAACGTCAAATAATGTTAACAATTTGTTTTAAATTTAGTACAGGGTAAACTGATTTTCCGATGACTTTTTTTTTTTTTTTTTTTTTTTTTTTTTTTTGCATTTTCCATATTGTCCCAACTTTTTTGGAATTGGGGTTGTGCAATAAACTGGTTGCATAAGTGTACACACCCCTAAACTAATATTTAGTTGAAGCACCTTTAGATTTGATCACAGCATTCAATCTCTTTGGGTAAGAGTCAATCAGTTTGGTACATATTGACTTAGCAATATTTTGTCACTCTTGCAAAAGCATTCTAACTGTTTCTATTTGGCTGGGCATCTCCTGTGCACAGCCCTCTTCAGGTCACCCCTATTTGACTTTGATCTGGAAACCTTGTTTTGGTGAAGCCATTCCTTTGTTGATCTGGAAGTTTGTGTTGTCATTGTCATGCTGAAAGCTGAAATACCTCTTCATTTTAAGTGTTTTAGAAGAAGCCTTTTTTACCAAAATTTTTGTAACAAAATTAACTGGTATTCAAAGCTATTCATTATTCCCACCACCCTGTTTAAAGCCCCAGTTCCAGCTGATGAAAAGCAGCCCCAAAGTATGATGCGGCCTCTGTGCTTCCTCGTGGGGATGGTGTTTTTTTTTTTATTTGTTTTTTTGTGCCAAACATATTTTTTGGTATTATGGCCCAAAAAGTTCAACTTTGGTCTTATCAGATCATAACACATTAGGCTATTCCACATGGTTTTGGGGGATTGGATGGATTTCTTTACAAACTTTAGCTAGGCTTGGATGTTTTTTTTTTTTTTTTTTGTTAAAAAAGGCTTCCGTCTTGCCACAATACCCCGTAGCCCAGATATATGAAGAATTTGGGAGATTGTTGTCACGTGTAGGCAGCCTCCAGTACTTTCCAAAAATGTATGCAATTCTTTTAATGTTGCTGTAGGCATCTTGGCAGCCTCTCTGACCTGTTTACTCCTGATCCTCTCATCAATTTTAGAGGGATGTCCTGTTCTTAGTAGTGTCAAGGTCATGCCAAATTTTCTCCACTTGTTGATTATTGTCTTTGCATTGTGCCATGGTACATGCAATACCGTAGATTTTTTTTTTGTAACTTTCTCATGATTGATATTTTTGTAGGAGATCCTGTATCTGTATTATAAGCTAGTTGCAGCCCATGGCTTTTCCAGTTGGATGTTACCAAGAAGATGTCAGGAAAATCCTATAGGAAAAGCTATACTTTATTTGGCGGTAATCAGTCACTGTAATTGATGGCAGGTGTATACTAATTAATATTTAATATGAGTTTGAATGTGATTGGTTGATTCTGAACACTGCCACATTCCCAATTATAAAAGAGTGTGCACTCTTACTCAAGCTGGGTATTGGGTATAGGTTGTTTTTGTTTTTCCCCAAAAAACATTTCTGGGTGTTTGTCACTTGATATCTATATGTTGCAAATTTACATTAAAGGTGAAAAGGGTTCTGACGTGGTTTATGGTTATATATACAGTAATAAATATGTCTACCATTGTGTTGTTAAATTTAAATATTAGATATGCAGCCTTTCAGCTTTAATTTGAAGGTATTTAATCAGTTGAACAATGTAGGAATAACTTTTATATATTGCCCTCCCCTATTTCAGGGGCCAAAAATAATTGGACAAGCTAAGAATCATAAAATAGTCATTTTTAATACTTTTGCAAATACACTTTAATTAAGAACTTTCAAGAATTCACAAAAGTGAAAAAAAAAATTCCAGCTTTTTTGAAATCGCCTCTTCTCACTGTTAACGTTGTGCTTTTTGTCTGTAGCCATGACTAAATATAATTCAGTAAATTAATTTACAGGTGTAATCAGAGAAAAATAAAAGGCTCATGCATTTTAGCTAATTGTGTTATCACAGTCTGTTGCCACAGTCAGGTAAAAGGAAAAATTTCAACATGTTGATTGGTAGGCCATCATTCATATATTCAAAGACAGAAGTCATGGGCTAATTAACATCTGTCTAAGAGCCGCATTTGGCCCTGGGGCTGGACTTTGGACACCCATGCCCTGGGTATCAATCTCAAATACTTCCTGGGCCACAACATCTTTCTAACTACTTGAAGGGCCATAATCTAAGGCTATTTGTTCCAATCTAAGGCTTATCTATTCCATTCATTAATACCTGATTCTGAAAGTAGAATACAGTCTTTTTGGAAAACACCAGTGTGGACAAAGTAAAGTAATCTAACGTTAACCTAAATAATCTATAGAACTATATCTAATACTCTGCGCCGTGTACTGGGAGGCGCGCGGTATATATAGCAAACATAATCAACTGAAAGTGCTGACAGCTGAAAACGCTGAAGACACACCCTCGAACAACAACCAATGACAGAACAGGGAGTAGACAGAACAGAAACAAACAAACGCACATATCCACAGTAAACAATGTCATAGTTGTCAACATTCGGAGAGCAGGCGCTCGCTGTGCACTCGCACACCTTGCTCGTGCATGAGCGCACCCTCCGGCTCTCCAAGCGCGCTGCCCAAAGGGGAGACCGTGACAGTTAGGAGCATTTTCTTAAAACTTACAATGTGGCTGCTGAAATGTATGTGAATTTTATCTAAATTAGCTACAAGCAATCTCTCTTCAAAACAGTTATACAATTAGTTATAAGTTATATAAGTAAAATGTAAATAAAAACAGAATGCAATGATTTGCAAATCTCATTAAACCATATGTTATTTACAATAGAACATAGAAAACATATTACATGTTTAAACTTAGTAAATGTACCATTTTTTTACTTGACCTCAAGCCATGGTTCAGCCACTGATTAAGATTTCAGCTGATTTTTTTTTCTATGCCATATTATGATGTTTATTATTTTGTGCATCTTGTATTAGAGTTGCACATCATTGTTAATGAAAGCCTAAGGTCACACTGTCACAGTAGGTTCTCACCGGAACGTATGCATCATTGCCCATGATTAATGTGAGCACACAAGTGAGGCGCCCCATACGCCTAAGCCTCTCATGTATTACTGTGTAGTGTAACAGCCTCTTCTGTATTCTCTTTACCCAGTTGAGCAACCGCCAACGATAACAGAGCAGTCACCAGCCACTCTTATCGCTTTGTCCTTTGATGAGAGCTTTGCAGTCACGTGTGAAGCCAAAGGAAACCCTGATCCAGAGTAAGCACACAAACAAGTACACACATGCACTCATGCTTACACTCACACACTAGGTCATTAGCAATGCCAAAAGAGGTGTATACTAAAAGAAAAGTATGATAATGCTGTCTGATGTCATGTACTTGACATTCTGCAGTCCAGTGGTACATTTTAAAACAAAGCAAATACTGGATGCTTTTGAAACACGTGTTAACACTGTTATATTGCTGCCAGTGTTCTGAATGTTTCCAGCTATAATTTTCATACTTACACAATATGTACTATTTATATATTCATGCACAATATTTTATCTATTATATGTTCAATGTTAACCCTGCCATTATACATCCAGAAACACTGGAAAACACTGAGCAACCTAGAAACTACTGAAAAAAAAGTACATTTTTATTCACAAAATGTAAAAACAAATAGCAATTTTGCAGAACATAACTTCAACTTGAAGAGTTCTGTGTATTGTGACTGAGAAAATAAAGAACTATCTTTCAACACAATGTCTTTCCCAAATCAAAGAACCGTTGTTCCCTTTCAAAGGAAACTGAATGTTGCATGAGCTTCACACTGTGGGAAGCACCCTCGCGCCTGAATGTTATCTGAAGTCTGTGTGAAATTACGCCTATTTATAGGCCTGCTGTGGTCAGGTAATGTGGCAGTTTCATGCATCGCATGACTATAAACTGGCACCTGTGAATCATGTCATGAGCCTTACTATCTTCAGCGAAAGACTGCATGTCGGTCGTTTGTTTGAACGCTCACAAAAAAGACTCTTAATTTCCTCTCTATTTAAAAAAAACAACCTCTTTACTTTTCTGTCCCTTTAAAAAAAAGAAAAATGTGAGTCAGAGAGAGTTCAGGAAGTGTGTCACACCTTGCTCCCATTTCATTATTTGGTGGGACACTTTTTGTGTGACGTGTCTGGGGGTAGAGCATGCCGCAGAGGCCCGTGAGGGGGAACATTTTTCAGTCCGCCTGTGGCCCACTCTCATCTCAGCCAAAGAAAATGGGGTTTTAAAGCCTCGCAGATCCGGGGGATCCCGTATGGGTCTGTATGAGGAACCAGAGACAAGCGCAGTTCTTGCCCTGTCTTCCGGGTCTGACTCTCTGCTGGATTTTGGAGCTCGCGTTACGACTCCTCCTTCCGGTATGGAAAGTCCACCCACCCTCTCTGAATCTGAGGAGCCTTAGGGGGGAGCCATTGCACTAAAAATGGTCAGCAGCTCTCAAGCATATATAGAGCTGCTTGAAGTCATTACTAGGGCTGTAGAGAAACTTAATCGTGACTGGCCCAGGAAAGAGGAAGTGGCTTGTAGCAAGCTGGACATCAGACTGGAAATCTCCCCAGTGAATATAAATCTCCCTCACACCACAGAAAACGCCCCTTTTTACAAGAAGTATATGATGAAATATCGCACTTCTGTGAGAAAACCATACGCTAGCCGTGTTTATAACCCGCAATGTCGGATTATTTGGCCATTGTGGGGAATGAACAGAAAGGGTATTTGGCTATGTGAACGGTGGAGGAAGTGTTTGCAAGCTACCTGTCTCCATTGATGGCAGAAAATTTAGGGGGACCGGCTTTACCATCCAAGCCATGTAAGGCCACCTTGGCGCTGGTTGGCAAAGCCTATGCGGCAGCGGGTCTCGCTTGTGGGTCACTGCATACAATGGCAGTGTTACAGGCCTACCAAGCAGACCTGCTGAGTGAGCTTGACAGTGGGGAGGGAATTGGGCCAGAGGCAGTGGCGGAGCTTCGCCGTGTCACAGATTTGTCTCTTTGGGCAACCAAGCAAATGGCCTGTCATATTGGCTGTTGAATCTTCTGGCCTGTTTGGTGTTGCGGTTAACGCCTCGCCGACAGGTTTCACAAGGTGAAAAAGAAAACGGCGGCCTTCAGCCAAATCCTTCCCCCCATGTCGATTCCGATAGCACTAGTGTGAGGGAGGCACAGAAGGTGAGTGTGGCAGCCTGCCTCCCCTCACAGAGAGCCAGGGGGACCAGGCAGCCACAGTTGCAGCCTGCTAGTAGGCCTGATCTGAGAATGATCATAAATGCCAAGTAGGCAAATAAAGAGCAGTCCTGATGGACGTATCAGGGGACATGAGGTTGTTAGGACAGTTAGCCCCCAGCATTACTGTAGGGCCTCCCCTAGCCAATGTCATACCAAGTTTTCAATTTCTCTGGTCAGCAAGCTGTCACAGCACAATGAAAATCTGATGCTTCCCCTCCAAAGAATGTGGAAGAGTTAACATCACTAAAAGAAACTACTGTCACATGTGTCTCCATGGGTTCTGTCCACCATAGAAAAGGGTTACAGTGTCCAGTTCAGAGCTGGTCATCAAAGCCATCAATGATGCATTTATAAAGGTTAGCAATTGTATTATAACTCACAATAAGTATTTATAAGGCGCTGCAACACAATTATCAACAACAATCTAAAATAATTGGACCTAGAAATAAATCTGCATTACCAATAAGTCATTATAACTATAATATAATAACATGATAAAAATGCAGGCAGCATTTTTATGAATACATTAATGGAACCATAAAACTGACTAATTAATACTTCTAAATTGGTGTATAATGCATTATGAGCATGGGCACTGAAAAATCAAGTGTATCACTTATAAGTAATTATAACAATAATATAAATATAGCTATAACTGTTATTATACTAAAGTATAGGTTTTTATGTGTTCTTATAAATGTGTTTATAGAGCAGTAATAATTGCTTATAAATAATTATAACTGGGGTTATAATTCATTATAAGCAGGGGCTTCATAAAAAGTGTTACCATATGCTTTCTGCAGTGCAGAAGACAACTTTTCTAGGGGTTATATGGGATTCTTCTACGATGAGGGTATTTCTATCCTCAACATGCATATGGTCAATCTTATCAACATTGAGAAAGATAAAGCTGGGTCTGGGCATCCCCTATAGTCTCTACAAGAGACTGTTGGGGCTTATGGCAGTAGCAGCCAATGTCATACCATTGGGTCTATTGCACATGAGACCGTTTCAGTGGTGGCTGAAAAGTTGTGGGTTTCATCCGAGGATAATCAGTATGACACAAAAATTTGGAGGTGTCCCCGGTTTCTAGCCTCAGGTCACACTCTCGGGCATCTGCTTATCACAAGGCGGTAATGACAAACACCTCCCTCATGGGCTGGGGTGTGGTACTAGATGGCTATCCAGCTCACTGTCTCTGGAGCAGCACTCATCTGGAGTAGTATATAAATCACCTAGAAATGTGGGCTGTATTTCTAGCACTAAAATTATTCCTCAATTGAAAGGGCACCATGTGTTAATTGTGACAGACAACACAGACGTGGTCTGATATATCAACCACCAGGGAGGGTTACATTCACACCCCCTGTTCAGGCAGACACAACTAATTCTTTTCTGGGCAGAGGGAAAGTTTTTGACAGTGAGGGCAATGTGCATTCCCAATCTACTGTCTCAAGCCAGAGGGTTGATTTATCACCCTCAGCCAGAACTATGGAAACTGTGGGTCTAGACCTGAGGGGCACCAGCTCTGGTCTCTCAACTGAGGTTGTAGAGCCCATGTTGAACGCTAGAGTACCATCCACGAGAAAATTGTATGCACTCAAGTGGCGACTTCTTGTCTCGTGGTGTGAGGACTGTTAGTTAGACACAGTAAACTGTACAATAGCTACTGTCCTGGAGTTCTTACAGGGACGTTTCTCAGCAGGGTTGGCTCCTTCTACAGTCAGGATCTATGTGGCAGCCATTTTGGCCAGCCAAACCCCTATTGATGGAACCTCTGTGGGGCAACATCCTCTAACATCGAGGTTTATGTGTGGTGTCAGGTGGCTGAGGCCCATCTGCAGACCTTCACTCATAGCTTCCTGGGACCTGTCTGTAGTCCTGGAAGGTCTATTCGGCATACCATTTGAGCCCTTAGAGTCAGACTCAGAGAAGCTTTTTACTCTAAAGGTAGCTCTTCTGCTGGCCCTGGCATCTCTGAAACGAGTAGGAGATCTATATGCTCTCTCTGTTGCCCCTTCCTGCCTTGACCTTGCCCCTGGATTAGCCAAAATCTTCCTATATCCTAGGCCAGATTATATCACTAAAGTGCCTACATCTGCTGCCCAGCTGGTAGTGTTGCAGGCTTTCTGCCCTCCTCTGTTCCTCACACAGGAACAAGAGAAATTGTACCTAATGTGTCCAATAAGGGCTCTTTGTACTTACTTCCATTGCTCCGGCCAGTGGCATAAGTCTAAGCAGTTGCTGGTCTGCTTCGGCAGCAACAGTAGAAGTGATGCTCTGTCAAAGCAGTGCATCTCTAATTGGATAGTGGAAGCAATCACTATTGCTTATGAGATGCGCGGTCTCGCTACGCCTCTGGGCATAAGGGCTCATTCCACTAGGATGGTCGCTTCCTCGAAGGCTTTATTCAAAGGGGTACCCTTACAGGATGTGTGTGTGGGGTGGTCTACGCCGCACACATTAATTCGATGTTACAGTTTGGACATGCATTCGACCCCGGGCTCGAGTGTCTTGCAGTGACCCTTGGACTCGGATTTTTTTGAACAGGACATACACTCAGTATGACAGAGAGGGTATTCTCGTTCCCACAGCGTAAAGCTCACGCAATGTTGAGTTCGCTTTAAAAGGGAACATCTGGGTTATGCATGTAACCGTGTTCCCTGAGACATAGTGGAGCATGCCTGTGAATTGCTTCTTCGCTTCAGATAATAGAGGCTGATGACATGGTTCACAGGTGCCGTTTTATAGTCACACAACGCGAAATTGCCACATCACCTGACCACAGCATGATTTCACACAGACTTCAAATACCGGTCATATGCGAGGGTGCTTCCCACAGCATGAAGCTCACACAACATCTCGTTCTCTTCTTAGGGAACAGGGTTACATGCGTAACCTGGACATTTATAATACAGTAGTCACTTAATGACATATTTTCAGATTTATTTTTTTGTTTTTTTGGGTGCCACATTCCAGAAACTTCAGTTAATAATCAGACACACAATTAGAATATTCCACAATGCTGGGATGCAGTGCTAATGTGAGTCTAAAGTCCTTTAAGGTCTTTAAAAAGATCTTAAAAAGATTAGAAAGATTTTCTTTTAAAAACAGTAGCGGACATTCGTTTAAGAACAATGGGGGAAAAAAAAACTCACACAACAGTGAGACAAGTTAATATCTTTAAAATGAATTTTTAAAAAATTGTGTGCCCAGCATGTGGCGCATGTGGGCTATAAGGAGCAGCATCTCTATAAGTAAATGCATAATCCTTTTGAAAATTTGCACCAGTTTTTTGGTTTTTTTTTAGAAATATAGTGTAGCTCTCTAAGGCAGTCTTTAGGTTAATCTACTGGAGCAAACCACTGACAATAGACAAATTGTTTGTATCTGTTTAAAGCTTGTATTTGTATCTGTTTAGAATGCATATCTGTTTATTGCTTGTATCTGTTTAGAACACATTATGTCTATATACACTCACTGGCCAGTTTATTAGGAGCACATGCACACCTGCTCATTAGTCCTGTTCTTAATAAACTGAGTATATGTATATGTGTAGATAATATATGTAATGTAACAATAAACATATACATAATAATTAGGGATGCACCGAATGTCCGGCAACCGAAATTATTCGGCTGAAAATAGCAAAAAAAGCATTTTCGGTGTTCGGCCGAATAAGTGAAAAGGCCGAATAAATTTGACCGAACAATGACGTGTTTGATGACGCGACCAAATAGCCTAGCAACCAGAGTGAGACACGTGAATGTCTCGACCTCGATGAGGGGGCACGAGCATGCACGAGCTGTGGACACGTGCGTTTGTTTTGTTTCTGTTCCGGAGCATGTTTCTGTCGCAAGACGTAAGGGAGTTGAGTACGGAAGCAGGTAACGACGTATTTATTTAAGGGCAGGCAGACAAATCCTATATCTACTATAATACTCCGCGAGATGTACAGGGACGCGAGGGGTATATATCTCCAATATAATCAGCCGTATAGAACTGAATAGAACCATTTTTTCACTCTTGTCAACGCACTTTTTAATGCCCTTTTTAGTTGTAGGCTACAGAGTGTTACATTCTTTCAGCAGTCAGTTATAGGCCTAACATCGGCTATTCAAGGTCAAAGATGACCACATCAAAATATTTTTATTTTACTAATTTATTTATTTAAAGTTATATTATGCCTTGTTGGTAGCCTATGCCTGCTGAAATAAAAAAAAAAAATGTTCAGTGTTAAATAAATATTTATAAATTGTAGTTTTTGTAATTGATTTTTTCTTTGAAAAGCAAGACAAAATAGTAAAAAGCACATTTTGGCTATTTAATTTATGCAGTGGTGAAAAAAATGGCAAAATAAATGGAAAAACACGACAAAATGTGTTCGTTATTTGGCCTTCGGCTTTCGGCCAAGTTTTTCTTTATATTTGGTTTCGGCTTCGGCCAAGAATTTTCATTTCGGTGCATCCCTAATAATAATACAATGGAAAGCAAAGATAAATAATGCAATATTGAACAGAAATATTTGTTTCTTTGTTTGTTTGTTTAACACGGGGGTGGGGGTGGGGTGGGGGGGGGGGTGGGGGGGCTTAATTTATGACTCTTCCTTCTTGTGCAGTTTCCATGACAACACTTAAAGCATCTAGTCAGGTAGACAGGGAGGCAGTTTTTAGAGGACATGTAGGAAATGAGATCACAAGATCTTTAAGTTAGATATGTTTGATGTACAGGGTCTGTATTACTCTCCCATCAGCAGTTATTTATTTTTTTTTATCACAATAGCATTTACAGGAGAGCTAACATCTAATAAAAAACATGTTTGTTATTTCCTTATGAAATAACAAACATACACACGGTAAGTTAGAGGTAACTGAATAACAGAAAATACTTTTGGATATCGGTTCGACATTCAGCATAGATGCACTTGTTAATAACAGAAAATCTACATGTTGTCCAGCCATGCAGTCTTAAAAACAAACAAACAAATAAATAGTCAAACAGATTGATTGACTAGGAATAACTGCACAGAATATATGAATGTTATTAAGAAAAAGTTATATTTTAACATTTTTCACTTTACATACAAGGTTTCCGAAGATGAATGAATAAATGATATTGCTTCCACAATTGCTAACATATAAATTATATAAACATTGTATGGGCATTACATAGTAAAATCTGAATTACCCTCAATCTGCAGGTCTTCTCTCTTTCTCTCGACGCTATGCACTGCATTATTCCAAAAAAAAGCAAAGTTAACATAAATAATTACATAATTATCTGAACGCTGATTAATTAAAAGAATTTTAGGATTTGGATTGTTTATCCAAGATTGTATTCCCCTAGATTCAAATGGACAAAGAATGGGCAAGATTTTGATCCCTATCAGGACCCCATGTTGATCACTAAAGAAGACTCTGGAACATTTATCATCCCAAACAATGGGAACCTCACTGAATACCAAGGCCTCTATCGCTGTTATGCCTTCAACAAACTCGGAACTGCCATGTCAGAAGAAATTGAATTCATCATTCCCAGTGAGTGAAATATTAATGTACTATTATGGTTCTTTCAGTTAGATTTAGAGGCCGGAGTCCGCTGAAACGGCCACTCTTGCTCTCAATGGGGGTGTCCACTGTATTTGCTTGCTTCAGGGCCCTTGATCTTTGCCCTCTCACTCTGCTGTATAAGTGTGTGTATGTGAACCTTGGGGATGGAGTGCATGAAAAATAGACCCACTGCTCTCTTTATCATACTCCTAGATACATCCCTCACAGTGCTCTAAAACCCACCATATAAATATCTGGATGATGGAACCAGGCCAAAGGGGGCAGAAGTGACAAAGCATGAGCACTTCTTAGTCACTCACTGAAGTTTGACATGAGGCAGTGTTGTAGTAATAGTGTGTTATTACTGTGCTTTGGGTCCAAGGATATAGGGTGCTATAAATCTTCTGTGTATTATGTTGGCACATCCTTAGGTGAACTATAGAGAGACCTCTTACTGCTCCCCTGCTGCCATGGTATATTACTACACCTGCCGATTTTGGCATATGCCTTGTTTTTATTGTGCTTACCAGATGTTCCGAAGTTCCCAAAAGAGAAAATTGATCCAATCGAGGTAGAAGAGGGACAGCCATTTATTCTGGAATGCAATCCGCCTAAAGGAATTCCTCCACTGGAAATCTACTGGATGACCATAAGTGAGTAACCAAGCATGACATGCATGTACATATATTGGGTCACATCAAGCTTCTATAAAAAAAGTTGGTTTCATATTTTCTTACTTTTCAGGCACACATTTTTTCATACAGAATTATTTTTGTTACCACACAATTTGAGTTATTATTAAACATTTTTAAATAAAATTTATGAGTGCCCTGCTTCAGCATCACAGTATGACACTTATTTTGAGTCGGTAAAAAGCACTTGCACAGAAGCATTATTTTAATGATCATTTAATGTTTAATGTTGCTCTCAACCATTTAATGTAAAATAAAAAATAAAACGGCTTAGCAAATATGTGTACAGTGCCCTGAACTAATATTGGCACCCTTGGTAAATATAAACAAAGAAACCTTTTTATATTTTGTTTTAAACAAATCACAAAAATACTCTGTTGTCATGGATATCAAACATTTGCAAACACAACACAGGTTTATAAAAAATAAAAAAAACACATTTTTGTTAAATATACGTGTGCAACAATTATTGACACCCCTGTGAATTCATATGAGAAAAATATATTTGAAGTATATTCCCATTGATATTTAAATGTTTTGAGTACACCTGGCAGACTAGGAACAGGAAATTGTTCAACCATGACTTCCTGTTTCACAGGAAGTAATGCAACACATAGACCAAATTCCCTTAGTCATTCATAACAATGGGTAAGACCAAGGAATTTAACTGTGATGTGTCCAGCAAAAGGTTGTTGAGCTTCACAAAATGGGAAGGGGCTATAAGAAAATATTACAATCATTGAAAATGGCCATTTTTCAGGGCAATAATTAAGAAGTTCCAGTCAACTAGAAATGTTATGAATAAATCTGGAATTGGACGTATGTCTATTGTCTCAACACACTGTGAAGAGGACGGTTTGAGTGGCCAAAAATCTCCAAGTTTTCTACAAGAATTCTACAACCCGAAGTCACCTACATCACCACAAGTTGTTTGGAAGGGTTTCAAGAAAAAAGCCTCTACTCTCATCCAAAAACAAACTCAAGTGCCTTCAGTTTGGCAGACACTACTGGAACTTCAAATGGGATTGGGTTCTATGGTCAGATGAAACCAAAATAGAGCTTTTTGGTAATAAACACAATGCACACAGAGAGGTAGCCATATGGAAAAGTACCTCATGCCCACGGTTAAATATGGTGGTGGCTATTTAATGTTTTGGGGCTGTTTTTCTGCCAGAAAACATGAACAGAGCATCACGGACTCTATCAAATATCAACAGATATTAAATGAAAAACTGACTGCCTCTGCCAGAAAACTTAAAACGGACCGTGGTTGGATCTTCCAGCCGGACAATGATCCAAAACATGCATAAAAATCAACACAAAAATGGTTTACTGACCACAAAATCAAGGTCCTGTCATGGCCATTCCAGTCCCCTGACCTGAACCCCATTGAAAACCTGTGGGGTGAACTGAAGAGGAGAGTCCACCAGCATGGACCTTGAAATTTGATGGATCTGGAGAGACTCTGTATGGAGGAATGGTCTCAGATGCCTTGCCATGTATTCTCCAACCTCATCAGACGTTATAGGAGAAGACTCAGAGCTGTTATCTTGGCAAAGGGAGGTAGCACAAAGTATTGACTAAAAGGGTGCCAATAATTGTTGCACACCTATATTTAACAAAGATTTCATTTTTGGATAAACCTGTGCTTTGTTTGCAATTGTTTGTTATGCATGAGACCAGAGTATTTTTGTGATTTTATTTTATTTTTTAACAAAAGATCAAAAGGTTAAACAAAAAAGACAAATTTTCATAACCTTCTTTGCTTATATTTACCAAGGGTGCCAATATTAGTGAAGGGCACTGTATATAGCTGTACTTCTTATGCTTTTGCAGCCACAAGACAGCACTGAACCTATTTTCTGTGCCCTCTCATTCTGTCTTACTCATGTAGGCATGAAGCAAATAGAGCAGGATGAGAGAGTGACAGTAGGGCTGAATGGGAACCTCTACTTCTCCAACGCCATTCAGACAGACAGCCGGAGAGATTATTGCTGCTATGCATCCTTCCCAAGAATACGCACCATCGTCCAGAAAACCGCCATGTCCGTTATTGTCAGCAACTGTATGTATAACCCTTAAACAATCTGTTCACTGGTGTATTCTACATTGACTCACGTCATTACTTTTGTAATACAAACATTATAAAATCTTGACATGCTTTAAGATTATAATGCAGGTGTGTGTATGTGTGTGGGCAAGATTGCACATAAGAGATGGAGGGAATGATACAGTAGAAAATCGCTTATTCGCTGCCTTGTTTACAAAGACTATTTGTTTTTAACATATTAATTCCTTAAGTGCTTTCAGTAACAATAAATGAAGAAATGTTCTTCATTTTTATCAAGAAAACTAATGCTTTCAGATACAGGCTGCACATAGTAGATTCTGATTTTAAATATGCTGTAGTCCACAAAGCACAGAAAGTTGGCGTGTGCAATTTCCTTAAATCACAAGTGAAAAAAATTAAATAGTGCAATATAAAAAAGGTGAAATTCTATTTTGCATATCCTAGCTTATTCGGGCGCTAACAGGGTCAGCTATAGCATGCACCCCTGGAGCAGAAATGGTAAAGGGCCTTGCTGTCCCACAGTGGTAGTGGGGCTTGAACTTTCTGATCAGCATCCCAGAGCCATAATCACTGAGCCACCACTGTCCATAAAATTATTAACATCTTTCTGGATCTGGTTTCTTGATCTATCAGTAAGTTTCTATTTATGTTCATGTACAATCCTTGTAGCTAGGGTGGCATGGTGGTGGAGCAGTTAGCCTACAGCTCCAGGGCCCCCGGTTTGAGCCTGAGCTTGGATTACTCAATTGTTACATAAAGTCACTAGAATACCCATAATGAAATTCTTCTCATTGAGCTGAGTGTTGATATGTCACACGTCTTTACTGAGGTAGTTTTGTGATTCCTCATATTTTGGGGGTTAATGTGCATGTGACGTCACTAAAATACCCATAATGCATTTGTGCACACAGAGTTGAGGATATTGTCATCCCTCATAATGCAGTTCTCCTTAGTGAGCCGTTTTGGTGTATGACATGGTTACAGTAGTTACCTGTGTCTGTGAGTCAAACGGTGAGGGACTAGTAAGGTGCAGAATATCCTACAGTTTCAGATGTCCTCACTACGTCCACTTGGGCTTCCTCCGGGTTCTCTGCTTTTCTCTTACTTCCCAAAAACCTGTCAGTAGGTGGATTGGCTATGCTAAATTACCCATAAGTGTGAATGTGTGTACATGGTGTCCTGAGTTGGACTAACAGACCAGCCAGTGTTTATTCCTGCCTTATGCCCTGAGCTCCCGGCATAGGCTCCAGATCCCACTCAACTCTGACCAGGATTGTGGTTACAGAAGATGAAGGAATGATCTTTGTAGCTAGCTTTTCATGTTATCTTTACTGTAGCTTCTGGATAAGTCATAGTAGTTGCTGAAATTCTTTAATATAAGAAAATGCAATATTCAGCTGAGACTTTAAAGGGGTTTTATCTTGTTCCACCTTTAAACATTAAATCTGTCATTTTGACCTGAACAGAACATAAGACTTCACAGTCTATGTGTCAGCAAGAGTATGACGTTTGATTAATGACATAGCATCAGCAATTGGTTTCATCTGAGGTCTAGGGTGCAGTGATGGTGCAGTGCAGTGCAGTGATCAAACAGGTTTGTTTCATGGTCATTTGTGTTTTAGACATCTAGAACATGTCCATTCTTTGAAGGAAAGCCTTTTAAACATCAACATTGTTCATAAAGTTCATAAAGTTTTTGCACTGGCCTACATTTAAGTCATGGTCTGGGATTTAAGAGCAGCATATTGTAAAAGAAGCCACTTGATGACATTTTCTAAACTGTTACAAGAAACATTGGACCAGGACACAGAGGAACCTATTTAAAAGATAAATTGTGCTTTGGTAATCATGTCATCATTTGGAAACCTTGGACCTGAAACTTCTGCTGGGTTTCCTCACAGAAATGTACAGCCATTTATATAGATTGCCGCCAGAAAGTATTCACCTGCTAACGATTATTTCTCTTTTCAAACATCAAATTTAAGCATATCAGAAAGGGATTTTCACTTTGAAGTGACTCCCTACAAAACAACAACAACAAAAAACAACAACAACAAAAAAAAAACATAAAAAACATAATTAAAGATTAAGATGACCTCAGAATTATTTGAGAACAATTTAGTAAAAATCTAAAAACTGCTCAACTGATAAGTATTTTCCTCCTCAGCGTGAATTATACTTTTCCAGCAATTACACATGTGAGTTGGCTCAGATGTGTCTCTATGAGCTTTGCACATTTTGATTTTGACATTTTTTCCCATTCCTCAATGCAAATTTTCTCCAACTCCCCCAAATTAAATGGAACATGTTGGTGGACAGCAATTTACATGTCATACCACAGATTTTCAGTTGGTTTTGGGCTTTGACTTGGCCATTCCAAAACACAAACTTTTTTTCAAGCCATTGTTTTGTAGTTTTTCCTCTGTGTTTTGGCTTAATGTCCTGGTGGAACAGTCATTGTATGACCAAAAATTTGTGGACACCCATATGTAGACATTCCCCAAACTGTTGCCACAAACACCTTTGGGATGAACTGGAACCCCAACTGCACTCCAGGCCTCCTGACCAATCATCAGTGTCTGATCGCACTAATGCTCTTGTGGATCAATGATCACAAATCCCCACCAAATGCTCCAAAATTGAGTGAAAAAAAGTCTTTTCAAAAGAGTGGAGGTTATTATAGCAGCAAAGGTGGACTATATCTGAAATGGGATTTTCAAAAAGCACATATGATTGTGATGGTCAGGTTTCTACAATCTTTTGGCCATGTAGTGTATATATTTGCCCTAAATGCAAATGACTCACAGACTGGAACAGGTTCTTCTCAGCAGTTTGCTTTTATATGACTCCATCCATATTACTTACTGTATGATGGCAACAAGCTTTCCAGTTCCTCCTGCAGAAAAGTAAACCTAATGCATGATGCTGCCACCAATATACTTGATCACAGAATTGGTGCAAAATGGGTGCTGAGCTATATTTGGTTTGTGCCAAACATTATGCTTTGACTTTAGACCAAATGGCTCAACTTTTGTATTATATGACTTCAAAATGAGCAGAAAAAAATCCCATTCTAATATGCTTAAATTTGATATTGCAATACAGGAAAAAGAGAAAAACTCACTGAGGGCAAAAAAACATTCAATCTTTGGGATAATGCATAAAATGCATAAACAACTTTTTTTTCCTTTTTTTTTATGACAAAATGGCATTGCAAATCCTTGATTGTCCCTTTAATCACCATTGCCAGATGTCGATCTCATTTATGTTGTATTGCATTCATTATTTGGATTTATTATTTGTACCTCCATGTATTTTCCATCTGTTTTCCATTTCTCCATTTCAGTCAAGTCAATGAGTCAATCTGGTAGTCGAAGGGGAACAGGTGAGCATTGTTCACTACGCCTGCTTCTCTAGAATAGCACGCATACTTAGCACCATGAAGCGAAGTTATCAAACCTATTTTAATGCTTAAATTTAAACCTAGACATAGTACTTCAGGATGAGCACCTGTGGTGTGCTCTGTGGCATCTGGTTGGATGTAACCAGATTTTTTTATGGCTTCAGTGGCATGTGTATAAAAATTAATTATTAGATTAATTAATTACACCATCATGCACACGTGCATTAAAATGGCTCTTCATGTATTCATATGTATCATATGGCCTCACATATGGATCATATGGTCCTTCATCCTAGCCAACGCCATTCTGGAGAGGAAGCCCAGTCTTCTGTCGCCCTCTGGTGGTCAAACATATACTCATATTGTGAAAGGGGAGGAACTGATATTAGAATGCATTGCTGAAGGCTTGTAAGTAACATTCTCTCATTTAACTGAATTCATCATATTTACCAATATGAGATTTCCTACACTGTCTGTCATTTATAGACATTAGTGTAATGTTAACCAAGAGCACTTTGACTATCAATAAATATGTTAGAACATTAATATGACATTAAATATTATTCTCAGATAATGTGTTTACCTTCGAGTACCAGTTCAATCCAGTCCCATAAAATTACTTTCTCTAAAAGTCACTTAAATAACAACACTATTTGTTATTTGGTTTACTTATGAATATTTTTCTTGTGGCCTTCCTCCAGCCCAACTCCAATGGTCGAATGGACCAAGATAGGAGATAAACTTCCTGACCGAGCTCTACAGAAGAATTTCGGGAAGCACCTCACCATAGAGGAAGTGATAGAAGATGATGAAGGGAAATACATGTGCAAGGCCCATAACTCCCATGGAGTAGCTGTTCATTACTTCCATGTAGCAGTGGAGGGTGAGATATTCTTTGTTTCTTTTTTTTTTTTCTTTTTTTTTGAGGTTTTAAAAACAATGTGGGTTTTGTTAAGGTATTGTGTTTTCATTATTAGCTAAATGAGAATAGTGACATAATTCTCATGATATAACATGAACTCCAACATAAAGCACAAGATCACAGTATTGCCGTGTGTGTATGGTGGGGGAGATATATTCTTGGTATTTTTGCATCCATTGGTGGTGGTAACCTGACAATGCAGTTATAAAAAGGAGTTGGGGTATATTTAATATATTATCAAAACATGTAATTGGATATATTCAATCAAATCACCTGCTTTCATCACCTCTATGATCAAGTCTATGATGCCAAAACATTTTGCAAGTCTGGTATTTAATTCATGTTATCAGATATTTTATTTATCTATTACTTACAAGATGTTTTTCTTAAAATGTTCTAAAACTTGTACCATCTGTTCTTTTTATGTAGCAATAAATGGTGTACATTCACAAAAATAATAACTGTCTCTGGAAATGGAGTTAACAGTTACACTTAACAGTTTTAGATCAAATGACATATTTTGCTCCACTCCAATCATGTCAGTGCACACAGTTTCATGTCTGCCCAAAAAATAGCAGAAAGTGAAAAGATTAAAAATGTAGCTTAGACTCACCAAACTATTACTTTGGAAATGCCAGGCTTGTCAATACATTGTGGGTACCTTTATGTCACTCTTTTGTAACAGAGGCTCCTAGGTGGAATATTGAACCCAAGGGCCAGTTGAATGTCATTGGATCTGATGTCATCATTAGATGTGCTGCATATGCCAACCCAGCACCCTCTGTGGCATGGATGGTGAACGGGCGCCCTATTAGTGGTATGACTCCATTTCTCCCTGCATTGCTGAACCCTGAACACTACTGTTGTATGTTTAGATATGTGAGGAGTGGTATACATAGTGTTCCCTCATTCATGCCATGTCTATGGAATGTTTTTAGTATTAAACATATTAGATATAGATATAGTATAGTTCATTGTCTTAGTTCATGTTACGTACCTTGATAGATTTAGTTAGTTTACCACAATAGATTAGTAAATTTAGACCAGGCTGATATTTCCACTCCCAGTTCCCTGTCTTAGCTTTACGTTTCCTGTTTTGTGTTTTGACCCTGTTTTCTGTGACCGCGACTTTGATTCCTGCTTTGCCCCGTTTATGCCTGTTTGCCGATCGCCCGACTGACCCACTGCCTGTTTTTGACTACGCATCTGTTTCACAATTTGGATTTATCTGCCTGTCTCCTTTAAATAAAAATGTCTTTACCTGCGCTTGCTTCCTTTACTCTACTCCCTTACGTCTCGGGACGTGACAAAACCAAATTGTTAGCATTATCAAATTTCTGTAGCGTGAGAAGAAAGAAGCACCGCAGGAAGTGTCGTTATTCGAAAATAGTCAAATTTGATTTTGTGGAGTGACTGTTACCCCCTTTCTGTTGATTTCACATACAGACATATATACACACACACACACATATATATATATATGAAATAAGCACATTACATAATATGTTTTATTTTTAAGTGCATTTCACGTCCAATAAAAATCTGAACAATTCAGTTTTCTAAAAGAACAATTTACATATAGTTTCTGAGAAAAATAAATAAATATATAAAAATAGGATTGCTGTAAGCCACTGCTTATTTATTCATCTGTTTCAGAGGTTCCAACAGCCAACAGAAAAGTGTATGATGACACCATCATGATCCACAATGCCAGCCCCAGTGACAGCGCAGTTTATCAGTGTGAAGTCTCCAACAGACACGGAACGCTGCTGGCCAATGCTAACATCATGATCATGAGTGAGTAAATCCTCAATAATCCTGCTGAAGATGAATCCCTTTCCATTGCTTTATTTTTTTTTAAATGAATCAATTTGGATTTTCAAATTCAGTGCACAGTACAGTATAGATATATGAAGCTTACCCGACATATGTTAAATTGCAGTGTATTGAAGATGGAATGATCTGTTACTAGGATTTTTATCTTCAATGCAATAAAAAGAGATTGTGTTGCTATGGCAACATTTTGTTGTCCTGATTATGATCAGACAGTGTGGTGGTTAAATACAGTATATATTAAACAGAAGTGTAACAATTAAAATATACTTGATTACCATCACAGGTTCCAGCAAACAAGGCAGTCATAATCAAAATTATCAGACTTTAATTGTTTAATTCACCCTAGACTGGGCACTTCATAAACACACAATCCAGTATGTTAACACACATGACAGTTTATTGTGACAAAAACCAGGCATATACTGTAGCAATACAACTGGAGAACAGCAAAATCAATCAATAGTGTCACTGCTGTGCCCTTATTAATTAAAATATATTTAAACTATTACTTTCAATTCATATGAATAGAAACATAAAAGGGTAACAATGGAACTGGACAAATAATAAACATCTGCTTCTTTGTTGGTGTAGATTTGAGTATAAGTGGATCTCTGAGGCCAGCAATGTTGTGTGTGAGGAGAAGTGTGTAACACACCCACATGTGTGTGTAATTTTTATATTATAATATATATTAATATAATAATTATACACACACACACACACACACACACACACACACACACACACACACACCTTGTATCCTTAAGGGTGGGCCACATAGAGACTCATTTCCCTTTGCTTCCTTAGGTGGAAATGAGATCCTTTTATATGCTAACATGTCCCCCTTCCCACTCCCAGTCACAAGTGATAAGCAGAGCATCTTTCATCTTACAAAATAAAAAACAGAACTGTATCTATTTTTTTTTTAAGGCAACCAAGAAGGAGATAGGAAATGGCCAGAACATTTATTGTATAAGAGAGATACAGCAGATCACCCATTTGGCAGAGAGTCATGGTAGGAGTTCAGGTCAAAGGGGCAGATATTGGTGTCTGACTGATAATACTGAGCAACAGAAAGTCAATTTGAGTGCAGGACAACAGAGCCCCAGTGCTTTTCTTTTTTGTGACATCGACTCCAGCAATGGATCATAAAATCAGGTCACATAACTACCAGATGACTACTAAGTGCCTCCCCCCCAGTTTTTTTCCTTGCAGTTAAAACTGATGGAATATGTTAATCATTAGATCTAGATAGGTAACGCAATGGGGAATCCTGAACACACTATTTTAGCAGGGCATTCTTCTCTGAAGTAAGTGTTACCCACCAGCTTGCTTTTAGTATTTTCTTACCCAATAATACATCGTTATTTGTTGTGTGTGAGATCTGTCTAAGGCAGTGGTCACCAACCTGGTCCCTGCAGGTTTCATCTCCAAAATCTAACACACCTGTTTTATCAAGTATTTCTTAAGGCAACCATGAGATGGTCAAGTGGGCATGAGTATGGTTGGAGCTAAAGTCTTCAGGAAGGTAGATCTCCAGCAACAGGGTTGGTGACCACTGGTCTAAGGCTGTCACTCATCTGTGTACACAAATGTATGAGAGATGAAGATCATAGGACAGAGACAAAAATTGTTATTTACAAAAATCTGATATTTTACACCATTTGTCTAATTGTAACTCTCAGGTCAGAATAAGCATAATCTCAGTCATATCATTATGACTATTTTAAAAAGCACTAATTAAATTAATTATGATGAATTAGTATTTATACTGTTAAACATTTACGAAAAAAATTAAGTGGGATATTTTGGCGCAAGCACCTCATAAGAATTAAACACACAATGTTGTTTTTTCCTTTTATAGACCTGCGACCACTGATTTTGACAGAAGATAATCTTCAGTATTCAGCAGTGGAAGGAAAGCAAGTGATCATGCACTGCAGGGTGTTCAGCTCACCACCCTCAGCTATCATCTGGTGAGCAAAGTTCACCTTCTGAAAACTCAATACAATTGACCAGTCAAAAAAATAAGACTGCATTAGCTACAGTACAGTATGTATTACAAGACAGTATATTTGGTGCCTCAAGATGGGGGACAGCAGTGGTCACATGGTGTAAACAATTTGTTTGTGTTTGTACAGTGCACGTATTTTATCAGTGGGGAATACAGCAAGGTTTTTCAAAATGCATCAACCAAGATAAACAAGATTCTGTTGCATAGGTGCGACAGGGGAACATATTCTGAGCTAATCAGTCTATAGGCACTAGTTATGATGATTGTGATGGTAAGATGTACTGTATATTTGCAAGGTTGTGTGTGTGTGTACTAAGTCATTAGAGACATGCAGGAGTAGATTTGTGACACAAGGGAATATAGCTGTTTTGTGTAAATATAAATATACTCCAAGTTATTATCCAATTTATTAAATGAAGCAGGATCCAAATAATTCACTAATGATTAGTAAAATAGAACACAAATGTAATGTATGAAATAGCATCTCCAATGAGAGAATTCTTAACATTATCAAAAAAATTGCAATTTGCACTTTGTCATTATTCACTATAAGGCTACAACTGCCTAATTAGAAATGTAAGAATAATTCAATAAAAAGAGAAATGTGTTTAGTAACAAATGACCATAGGTAATTAGCAATCACTTACAACCAATATAACTGAAAGAGGTCATTTTCATGTATACATTTATATTTCATGCATTGTCATGAATCGTGACGGAGCAGAGATAGGACGGATGCAAGTGCAGGATGAACAGTTGTTTATTTGAAAGAGAGACAGGCAGACAAATCCAAAACGTAATCCATAAACATGCAAGAGGTCAGGCGATTGGCAAACAGGCATAGACGGGGCAAGGCAGGAATCTAGGTCGTGGTCACGGAAAACAGGGTCGATAAACAAAACAAGAAACGAACTATGACGAGGGACTGGAAGCGGATAATCCAGCGCAAACTAACTCTAAACATGGACCGTGACTATGACTACGATACGAACTAAACTAACTCTAAAGTATTAATCTTCCGCGTTGTGTGCTGGGAGGCGCGCGGTATATATGCGGACATGATCAGCATCTAAACCGCAAGCAGCTGAGAGCAATTCAGACCCACGTGAAATCCCAGCCAATGACAGAACAGGGAGGAGACATGACAGAAACATAAACAAAGCACACGTGTCCAGATGTCATTACAGTCAACAACGGAAAAGCAGGTGCTCGCGCATTCGCGCTTAGAGCACGCTGCTTCAAGGGGGAATCGTGACAGGCATGAGGGAGATATGAATGTATACTAATTTGTAGCATCACACACAAATGTTCAAACAATGAATTTGCCCCATAGGTATGTGTATAAAGGTTATTCACTTATTTCTTTGTGTGATTATATATTTCTTTGTTTTCAGGAGCAAGGATGACAACGCTAATGCCTTAGAGGGATCAAGGTTCTTCATACACGCAAATGGGTCACTGGAGATCCACAGCGTGAAGGGGGAGGATGATGGCGAGTACACATGTGTCACTGAAAACTCTGAGGGCAAACTGGCCATCACTGCTAAGCTGGAGGTTAAAGGTGAGATCTTAGATCTTTTCATAACTCTCTGCAGATTTAATTTCATACCTAATTTTGGAACAAATAATTAATGCATAACAGTGAATGCAAATTATCTGTAATATGTTGCAGTCTCACTTGCATAAGGATAATTAGGGGTTAGGGGAGGTATTATCTAGCACAGGAAATTAAACTCAGATTAGGAATCATGATAGAAACTTATCAAGAAAGAAATGGTTCATTTTACTCCTTAACGTAGGCTGTCAATATTTACAGTGAAGATGGATAGTCTATTATGCTGCCTCATGCATTGCTTATGCTGCAGTTTGGTAGGAGGATTAGTTTTTGTCCACCATTTTAGTATATTACAATGTAGATACATTTCTGAGCCATGTGGTTCTGGTAGGTTGCACTACAGCATTTCAGATGGTCTTATTCATAAAATCCTGGCTGATTTTTTTTTTTTATTCTGGTAGGGAAAATAAAATAATTAAAGTGTTGCCTGACCGTCAGGAGAAACATTTTTTCATTGTGTCGTAATATAGTCTGTCTTCAACTGACAAAAGGATCAGTGCTGTAATGACTGGCTTACAGATGTGGCCATTAAAAGCATGCGTCAAAGGAAACGGGATCCTACAATTTCATGCGGCATCACACAGAATCACGCTCATGCTGCAGGCACAGGAAAAACAAGACCAGTAGGGGTCAGCCATGTTTCATTTGAATAAGCACGGCTTGCTAGCAGACAGTAGTTCTGCCTGGACATATACTGTATACATATTTATTGTCTTACCAACCAAACGGTGCTGTTTTTTGTTGTCACGATTGGAGGTTGAGACAGATGCAAGTGTAGAAGTATAAAGTTCAATAAATAACCAAACAAAATACAAAGACACTATGACTATGAAGCAAAACATGGTGGCAAAGTTTAAACATAAACTAAAGAACAAAACACAGCTACATTGTCAAAGACAAATGTAAGACAAGGAATGCAGTGCAAACAGTGGCTATATACATGAGTGCTCGTTAACAGAAACGGGATTCAGGTGCAGGTGGTCATGTGACTATGATGCAGTGGCTGCTGGGAACTGGCGTTCAGAGTTCCTCCTCTGATACCTGACACTTGTACTGAAGCCTGTGGATCTGTGAACCTCTCTTAGAACCATTTTGAAACAATCAGCAGAGCACATTAAACGCTGGTGAGCCTGAAAAAAAATGGAATGTGTGGTCGGTTAGATTTAAGAAAAAATATTATGTATGGTTTACATAAAAATATTACATTTCTCATTAAAACTTATGATAAACCTAATTTAAACAGGTTTCTAATTACAAGAGTGAGCATGGTCGAGTCACGTAGTATAGGTAACTATAGTATTTAAGTTAATGTGACTAGGTTATTTTTTTCACTGTAGAAAGTTCCTCAATGTAACGTTGAATTAATTCCATCTGCTCCTATTTTGCCAATGGAAACATTTGTTCTTTTCTTAGATTAAATAGTTTGACTATTTAAAAACTGGTTTAAAGTGAACACAGAAGACCACACACTGAACAAAAGCCCCTTGAATTTACTTAATTCAAATTCATACATCGGTTCCACATTATTGAATTGAGTTAATTTGTTTTTGTACATCAAACATGACTTGATCATATATTTTCACAGCCCTGAAATAAATTTAACTTCATTTGAGCTGAGAATTGAACCCCGGTTGCTGACAGTCTGCAACAGCCACAAAACCACTGTGTTACTCTACCACACACTGTTTACCCATGTTAATTTAAATTCTATAGTTATAGTACCTGTACTGTGTAAATTGGTCAAAATGAAACCAAATATTGAAACATTTTATGTATTAATTTAAACATGTGGCAACATTTATCAGATATGTTGTTAAAGAAAGACCATATTCACAAGGTGATTTACATATCCTGATTATTACAGATACTCAGAGGTGGGTAGTAACATGCTACATTTACTTCATTATATTTACTTCAGTAACTTTAAAAAAAAAAAAAAAAAAGACTTTTAATAGTTAACTGGCCATACTTATACTCGTATTCAAGTTCATCTTTAATCACAAAAATGTATTCTTACTTTGCTACATTCGGTGGTGTTCCTCCATTACAGTTAATTATTAATGAATATATGTAGTTTTAATAATTAATTTAAATGACATATAATGAGGTCCCAACCCTTGCGATACGCTGCAGTGGTCTGACACAAAAACTGCTCATGTTTTTAGAATTCTGGAAAGAGGGAAGAAGTGAGCGTGTCAGGACACACACACATACACACACAGAGTTCTCCATTCATATTTACAGACCTCCATAAGGATGGCAGCACCAGAAACCTGTTCTATTTTTACCCCATGCACCCCATGCATGGCACAGGGCCATAATTTCAAACTTTCCCTTTGCTGAAAGAAAAGGCGCCTGTGGGTGTTTCCAGCTAAAAAAAAAAAAAAAAAACAAAAAAAAAAACAGGAAGACACAACAACAACTGTCAGCATCAACATATAAAAATTGGTACAATGTAAATAAAAACAGAATGCAATGATTTGCAAATCTCATAAACCCATATTTTATTCAAAATTGAATGTAGAAAACATAAAATGTTTAAACTGAGGAAATGTAATGTACCATTTTAAGCGAAAAATAAGGTCATTTTGAATTTGATGGCAGCCAAAAAAAGATTGGTGAACCTCTGCCCGTCTTTACTTCTGAGAGACTTTGCCTCTCTGAGATACTCTTTTTATACCCAATCATGTTACTGACAGTGCTGGAAGGGGAACTGGTACAGCTTAGAGTCATGACCATCTCTCTATACCAGGGGTGCAAAATTAGAATTCAAAGAGGTCCAGTGACTAATATTTTCTTCTCCCAAAGGTCCAAACCATTAACATGTCTAATGTGCGCTATGATTTGGGGGCATGTGTTGTTCTTGTATATGTATAGCTAATAAACAAAGTACTACATTTCAGTAACATTTCAACAATATTTATTGTACATTTTCAATTCAGACACATTAAACATGAGGTAAAATCAATATGCAGCCTAACCATAAAGAAACATAAGCCATTCACAAATATTTCAAGCAAAACAAGACTGCATCTTCACAAAAAAATAACAAAAGTGCCTGTTGGGCAATGAATGCGTGGGAGAGGATTCTGGTGGACCAATCATACTGGGCTTTGAGTTCGTTTATTTTGCGTGCCTTCACCTCAGACTGCTGTGGATATGTTTGCTCAAAAGATCTGTACTTTGTCTCGTAGTGGCGCTTCACGTCGGCACTTTTCATAAAAGCCATGGTCTCTGAACATAACAGGCAGAGTAGTTTGACATTCGCTGCTGGAAGGATAGGCAAAGAAAAAAAATAAATAATGCATAGCCACTTAGGGATTTCGTAGGATTGGCTTCAGCAACAAGTAAATTCGTTGTGTTTTTGAAGAGGATGAATCCTGCAACTTATTGACGCGTGGATCTTCCCTTCCCCCCAACTATTATCAACTCTCAGCAGTGCTTCTCTTTGAGTAAAATGCTTTTGCCTCCATTGCGATGTCATAGACTGCAAATACAGACAAATAACTTGACCTGGATAGAATTTATATGACTCTCCATGTTTTATACTTCTGCTCCTCCCTTTCAATTTGATGAGCCAAAAGATGATAAGATTACTTAAAGATGATAATTGCTTATTAAACACCCAGTACATTTGCATGTGAATCCAAAGCTACTCAAGCTACAGTAAGTAAGCATATGCATTTTACTCCATGGATTGCCCAATTAAACAAACTGCATTCCTTTAAAAAAAAAAAAAAAAAAAAAGTAATTGTAAAATAATGTAAAAACCAAGCCTTTTGCAGTTTTCCCACTCCAGCATTCAACAATAATATGAAAAAATTGTCATTCATCCATTTGGCCTAGGTATAAAAACCCATCTGGAGAACAGACACACTTCTGAAAAGTTCCTCAATGGGATCTCAAAAAGCCTAAAATCCATCTAAATTTAACAAGGAACCAATAATCCAAAACGCATCCAAATGATTTCCATCAACAGTTCTGGACACAAGAGCAGTATAACCACAACATATCCCAATATACATAGATGGATCTAAATCTGGAAATAAAGTGGCAGCAGCTTTTGCAACAAACCAACTGTGTCAAACCAACTGTGTAAATGCATCCCTGACCAAAGTTCAGTTTTCACTGCAGAAGCAAACGCTCTACTACTTGCACTGAAGTTTATTGAGTCTGCTCCACAAAAGCATTTTTAATAATAACTGATTCAAAATCGTGTCTTGAAGCATTGGAAGCTACTAAAAACTGATCACCCAACAATCGTGAAGATTTTAATCAAACTGTCATCTCTTGAAGCAATTAATATTATTTTCTGCTGGGTACCAGGACACTTAGGAATCTCTGGTAACGAGCAAGCAGACAGCTGCAAGAGAATCACTAGCTACTGAACCTGTAAAATGCCCTATACCTTCCACAGATCTGAAACCAACTCTGAATGCATATATCAACAACAAGTGGCAGTCAGAGTGGGATCAATGTCTAAACAACAGATTACGAGAAATGAAACTTGTTGTTGGGACAACATGTTTTCCCTTTTAATAATCACTGGGATCAAGTCATTTACACACAATGCTGGATCGGTCATACAAGACATAGAAGGAACTGACAGAAATGGCATACAATAATTATATCAACAGACTGTAAAGTTCTTCCAGCCATGGTTGTGTCAGGGTGGACACACTGGCATGTAGCAGATAATTTCCAATCTTTCAATAACTTTATCTAGTATATTATGTATCCTGTTTAGATTTGCTGAAAAAACCCCAAATGTGACTTAACAATAATTTGGAATTGTAGTTCATTTCTACATTAAAGATTAAGAACACAGACTTGACCCATTTTGTGTTATTTCATACAGCAGCTTTGCTGACAGTAATATTATTCTAAAATGTGAAAAAAATATTTTGAATATGTTTAAAAACTGACAAGTAGTGTACTTAAAAACTTGATTTAACTTTACCTTTATTAAATAAACTTTGTTTCTTTTGAACAATGCAGAAATGTGTATAAAAAAACGTTAATTTTAATAAAATAAAATCATGGTGCAGCGAACGCTCACTCCCTTGAAGCACTGAGAATGATGTAATCCTCTGGGCTTCACTGAGCTTTTTTCAGTGTGTGGACTTCTATGTTCACTTTAAACCAGTTTTTTGTTTAAAATAATAAAACTAGGGGGAAAAAAAATCTAAGGAAAGAACTAAAGTTTCCATTGGCAAGAAAGAAGATGGAATTCATTAATGTTACCTTGAGGAACTTTCTACAGTGAGAAACCCCCACTCATTTAAAAAACATTAAACTGGGCTGGGGCTCAAACCCCAATCACTGATGCACAAAACCTGCATGTTACCACTGAGATATCCTAGTACACGTAATATTACCTATTTAAATACTGTAGTTATTGTATACTTAAATCTTGTAATTAGAAACTTGTTTAAATTAGGTTTATCATAAGTTTTGATGAGAAACGTAGCATTTTTATGTGAACCATTCGACCACACTCCATTTTTTATTGTGCTGTGTTCAGCTACTATATGTTGTTCCATGCGCCACCTGGTGGTTATTGTGTGAAGCACAACAAATTAATTTAAATTCTTATAACCATCCCTGCATTATATCGCGTGATCACACGTGACAAATCGCTTGAAAAAACACGCATTCTTAAAGGACACATCTGTAAGTGGTTTGATTTAATTCATTCAGCTGCATCTAATGCAATTGTTTAAAGTTTAGAGAAAAAAAACAAAAACTTATATTATCTGAAATATGTTCAAGTTTAGTGATATTTTTTCACTCTTTCAGCTCCCACCAAGATAGTGAATTCTCCTCAGGACCAGCGTGTTTTGGTAGGCACCACAGTTCAATTCTCATGTCAGGCTGAAGTAGATCCATCCTTCAGTGAGGATTATGAGATGATCTGGGAAAAAGATGGCATCCCTCTCAACGACAGTGAAAGCACTGGGTAAAATGCTTGAGAGTTCCAATTCTTGATCAGTGTGGTGAATGAATGCCCTGGATGTCTTCCTGTTCAATGGATTGCTCTTCTATATTTTTTGACAGTTATTTTGTCGATGGAGAGATGCTGCAGATTGCTAATGTGAGCTTCAGAGACCAGGGTGTGTACGTTTGCATAGCCAGAAGTCCAGCAGATCAGGACAGTGCCATGGCACTGCTTACAGTACTGGGTGAGTGAGAAGATTCAAAAGAGTGCAGCTTGGCATGTGCACCCACCATTAGCAGGCTTCTAAAATATGTAAAGGATTTTTTGTGTGCATCTGTTAATATAGTTTAAATTTTGAATAACTGAAGTGATGGACACACGGTGACTTAGTGGTTAGCACGTTCGCCTCACACCTCCAGGGTCGGGGGTTCCCATGGTGGGAATCGAATCGAATGTGTGTGCGGAGTTTACATGTTCTCCCCGTGCTGTGGGGGTTTCCTCCCCCAGTCCAAAGACATGCATGGTAGGCTGATTGGCGTGTCTAAAGTGTCCATAGTGTATGAATGGGTGTTTGAGTGTGTATGTGAGTGTGCCCTGTGTTGGACTGGCACCCTGTCCAGGGATGCTCCCTGGGATAGGCTCCAGGTTCCCCCGCGACCCTGAAGAAGGAGTAAGCGGTAGAAGATGGATGGATGGATGGATAACTGAAGTGAGGGCTTAGTAGTTAGGCATAGTAGTTAGCATGTTCGCCTCACACCGCCAGGGTTGGGGGTCTGAGAGTTTGCATGTTCGAGAGTTTGCACGTCCTCCCTGTTTGGTTTCCTCCTCCAGTCCAAAGACATGCATGGTAGGCCGATTGGCGTGTGTGAATGTGTATGTGATTGTGCCCTGTGATAGATTGGCACTCTGTCTAGGGTGTACCCTGCCTTGTGCCCGATGCTCCCTAGAATAGGCTCCAGGTTCTCCGTGACCCTGAAGGACAAGTGGTATAGAAAATGGATGGATAACTGAAGTGAATACATGCGATATTAAGCAATTAAAAATGAATTCTACTTCTATAAAATCAAAATAGCTGTGAATCAAAAGGACATCAAATGCTAGCTAGCAAACAGGTCAAGAAGCTCTCCGCCATCAGTGAAGCAATATTTTTGTGCTGTTGTCTCAGGTGTACCGGATGCCCCACAAGGTGTGGTGCTCACTGAACGCAAAGACAGGACTGTGAAACTTAAATGGATCCCAGGAGATGACCATAATAGCACTACCACAGGTAATAAGGTCACCTTCTACCTGCCGTAGTTTGTGTATCACCACACATACACAGAATGCACAATATAAATCTATACTCAGTGCAAACAGATGTGAGGAATACAGCTTTGGAAATAAGGACTGAACCTTATACCCTAGAAACCTAATACCAAACTGAATTTATTGAGGGATAAGTTCATGTTGTACATATTTTTAAACATTTTAAGATGATTTTCTCAGGTCCTGAGATAAAGCAAGGATAAAGCACTTACTAAAGGTCAATGAAGAAAATGTATTGTAACACTATATATTTAAAGTGTACTCAAAATGTAACTCATGCACTGTAGTGCTACCATCAGCTTGAAATCTTTAGTACAACTTGAAGAAATCATTTCAATATATATACTGTACAATTAGAAAATCTATGCATTTCTATGTAGCAGTGAACTGAGAAATGTTTGGAAATGTTTTACCTTTAAATTTAACAAATCACTTGTAGCTGACAGTTAATACTAACACTAAAAATGTCAGTGTATTGTATTTTCTTTAATATAATATTACTACAGAAATTCTTAATTCTTGTACATATTCTGCAATATTATTAAATTTGTATAGCTTTTGACAGCATTTTGATGACCTTCTGATTGGTCATCAATTTCTAATTTCTAATCCAGAGTTCATCATCGAATATGAGGAGAGCCAGTGGGACCCAGGCAGGTGGAAGGAGCTGGTGCGAGTGCCTGGAAATCACCACTCAGTTCTGCTGAAGCTCCACGGGCACATAGACTACAGCTTCCGCATCTCAGCAGTGAATGAGGTCGGAAAAGGACGACCGAGTAGAGCCAGTGACAGATACAATACCCCAGCCTCAGGTTTGCATTATCTCCTTCTTTGTCTCTCCCTTTATCAATAATTGATTCTTCTAGAACTGCAAAGCCCAATGCACTGCTCTGACACATTCAAACACATTGTTTTCAAATGCATGGAACTTTCAAATTTTCAGAGCGGTGAGATAATTGATTTCTCCTATTTGTTAAACCTCTGATCCGTTGAATTTCATGAATTTCACAGGCCATCATTTTCTTTCTGTTCCTTCTCTCACTGTTTTCCCTCTCTCCCTCTCGGTCTCTCTTCTGCACTACAAATTTCACTGCCAACAAAATCCATATTTCTGTTCTCTCAAAAGCACCTGACAAGAACCCAGAAAACGTCAAGATAGAAGCTAATTTTCCACACGAAATGCATATCAACTGGAAGGTAGGAGGCCATGTGTTTTGTTATGAAATGCTTTCAAGAGTGACTAGATCCGAAGCGCTGAAGCACAGTTCTATTCCCTCAGAGTAGAAGTAGAGAACAAACAAATCTTATCAGTTTTTTGGCTCGTACTATCCACTTGACTCCGTCACCCCCCCCCCCCCCCCCCCCCCCCCACGCCCCCGGGCAAAAAAAAAGGTTTGCATAGAAAAATGTTATCACCATCATTTTACAGTAGCGAACAAAGGCCTTTGTGAAACAGATCCAAATGTATAAGATTCTAATCCAAGTAAGCAGCCAGAGTCTTTCATTAAAAAGTGAAAGGAGTTGGCAGGATTGAGTAGTATATTCTACATTTTTATTTGAAAAGGTGATTCTGTCCCATTCACTTGGTTATTACTTGGCTTCCTGGCTATGGCAATAGAACTATGCTTCTTGGAATTATGTGCTTCTCTTATTATTAATAGCATGCTTAATTCTGTTTCATTCAGCCTTCTGCTGCCACACCATTTTTAGGGGTGTCAAAGATTCTCTTCACATTTTAACAAAAAGTCAACAGTGAAGTAATTTTATGTCTAGTATACATTTAAAAGCTAGACTGTGGGTCTATAACAGTGAACTTGCTACAGCATGTGAACATCTTCTTACCTTTATAGTGCAGTGTTTTCTAGGAGATATCAGTGATTTATAGAGGAAAGTGTGACCTTAGTGACCTACATGACAATTATTTGTGCTCAGTCTATGTTTTTTCTTTCTTTAATAAACACACGGTGAGTTTCCCCTAGATGCTCCCTTATACAAACATGTCTTCAAAGGTTTCTAACCTATTGATTGGTGCTGTTTGTATACCTTTTCTGTGAGGTGAGGCATAAACAAGAACAAGCAGACAAATCATTAGCCTGAACGAACTTAATTAAAATAAAAACATTCTTTGCAGCTTACAGTGTTGCTTGTGAACCCACAATTTTCTATATTTCTGTATAAATATGACCTAAAACATCATAAGAGTTTCACACAAGTCCTAAAAGTACACAGAGAGAACCCAATTTAACAAATGAGACTTATACTTAGTTTTATTTATTGAGGAAAATTATGCAATATTACGTATCTGTGAGTGGCAAAACTATGTGAACCTCTAGGATTAGCAGTCAATTTGAAGGTGAAATTAGTCAAGTGTTTTCAATTAATGTGATGACAATCAGGTGTGAATGAGCACCATCTATCAAAGTCTGATATTCACAACTCATGTTTGTGGAAGTGTATCATGGCACAAACAAAGGAGATTTCTGAGGACCTTAGAAAGAGTTGTTGATGCTCATTAGGCTGGAAAAGGTTAGAAAACGTAGTCTAAAGAGTTTAGACTCCACCAATCCACAGTCCAATAGATTGTGTACAAATGGAGGAAATTCAAGACCATTGTTATCCTCCACAGGAGTGGTCGCCCATCAAAGATCACTCCAAGAGCAAGACATGTAATAATCTACAAGGTGACAAAGGAACCCAGGGTAACTTCTAAGCACCTAAAGGCCTCTCTCACATTAGCTAATGTTAATGTTCATTACATGTGCATTATGTTTGGAGAAGGGAAACACTGCATTCCAGAATAAGAACCTTATCCCATCTGTGAAACATGATAGTGGTAGTATCATGGTTTGGACTAGTTTTGCTGTATCTAGACCAGGATGGCTTGCCATAATTGATGGAAAAATGAATTCTGAATTATACCAGCAAATTCTAAAAGAAAATGTCAGGACATCTGTCTGTGATCTGAATCTCAAGAGACAGTGGGTCATGCAGCAAGACAACAACCCTAAGCACACAAGTTGTCCTAGCAAAGAATGGTTAAAGAAGAATAAAGTTAATGTTTTGGAATGGCCAAGTCAATGTTCTGACCTGCATGCAATAGAAATATTGTAGAAGAACCTGAAGCAAGCAGTTCATGTGTGGAAACCCACCAACATGCCAGAGTTGAAGCTGTTCTGTACTGATGAATGAGCTAAAATACCTTGGATAATATCCATTAAATTGGATAATAATAAATCCAAAATAAATTGGATCATATACCTCAATAAATATATGACCAAGTATACTATTTTTGTCTCATTTGTTTAATTGGGTTCAAGCATCACTGTCTCTTTCCTAATACTAACTACTACTACATATACTATGATAATCAAAACATACGCTTGGTAAAGTGATAACTCTAATACTTCGCAAAGTGCAAAGAGACACAAGGGGTTTAAATGGCAAATGTAATCAGGGGTGAAACACAAGACAGCTGAGAACAATGATGGAACACTTACAGGAAACTACCAATGACAATACAGGGGTGGAGATAGGACAAAATCCATAACAAAAGCGCGTGTAGAAAGTAATGTCACTGAAGACCCAAAAGCATGCGTTTGCTAAGAGCTCGCGCATCGGCTTGCACTTCAAGCACACGCATCGACCTCGCGCTTCGGGTCTCCGAGCATGCTGCATGGTACAGCGCTGGCTCGAGGGTGCCAGAACACACTCTCCTCCCCTGGTGGCCCTGGCCCTTTGGGCAAAATGCTAAAGAAGTGCCGGGAGACTGAACGGCGTCCTCAGCAGAGCAGGAAGGCAGAACGTCATCCTCCATCGACTCGGAAGGCTGAACTTCGTTGTCCATGTCAGCAGAGTCAGGCGTGAGCAGAACTTGGTTGTCGATGTCAGCAGACTCAGGCCTGAGCAGAGCTTCACTGTCCATGTCAGCAGACTCAGGCGTGAGCAGAAATTGGTTATCCGTGTCAGCAGACTCGGGCTTGAGCAGGACCTGGTTGTCCGTGTCAGCAGACTCGGGCGTGATCAGAACTTGGTTGTCCATATCAGCAGACTCGGGTTGTGATGTCGGCTTCAAGCGTGAGCAGAATCTGGTTGGCCGTGACGTCGGCTTCAGGCGTGAGGAGAACCTGGTTGGTCGTGACGTAGGTCTCAGGCGTGAGCAGAACCTGGTTGGTCATGATGTCTGTTTCAGCCGTGAGCAGAAGCTGGTTGGTCATGACATTGGTTTCACGCATGAGGAGAACTTGGTCAGTCGTTTCAACAGACTCAGGCATGAGCATAACTTGGTTGGTCGTGACGTCAGTTTCAGGCATGAGGAGAACTTGGTTGGTCATGTCAACAGACTCAGGCAAGAGCATAACTTGGATGGTCGTGATGTCGGTCGTAACGACTTGGTGTGGGAGGTCGCCTCGTTGACCTCAGACAGGAATGTGTATTGGGAGGTCGTCTGTTCGACCTTGGACAGGAACTTGGTGTGAAGTCATCTATTTTACCTCAGACAGAAACTTGGCTTGGGAAGCCGTTTCTTCGACCTCAGACAGAAACTTGACTTGGGAAGCCGTCTCCTCGACCTCTTACATAAACTTGGCTTGGGAGCTGTCTCTTCGACCTCGGGCAGGAACATGGCTTGGGAGGTCACCCCGTTGACCTCTAGCAGGAATTTTACTTTATGCTGGAGCTCTGGACATGAGACAACCTCGTGGGTCTCAGGCTGGATCTCTGGGGATGAGAGCGCCTTGTGGGTCTCATGCTGGAGCTCTGGGGGTGAGACCGCCTTGTGGGTCTCATGCTGGAGCTCTGGGGGTGAGACCGCCTTGTGGGTCTCCTGCTGGAGCTCTGGGGATGAGGCCGCTTCATGGGCCTCAGTCTGGAGCTCTGGAGATGAAACCGCTTTGCGAGCCTCGGGTTGGAGCTCTGGGGATGAGAACGCCCCGTGGATCTCATGCTGGAGCTCTGCAAGTGAGACTACCTCATGGGTCTCAGGTTGGAGCTCTGGAGGTGAGGTCGTCACATTGACCTCTAGCAGGAACTTGACTTTATGCTGGAGCTCTGGAGATGAGACCGCTTTGTGGGCTTCAGCTTGGAGCTCTGGGGATGAGACCACCCCATGGGTCTCATGCTGGAGCTCTGCAAGTGAGACTACCTCGTGAGTCTCAGGTTGGAGCTCTGGAGATGAGGTCGCCACGTTGACCTCTAGCAGGAACTTGACTTTATGCTGGAGCTCTGGAGATGAGACCACCTTGTGGGTCTCATGCTGGAGCTCTGCAGGAGAGACTACCTTGTGGGTCTCAGGTTGGAGCTCTGGAGATGAGGTCGCCATGTTGACCTCTGGCTGGAGCTCAGCATGTGGAACCTAATAAGCTAATATTCAATAAATTAGTCTTATTTATAGATTGTGGGGTGTTAAATATTGTGTCAAAATGATAAAATAACAAGACAATAACTTGAAATAATGAGTTAGTTAATCAAAATGACATGATATCTTTAAATAAGGAGACATTAAGTTGAAATACTGACATAATATCCTGAAATAACTGAGAAATATTGAATAATACATTTCAAGGCAAAATGACAACACAGCAAGGAAAAAAGATATTTTTTCCCAATAATTTGCAGTTCAGATTAATTTTCCATACATGAAATTAATTAAATAATAAATGTCTTCATTTAGATTACATAAAAATCAAAGCACTGTTTTCAACTTTTCCTCAAATTTCAATTATATTCAGCAATTTTTTTACATTGTTTTGAGTTATTAAGCTTTAAATTCAAATGTCAGTCTGGCTAGAATTATAGTATCCAAATAATAATAATAATAATAATAATAATAATAATAATAATAATAACTATATGTTAGTAGTTGTAATTGATAGCAGTTGATAGTGATCTCCACTGCTGTAATGTAATTAAAAAGAAAAAGAAGACACAAGCAAAAAGTGTGGCCCTGTGTAACTATGCTACAGATCCTTCTTTCAGAACCATGAAATCAGAATCATATTTAGCTAAATTTGCCACTTCCATGGAATTTGATTTGTCACCTGCTCACACTGAGAGATGTTGTACCAAGATTGATTGCTTTATATGGAAACCAATTAAACTTGGTTTGCATAATGGATACAATAATAACCAACAGCCCATTCTATAATTTTCTAGCCCTTGTCCCCCATGGAACACAACGGTCCTGGTTTGGAGTACAGAGTGAGCTACCGACGACAGGATGTGGAAGAGGAGTGGCAGGAGCACATGGTAAAGAGGCACTCATTTGTGGTGAAGAACACGCCAACATTTGTCCCTTACGAAGTTAAGATCCAAGCCAAGAATCATGCTGGCTGGGCTCCTGAACCTGAAACCATAGTCGCCTATTCAGGAGAAGACTGTAAGTACATGGCACACATTTTTTTATACACATGGGCGTGAACTCAAACAAGCAGTTAACATTTTGCCTATAATAACATTTGGCATGTTTTACAAAATTGGAAAAGTTTGCGAGAGAGTGTCCATCTCTATCTCTTATCTTTTTATTAATAGAAAATACTTTGTCAACAATATCCCCACCCCAACCAAAGTACAGTATCTCACAAAAGTGAGTACACCCCTCACATTTTTGTAAACATTTGATTATATCTTTTCATGTGACAACACTGAAGAAATGACACTTTGCTACAATGTAAAGTAGTGAGTGTACAGCTTGTGTAACAGTGTAAATTTGCTGTCCCCTCAAAATAACTCAACACACAGCCATTAATGTCTAAACCGCTGGCAACAAAAGTGAGTACTCCCCTAAATGAAAATGTCCAAATTGGGACCAAAGTGTCAATATTTTGTGTGGCCACCATTATTTTCCAGCACTGCCTTAACCCTCTTGGGCATGGAGTTCACCAGAGCTTCACAGGTTGCCATTGGAGTCCTCATCATGGAGCTGGTGGATGTTAGAGACCTTTTGCTCCTCCACCTTCCGATTCAGGAGGCCCCACAGATGATCAATAGGGTTTAGGTCTGGAGACATGCTTGGCCAGTCCATCACCTTCACCCTCAGCTTCTTTAGCAAGGCAGTGGTCGTCTTGGAGGTGTGTTTGGGGTCGTTATCATTCTGGAATACTGCCCTGCGGCCCAGTCTCCGAAGGGAGGGGATCATGCTCTGCTTCTGTATGTCACAGTACATGTTGGCATTCATGGTTCCCTCAATGAACTGTAGCTCCCCAGTGCCGGCAGCACTCATGCAGCCTCAGACCATGACACTCCCGGCATCATGCTTGACTGTAGGGAAGACACACTTGTCTTTGTACTCCTCACCTGGTTGCCGCCACACACGCTTGACACCATCTAAACCAAATAAGTTTATCTTGGTCTCATCAGACCACAGGACATGGTTCCAGTAATCCATGTCCTTAGTCTGCTTGTCTTCAGCAAACAGTTTGCGGGCTTTCTTGTGCATCATCTTTAGAAGAGGCTTCCTTCTGGAACAACAGCCATGCAGACCAATTTGATGCAGTGTGTGGTGTATGGTCTGAGCACTGACAGGCTGACCCCCCACCCCTTCAACTCATATGTCTATTTCCCAAACACAACCTCTGGATATGACGCTGAGTACGTGCACTCGACTTCTTTGGTTGACCATGGCGAGGCCTGTTCTGAGTGGAACCTGTCCTGTTAAACCGCTGTATGGTCTTGTCCACCATGCTGCAGCTCAGTGTCAGGGTCTTGGGAATCTTCTTATAGCCTAGGCCATCTTTATGTAGAGCAACAGTTCTTTTTTTCAGATCCTCAGAGAGTTCTTTGCCATGAGGTGCCATGTTGAATTCCAGTGACACCAAATTTAACACACCTACTCCCCATTCACACCTGAGACCTTGTAACAATAACAAGTCACATGACACCGGGGAGGGAAAATAGCTAATTGGGCCCAATTTGGACATTTTCACTTAGGGGTGTACTCACTTTTGTTGCCAGCGTTTTAGACATTAATGGCTGTGTGTTGAGTTATTTTGAGGGGACAGCAAATTTACACTGTCACACAAGTTGTACACTCACTACTTTACATTGTAGCAAAGTGTCATTTCTCCAGTGTTGTCACATGAAAAGATATATAAAATAAAATATTTACAAAAATGTGAGGGGTTTACTCACTTTTGTGAGATACTGCATGTGTTAGAAGAATATAAACAAGCCTGGAGAAGAGTAACCTGTTGAAAAAAAAATAGAGTCTCCACTTTACATAATTATTCGCCTGCTTGACCTTATTGTGGATATTAAATAGTACACGGGGTGGAGGGGTGGGGGATGATTTCCCACGTCAAAGCTTTGTAGTCTTCAGCAGACTGACAAATGAAATGCAATAGTGTCTGTGAGCTATTCTGTATTTTCAGCTCAAATTATCCATCTTGCTTTCAGATTTCTTTTGGAGTTTACCTCCTAACTGTATCTCATTGCTCACATGTGTTGTTTAAGTTTGTGTTATCTCTCTATTCCTTTCTCTTGTCTTTATCTGCCTTGCTAACACTCTCACCCTCAGCGTGTGTTTGCTAAATCTGTTTTGTTGTTGCATTGAAACTCCTCTTATTAGTAGCAATTGGCCATGTTAAAGTAGTGAAACAGACTCAGGCTTTAAATAGTAAATAGCGTTTTACTGTATAGAGAAACCATTTTCAGTGTTTTGAAAATTGGCACAGTCACCTATCCCATTTTGGAAATTATGCCACACTTTTATGACTGTCTGTATAGTATATCTGCAGCTGGAGCTTTTTCAGTCATTATCCTGACACTGAAAGAGCTAATGTAGCTTTGGAATACTTATATGGGGCTTTTATTTTTATTTGGTGTGTGTGTGTGTGTGTGTGTGTGTGTGTGTGTGTGTGTGTGTGTACTACTGCAGTCCCATCAGCAGCACCAGAGGATGTAGCAGTGGAGGCAATGAACAACACAGTGGTGAAGGTCAGCTGGAAACGCATTCACAAGGACAAATTGCACGGACATCTGGGAGGCTACATGGTAATCCCTCACCCATGCCCTTTCTGATTTCCAGTCCTCACTTAAAGGCCCACTATCCCTTGTGTGACCCTGGGTTGTATCTTCTATTATGACAGCTGACTCTTCCAAAACCATCTCTAATGGTACATTCACAGCTACAGGCTCTTGACTAAACCCCAAATAAATAGCCTTGTAGTTTATTTAGTTTAATCTTTATTTCTTTTAGGCTTGTCCCTCATACTGTGCTGAGGAACTGATTAACTCAGAATGAGGGTATATTTTCAGTGTTCTTGTAAGACACTTATGAAAGGCAATAAATACGGATTTTAATAAAACATTTTGAAGATGAATAATAAATATTTGATTATATATGGTGCTTATCATTAAATCAAAGATCCTTGAAGTACATTATACACAATGCCCATATACACTCACTGGCCACTTTAATAGAAGCACCGGTAAACATGGTCATTCATTCAATTATCCAGTCAGCCAATCCTGTGGTTGAACTCAATATAGTATTTCAGAATTTGCACACACATCAGTCAATAGAGGTTACATGGAATGCAACGAAACACTAAAAAACATCCAGTTGATGAGAGAGTTCAGAGACTGGTTTGAGCTGATTGGAAGGCTACAGTAACTCAAATAACCACTCTTTACAATCGTCATGAGCAGAAAAGGATCTCCGAATGCAAAACATGCAGAAGATGGATGGGCTACAACATCAGAAGACCACATCAACATCCACTCCTGTCAACCAAGAACTAGAATCTGAGGCTACAGTGGACACAGGTTCACCGAAATTGGATGGTTGATGATTGGAAAAATGACACATTGTCTGATTGCTAAAGTATCCTGTTACTTTAGGTCTGTACCAAAGTGTCACCTCTTTAGCCATGCCCCCCTTGTCTCACAGAATTGGAGACATCTTGTTTTTTAACAGTCTGTGCCCTTCACCTAATGGCACACTTTCCCCTTATGATGGCACAGAAGAGCACACAAACAAACAGTGTTGTGACAGCTACACTTTCTGGCTCACAACACATACATATATCCACATATAAACACACACATGAGTATAAAAAGACATGGTAATACAACCCACTGAGGGAGAATGAGGGTATGAGTTTAGTCTAAGCCAGGGGTTCCTAAACTTTTTGGGAAAAAACAACACTAAAAAGGACATTATGAATTTTCTGTGACCCCAAGCCTTGTCCACCCTACATTATTTGTTATTCCACATTTATAATATAGGACTCCTGTAACATTTGAACATTTTATTGTCAGTAATATGTGTATGTGTAGCATAAGGGACTAAAAACCAAAGAAATGTTGTTTGCACTGACCTACCAGTCTAATGGGATGTGTTGTGTTGTTACAGGAAATTCCACGCCAGGGTGGTGTGACACGGTCCGACATAAGGCAGAGAAACCTGGTTTATACTTAAGACGTGATTTTGTGTGTACATGCAAAACCAGTGGCAGCACTAGCAGCATTGTTCACACACTTGCTATATACCTTATGTATATACAAAATTAACTAGATGGCAAAACAGAGCCAAAACTTTCCTGTCCATCAGGTTTCCAAGCTGGAATGTAAAATGTTTAGCGATTCTATGCACAGCAACATTAAACACACAAATGAACTCTGTTTTTCTTAAAATGTTCCACTGTCATCATGATTGTTGTCATAAGCTGCATCTCAAATCGAAAACTCTGATCTTATAGAGGTTTCACAAGTTTGAAGGCTACAAGAGAGGTTTTTAAAATTCAAACACTAACTGTAATCGGAAAAACCTGTTAGTATTCAGTAACAGTATAGAATAGAACATAAGCACTGTCTAATTAACAGAGTGCGAGAGGCAAAGTGCTGGAGAAGCTCCACCAAGTGTTTTGGCAGTGGAGTTATTAGTACAGTGTATTGAGAGAGAGAGAAGAGAAAAGTTTTGTAACATCACAGTTTGTGTTTCAGGTTCAGTGGTGGCGTCTGCGCAGTCTCTTGAACACAAGGAAAATGCATGGTGATAAACACACACTCAGGTTTCCCGGGGACAGAAATCATGCCCTAATCCCAGGGCTCCGACCTTTCTCCGAATACAGTCTCATTGTCATGGCCTACAATGGACGAGGCAATGGACCAGGAAGCCACCCGGCCACTTTTAAAACTCCAGAGGGAGGTAGGAGTTGATGAAAGGAGCATAATTTGTGTTTTGTGATCTAAATTGCAATTGCCTGAAGGATATATGAAAAAATTTAAATAAAATATTAATTCTCCTTTATATATATATATATATATATATATATATATATATATATATATATATATATATATATATATATATATATATATATAAGGGTACATGAATTTTTTATCTGATAACCATGTAAATCAAAATATCTCCTATAGCTAATATTTTCAAAATAAATTTTGACCTTAAATGACAGTGCAAGAGGAAGGATTCAATTACAATATTAAGATGTTGTTAGAATTTTTATGTACTTGTTATAATGATTCTATTAGCCTTCAGTCATTTATTAAAGCTATTGTAGTAGTATGTAGATATACATTTCTTGAAAAAAAAAATAGCTGGAAAAATGGTTGTGTGTGATGACTTTCTTTATACCAATATATTCTTATAACTATAATTGGATTTTATTTTACTTTTTTCAACTAATCTCCTTTCTCTCTCCGATAGTTCCAGATCAGGCTGCACTTTTCAGGGCTACAGATGTTCAGAAGCATGCTCTCACTCTTAGCTGGTCTCCTCCAGTGGAGGCTAATGGAGTTCTTACCGGCTGTGTCCTGCAATACCAGCTAAGTATGGCAATATTAATGCATTCTTTCCGAATATCCAGCAATTTCGTTCCTTCAAAATCTCGCCACTAGGAGACACTGTTGTGACACCCACATGTTTTACAAAATAGGAAATAGGGTTAGCATTGGTCTGTGGCCAGGTCTAGACAACATCAGGCCTGGTTATGATTATTATAGGAACCTGTTACTTATATTTGTTATCTACAAAATGTTAATGCTTATATGAGAGTACACCAGTGGATGAATATTTATGACTGGGACTGCTTAGAATATAAGCCAACATAAAGAAAAGCATACAGGCAAAAAGACAAATGCAATCTAAACTTGATTTTCATGCTTATTTCCCTGCATAGTTTACATTTACTGTTAATCATGTTAAGTTTTTTGGGGGGTTCAAGCAAACGCTTTTCTCATTTCATAACCTGTTCTCACCACAGATTATCAGCTAGGATACATTACACGTTGGAGATTTCTGGACTTCAAGCAGCCAATAAAACACACACAGCCTGGAAGGGTTTATTAGTTCATGTATTTGACAGTGCAGCTGATCACTGTGGCTAAGTGCCATGCTCCATATTAAAAGGAGGGACATTTTAATCAGAAGAGTGTGCAAGAGTCTCAGTGTGCCCTTTGAAGTCCCTGCACAGGAAGCAGGGTGTGAAATGTTTGGGATAATGCATCCAGCTGTCCATGTGGCACACAGCAGCCTGGAATTTAAAATGCTAGTGCACACACATCACATGGCTAAGCTTGGCTGCACTGAGCTTTAACACACTCAATATTTCACGCTCATTGCTTGTTTCATGAAAATATTTAGAGATAGTGCTTTATACATTCAGAGAATAGATGTGGGGTGTCTCATTGTGAGACAAATTAACCAGTCTCACTGATAGAACTTGTCTGATGCTTTCACGACGTGCTCTGACAGGCTGATGATGCATTTAATGAGTAAATGCTGCACAAGTCTACTCCAGTGTAGCTGTTGTGAGAGTGGGACACATCCATGGATCCTGTCTTAGAATCCAGAGATCCTGATCATTTGTCAGTGTTATATAGAAAAAGTTTTTAAATTGGTCCTTATGAAGAAAACTTTAGAATCATTAGTCCTCATTTATCCATATTTTATTAAAGTTGTGTATAAATGTTAGTGGACACCAAACAGTACTAAAAAATTCCACCAGATTTACAAAGGTTTCGTCAATGCTGATTTTTTTTCATACTCATTTGTATATATTGATTAATCACCATAATTATCAGACACATTCACGGCACAGCTGATTTGCATTTCATGATGCCCACAAAACTCCATAAAAGGCAAAGCTCACACAGCTGAAATGACAAGCCAAAGGCAAAAATAGACTTTCTCAGAGGCAGATGTGAAAGTTATTTTTCCTCAAGTCTATGCCAGTAAGAAAACATCTTTAAAATCTGTAGCCAAATTACAGAAAGGTGAATTAGATGTGAATTAAGTAAGGTGAAAATACAATGGTTTGACGTGAAAACAGAGACAAGAATGTATATCTACAGTACACAGGTGATCATCGATACCAATCATATCACACAGGGAAACTGCTATTTTTAATTGTATTTTTATATTCAAAGTGTCTCGGAGACACTGCCTATACACTGCCTGAGCCTGTCCTCCTTGTATACAGTGGCATTCTTAATTTAATTACTGGTCTTATTTGTCTTAATTTATAGATTTATCTTGGTGTAGAACCCAGTGTGTTAGGGTATGGATGAAGGCTTTGGAGACAGGCGGAATTCTAGCAGAGATCCAGGCTCGCATTTATTCATGCTGTGCTTTTCAGCACACTTTCACAAACTCAATCAGAAAAACCAAACCAACTGAAAAGGGTCCGTCATGAACTCATGACTTTCTCTCTGTTCAAATTCATGTTCACACTCCTCGGTGTGTGTGCGTGTCAGTCTGTGTGTGTGTGTTGCACACTCTGCCAGTTCGAGCACTCTCTCTCTCTGGTTACGGCTGTCACTGAAAGCACAAAGAGATACAAATAAGTAGACTGGTGGTAATAAGACACAGATGAGAATCATCACGCATTACCTGCTGGTTTGACCCGCCTCCTCTCTATCCGCAGCTGACACTCTATCATGCCCCCACTGCCACAGTTGGCTTGCTTTTTATATCTTTTTCCCATACTTAATATTTCTTTTGTTAATGCTTTTATTATGAAATAAGGTAAAAGTGCTGTATCTCATCACAATTTATATGATTTGAAGTAAATAAATCAAAGTTTATATTAATTCGCCTCCTTTAGGATAAATTTACACGCACTCAGGAGCACAAGTAGTTTTTTTTTCTGAAATTACAGAACTATCATGAACGCCAAATTTCTTGTATGAATGCTCCTATGAATGACTTATGAATAAATCCCTTCATATGCAGCTTGATCCCCCCCCCCCCCCCCCCCAAAAAAAAAAGGAAATCCACAGGGAAATTCATTCATTCATTCTTTAATCATCTTTTCTAGCCACTTTATCCTGATCAGGGTAGAGGTGGCCCACGGAGGGCAAGGTGGGAGAATTCATGCCAGATGGGATGCCAGTCCAGTGCAGGGCACATGGGGAAAAGCAAAAAAAAACTTCTCTTCAGAGGAAAAAGAATTTTGATTAGTAAAGTGGAAGTGTATTTATGCTCCTGGGTTCCGTATTCAGCTTGGGTCCTATCTGATGGCAGAAATTTATTTGTATGGATTTCAGGAGTGAGTCATACAATCTGCCTATAAACTACTGAGAGCTTACAGCTAAGAAATAGGTCCGGTTGCTAAACATGCTGTCTTCAAAAGGCATAACCCTTAACATCCTCCAAAGAAGTGACAATGCTTGTATTTTTTTAATGCGCTAATTCTGTTAAAATTGTATGTGATCTGAGACTAGCCATAACTGCATATGCAATTAAAGTTACCTACATTTAATCAAAAAATAGTAATAGATTTCAGAGTTAATTTTGTTTATTAGTGGTCCCGATTATATATATATATATATATATATATATATATATATATATATATATATATATATATATATATATATATATATAACCATTTGGTATACATGCATACATGAATATATATATACAGTGGAAGACACAATCACATTTTTTCGGTAAATATATTTCCAATGAGGTTAATCACATGAAATTTTCACCAACCGTCAGTATTAACTCAAGAAATCCAGAAATATAAAGGCCTCACAACATTACAGTCCACAAATAAAGTTATGTGTGATAAAGTGGAATGACACAGGAAAAAAGTAATACGCTAACTGAAATTTATTTAATACTTAGTGGAGAAGTCTTTGTTTGTAATGACAGCTTCAAGACGCTTCCTGTATGAAGAAATCAATTGGCCGCAGTATTCAGGTGTGATTTTGGCCGATTCTTCTAAACATATTGTCTTTCTATGTTGTTCAATTGGATTCAAGTCAGGTGATTGACTGGGCATTCTAATTCTTTCCTTTGCTGTATGCTTTGGATCTTTGTCCTGTTGGAAGGTCCACCCATGTCTCAAATTCATCATCCTGGTGCATGGCAGCAGATTCTTCTCAAGAATCTCCCCATAAAGGGCTCCATTCATCGTTCCTTCAATTGTATGAAGTCTGCCACTACCATGCGATGAAAAACAACCCCACACCATGATGCTTCCACTTCCAAACCCACTGTTGGTATAGTGTTTTAAATGTGATGTGCAGTGCTATTTCTTTCCCAAACATGGTGTGTAGTATGACAGCCAAAAAGTTAAATTTTGCTCTCATCTGACCAGAATATACTCTCCCAGTATTTCATACGCTTGTCCAAATGAGTTGCAGCAAAATTTAAACAAGTTTCGACATGCCTTTTCTTTAGTAATGGAGTCTTGTGGGGTGAGTGTTAGCAATGGAGTGCATTGCCTATTGTTTTCTCTGTGATGAAGGCACCTGCTGCCTCCAAGTGTTTCTGGTGCTCTTTCCGAGTGCTCCTTGGCTCTTGGGCTACTCGTCTGAATATTTGCACAGATGGGGTATAATTACTTGCGCATTTCAGCTGGTTCCTTGCCTAACCTTGCCTTGGAGAACTGCTTTTTCTTAGCGGGTTCAATACTTTTTTCCTATGCCATTCCACTTTGTTACACATAACTTTATTTATGGAATTTAATGTTGTGAATTCTTTATATTTCTCAATTTCTTGAGTTAATACCAATGTTTGTTGAAAATTTCGTGTGAATAGCCTCGTGTGAATATATTTACTGAAAAAAATGCTCATGTGTCCAATACTTACTTCCCTCACTGTGTGTGTGTGTGTGTGTGTGTGTGTATGTATGTATATATATATATATATATATATATATATATATATATATATATATATATATATATATATATAATATATATATATAAAATGTCTTTACAAAGGGAAAATAAATCATCTGGGTTATCAATAAATCATCTGCATGTGAAGTTCATGCAACATCATGCCTGTTTAGAGGCCTGCCGGGATCAGGTGACTTGGCAATTAAGCGCGTCGCATGATATATATATACTGCACCTGTGAACCGCACTGTCAGCCTCTATTATCTGAAGTAAAGACGCAATTCACAGGCACTGTTCATTTTGAACAGGCTGTAACCTCGGTATGACAAAGTGGGTATTCTCGCTCTCAAAGTGTTGAGCAAACGCACTGTGGAGTTCCCTTTGAGTTCCCAGGGTCATTGCAAGACACTCGAGCCCGCAGAGTAATGAATATCCAAGCTGTAATAACAAATGAATGAGTGTGCTGTAGACCACCCTGCAGCAGCACACACATCCTGTAAGGATACCCCTTTGGACAAAGCTTTCGAGGAGGTGACCCCCCTAGTGGAATGAGCCTTTATGCCCAGAGGCATAGTGAGACCGTGCGCCTCATAAGTGACAGAGATTGCTTCCACTATCCAATTAGAGATGCGCTGTTCGACACAGCATCACTTATACTGTCGCCGCCGAAGCAGACTTATGCCACTGACTAGAGTGGTGGACATAAATACAGAGAGCCATTACTGGACACAGTAAGTGCATTCTCTCTTGTTCCGGTGTGAGGAACAGAAGGCATAAAGCCTGCAACACTACAGGCTGAGCAGCCGATGTAGGCAGTTTAGGAATATAATCCCGACTAGGATACAGGAAGGCCTTGGCTAATCTAGGGATAAAATCAAGACAGGAAGGGGCAACAGAGAGAGCTTGTAGATCTCCTTCTCACTTGAGAGATGTCAGGGCCAGCAGAAGAGCTACGTTTAGAGTCATAAGCTTCTCAGAGGCTGACTCTAAGGGCTCAAATGGGGCGCTCGACAGACCTTCCAGGACCACAGAAGATCCCAGGAAGGTATGCATGGTCTGCAGATGGGCCTCAGCAGCACTATGCATAAACCTCGAAGTTAGAGGATGCTGCCCCACAGAGGCTCCATCAATAGGGGCGTGGCTGGCCGAAATGGCGACCACGTAGACCCTGACTGTAGAAGGAGCCAACCTCGCTGAGAAACGTCCTTGTAAGAACTTCAGGACTGTAGCTATTGCACAGTTCACTGGGTCTAGCTGACGTTCCTCACACCACGAGACAAAAAGTTGCCACTTGAGCGTGTACAATTTCCTCATGGATGGTGCTCCAGTGTTCAAGATGGTCTCTACAACCTCAGTTGTGAGACCAGAATCTATGAGCTGGTGCCCCTCAGGAGCCAGACCCACAGTTTCCATAGTTCCAGTCAAGGATTATAAATCAGCCCTCTAGCTTTAGATCCCTGCAGATGGGAATCTCCCAAGCAGTGCTGTCTAGCAGGGATATCTCTGAGAACCATATTCGAGCTGGCCAATAAGGTGCTACTAGCAGCAGACGTAGACGGTCTTGGAGAACTCTCGCTAGAACTTGTGGGAGCAGAGTGATCAGGGGGAAAGCATATAGATGCGACCTTGGCCACATGTGCACAATGGCGGCCAACCCTAATGATGTGGGAGCAGTGAGGACGAACCACAGCGGGCAGTCTATTGTCTCCTCGGAGGCGAACACATCCACTTCTGCTTGGCTGAACCTCCACCATATGGACTCCACCACTTGTGGATGGAGCCTCCAACCTCTCTCGATCAGCCCCTGCCTTGACAGGATGTCTGCTCCCACATTCTGGCTGCCCAGAATGTATATTACACTCACAGACAATAACCTTCCCTCTGCCCAGAGATGAATTAGTTGTGCCTGCCTGAACAGGGTAGAAGGAACTGGCTGAACGCCGCCGTTTACTGTTTTGCTTCATGAAATTCATCGGCCATGGCATTAACCATGCCGCCGAACAGGCCGGAAGGTTTAACAGGGGCGTCCAGCAAGGAGACCTTATCTTTGTCTCCCATCGCTGAGAGGTTGAGCCATAGGTGCCTCTCTACTGCAACAAAGCTACCCATTGAAGGCCGATATGACGGGCCGTTTGCTTGGTCACCCAAAGAGACAAATCCATGGCACTGCACAGCTTTGCTACTGCCTCGGGCCCAATTTCCTCCTCAGTGTCAAGCTCACTCAACAGGTCTGCTTGTTAGGCCTGCAACACTGTGATTGTATGCAATGACCCACAAGCAAGATCCACTACCACATAGGCTTTGTCCGCCAACACCAAGGTGGCCTTACATGACTTGGAAAGGAAAGCCCCCCTAAATTACCTGCCATCGATGGAGAGAAGTAGCTCACAAGTGTCTCCTCCAACTTCGGCATAACTAAATAGCCGTGCTGTTCACTCCCCATGATGGCCAAATAATCAAACGTTGCGAGGTTATAAACATGGCTAGTGTATGGTTTTCCCCAGAAGTGTGATATTTCATTATGCACTTCTGGAAAAAGGGGAATTTTCTGTGGCGTGAGGTAGATTTATTTTCACTGGGGAGGAAGCGCTCATCCAGCCTGCTGTGAGCCACTTCCACTGCCCTAGTAATCACCTCAAGCAGCTATTTATATGCTTGAGAGTTGCTATCTGTTTTTGGTGCAATGGCACCCCCTACTGGCTCATCGGAATCAGAGAGGGGTTTTTTGGTTTGTGGTTTTCCAGAGCAGGAGGATTCGCGACACGAGCTCCAAAGTCAGGCGGAGAGCCAGACCCGGAAGACAGAGCAAGAGATATAGTAGCGCTCGTCTCCGGCTCCTCTTCCAGATCCATACGAGATCCCCAGGACCTGATCCGCGAGGCTGTGAAACCCATCTCCCTTCGGCAGAGAAGAGAGCGAGTCACGAGCGGAGCTGCGTAATTGTAAAGCATTCACAATGCTCACAGTCAGACCCCTTGAGTGGCATGCTCCATCCCTAAACACTTCACACAAAAAGTGTGTCCGTCCATCCCCCGTGATGAAACAGGAGCAAGGCGCAACACACTTCCTGAAGTCTCTCTCGCTCAGTCTGTTTTTTCCCTTTTTTGAAAGGGACAGAAAAGTAAAGATTTTTCTTTCTTTTTTTTTGAAAAGATAGAGAGGAAATGAAGCGTCTTTTTGTGAGCATTACACAAACGACCGACATGCAGTCTAGCTGAAGATAATAAGGCTGACGACATGGTTCACAGGTGCAGTATATGTATCACGTGACACGCTTAATTGCCACATCACCTGATCATGGCAGGCCTATAAATAGGCATGATGTTACACAAGCTTCTGATGCCGGTCATGTGCGAGGGCGCTTCCCAAAGCGTTGACCAAACACAATGTGGAGATACCTTTGATAGGGAACATATGTTATAATGAGGTAGTTATTTAGCTGATTGCATATTGTAATTATTAGCATATCACACATTATTTTAATTAATTTAATAAATTAAGGTCTTTATCATTTTGGAATATTCCAGACAACTCACATTATTGGGAGATCAGAGCTCTTCACAGCTCAGTGATTTCCACCCACAACGCACTATATTCCTCTCAAGTAATCATCAAACCCTTTAAGAGCTTAATCAATCATCCCACCATGCGAGAGGACACTACATGGTTCTACAGGGTCCAGCATGGTATGTGAATGAGATGCATTATCTGAGCCTGTCTAGAGGTCAATCTTGTCACTTGTCTTGTGACATAGAAGGCTGAGGTATTTGTTGTTTGTGGTAATCAATCCCGGTGAATGCAATGAGAATTTTTCAACCGCCCATCCCACAGAGTTTTACATCTGGGCGTCTTAGTTTGAGGGATGAAACCAGTGGCTCAGTGGTTAAAGCTGTGGGCTGCTGATCAGATGGCCATTAACTCTCAGTTGCTCAGTTGTATCCAATCTTAATTGTTATCAATGTCACTTTAGATTTAAAAAAAAAAAAAAAGTCAGCTAAATGTATAGTGAAGTGGCCTTCCAGGACTGGGAGTAAAAAACACAACAGTAGAGTAAGTCCACTACTCATGTATCTTGCAAATCTGAGTTGTATTCCAAACTTTCTGTTTAGTTAATAGCACAGAGGAAGTGGGACCCCTGCTGACTGTGAACATCACCCATCCAGATACAAATAAATGGCACCTCAAGGACCTGGAACCAGTTAGCCGCTACAGGTTCTACCTGTATTACTGCACACAAACAGGCTGTGGCCCAGTGACTAGTGAGGAGTACATCACCATCCCAGAAGCACGTGAGTACCAGGGCATAGCCGTTTTACGAATGAGACTCGTGCATGGATCCCAGCTTAGACGGCAGAGATCTTGGTCCTCTGATATGGATGGCCGAGTCAATAGTTTCTGATCATCCATCCATGTCAGAGGATGTTCATTTTCCCTCTCATTCCACCATGCTTTTCATATGCCCATCTATGCGCTTCTTTATTGCTAAACAATATCATAGCAGTGTGGGAGCAGGAACATTCATCACTGTCAAGGAAGACCAAGTGCTTATTGATTTGGGGGAAGGGTGAAAGCTTTAGAAAGGGAAAATAAATAATGTCACCTCCAAGAAGGGAAATAATATGTAGTTATCATTTCATATTTGGTAATGATGTAGTGATCAACTAAGTGTGCCAGAATATGTGCTGTGTTGAATACAATGTTTTTACATACTTAAAAAGAATAATGATCGATAAAAAGCTATTTATTATTTTTACTTGACTGGGGATCCACATAGTCGCAACAAAGATATCATGAGAGCCATAAGTTTGTAGCATTGCATTACTATATGGCATAGTAATAAAGAACAGTTAGGAAATTGAATTGCCTATTTCATATGCAGTTTGATATCTTATTTCCTTTATCAACAACAGACCATTAGACAGACTATGGAACTCAATATTGTCAGGAGGAGAGGAAAGCAGGAATATAAGTCTTACATGCTGTAATGTAAACTCAGTGTTCAGCAGTATTACAGGGAACAATTTGAAGATCCCAATTTGTAAGAGCTCAGCATTTCTCCATGCCTGCTGCTAGGGAGCATTTCCTTACACCACCCTGATAATTTGCATTGCTTTCAACAGAAAGTAGATGCTATTTACTTTCAATGTGTGCTGTCTTTAACAAGCTGTCTCTTTCATTCATTTTTTTCTTGTTTTTATGGCTTTTTTTATTTGATTTGCCAGCTTCAACAGATGTGCCTACTTTCACCAGCAGTATGAAGTCTTCTTTATTCCATAGATGTAGATTTAGTAATAGTAGTGCTAACATTAGTGGTACTTTAGATTATTAAATTAGAAATGCTAAATAAAATGGAAGTATTGCCATTTAATAGCTGTTTAAATAAAGTAGATTTTTTTTTGTCTTTTCATGCTCATCTTAAAAAAGAAACACTGTAACTCAGCCATAGAGATCACTATTGTGTTAAAAAAAAAAAAGTGACAACAAACCTAATTATCAGATACAACTCTTTTTTTATAAAGATGAGAAAGGCCATTAAATTTAGAAATGTTCTCTGATCACAGAATGTTTATCAACACTGTAGTAAATCTAATACCGTACTTGAAAGAGTCCTTGTCTCCATCAAATAACTCTTAAATTGTTCCTATGTTTAATAGTTCTGCAGTTCAGTAGAGTCCAGTAGGGTAGCATGCATGGATTAATTAACTTAAAGCCTAGTAGAAACTTTACTGAGAAACTGTAGTGGACAAACTGAAGATTGTATTTTTCTTTTCAGGACAGTCCAGAACTCATTTGACTCCAAGAAATCCTTCTGTCTCCCCTGTGGCTAAAGCCACACTTTCTTCTATAGGTATTAAACATGAGTCCATATTTAAAATTAGTCACAGGTTGTCCAAAATAGATGGTCTATACATGAGTAGTTAGGTTATAAAAAAGAGAAAATGGAACAGAAAAGGAGATTGTCTGTATGTCAGTATGATGTGTGCATTAAAAATAATGCCGATATTTATTTAGTTGGAAATAGATGTAGTAAAGCTGAACGCTTAGAGGCAAGAGCTTGTTACATTTCCACTGTCCGTAACTGATCAAACGTGAAGCACAGATAGGCCATGCTTTGTTAACCTGGTGGAAAAGCTTTAGTGGCACAATCCCAAGCAAACAGCCAGCATCTGAACGGGTAAGAACTTCTCATGTGTGACAGTTGGGGGTAGCAGCTAGAGAAGTGAAAGACAGAGCTACATAGAGAGTCAGCTGCCACTACTTAAGTGGATAAATGGAAACAGTTGAAAGCTGTGGATCAGAACATTTTCTTTGCTCCCATGGCTTTTGGTGTTTTTTGGCCTGGTGTGAGGGCTTCTCCTATACTGCTACACTGGCAGATGCTTCCTGTCTCATTTAATCCCACTCTCCAGCAGCAAATGACCCAGCCAGCAGCACTCGATATTCATAGCCCCCCACTCCATTTTTTTTTACTTGTGACATGAAATCATCAGTGTGAACTGCGATTTACGCGAATTGCTGCTGTGACAGGGAGCAAAGAAACACGTCTGAAATTAGCAGGTGACATTTTCGAATGGTGTGATGGGAGAGAATGTGTGCCAGAAGCTATGTATGCAGAAACATTCGGCCTGACGGAAGAGTGTGATGGATGTGATTATCATGTCTGGTCATGAAGGAAGACGTTTCCATGAGTGAGATGTAGATTAAATAAAGCTGACAGCTCAAGACACTTTGCCTAATTGGGACACCCAAAAATGGTGAAAACAATTAGCCAGTATGCTGATGTTAGATTGTGTACTGTGTGTCATATTGCCAACCATTAATAAAGCATCCAGTGCTTGCCTATTAGTTTGGGTTATTATTTTTTTCTTCTTCTTCTTATTTTGTGAAATATGGCTTCCTTATTATTTTGTATTTATGGTTGGTGTAGATTCCTGAAACTTAGCTCAAGCTGGTTATTCATTAAATTTTAATTTAATTAAATACATCTCTGAGCCAAATAAGTAATTATTAATTTAGCATCAGGAGGCTAAAACTTTCAGCATGTTTTTGGCACAACAGAGAAACTAAAAGATGCTCAAAAACAACATGCCTTGGGAACAGGGTTTATCATTTTGCTTGAATATTATAAAGCTATTTTTCTGTTAGTGATGTTACATTAAAAGTAGTCCATCCTGTCTGTTCTTATTTTGCTGTCTTAATGCACTGAACAATAGCACAGATGTTGCTTTTATGCTAATAACCAACATTTTATTCATGTAATTTCTTAAAGACGGCCACATACACAAAATAATCCTGCTTCCTTCCTGAAACAAACTATCAAAACTTTTTTCTTGAACACAGATCTCTCTTGACATACACTAACAACTTTTTGTTCTTTCTCTTGCCATGTTATTTTTCTTTCCCTCTTGTTCCTGTCAGCACCCACTGTGTTGAATATTAGTGCCTCAGTTAGCGACAACTTTGCAAATATCAGCTGGATTCTGGGGAAGGAACAAATGGATTCAGAGTTATATGTTGCATATATGAAAAACCGTAAGCCCATCTTACCATTCTTTATAGCTAACAAGGCTGATACTGAAATTTAATTGATAAATTTATACAAGTCACAAAGTCAAAGTAAATATAATGTATGCAATGATTATAAAGCACAATCATAAAATTAATTATTTAGATCACTTTGACTTTCTTAGTGCTAACATTCTCTTTTTTTTTAACCTAAATTATTCTTTCTGGCTTAGTAACACCTTAGCAACCCCTCTATTTAATTAATACTAACTTCATGTTTCTGGCTTACTAACCCCTGCCTAACCCTTCCCTGGTTATGCACCTTCTGTAGGTGAAGGTAACTGGAAGATATCTGAGGCCGTTAACTCCTCTAAGACTTTCCTGGTCATTAAGGAGCTGGAGCCTGGGACAGAATATACAGTACGAGTTATGGCTAAAAGCTGGCATGATAGTTCTAGCATTTTTGAAGATGTTATCAAGACCAGGGCCAAAGGTGAGGGGAGGGGTTCTCTGCCAACAAGCGTCCCATTGCCATGTCATTGTCCTTGAACAAACTTCTCAACTGTGATCAATAATCTCTAAATGTTACCAGCTCAGTGAAAGGAATTAGGTGTTTTTTTCCAGCATCTTAAATTGATTAATTGTACAATCAAGTTGGCTGTTAATTATTAAGTAACTGTTACATTTCCATTCTACTACTCTGCACATTGATAAGCTGGCCTAAGAAAGGCTTTGTCAATATAAACAGTCAATAGCACAAGACGGTCCAGCAAAATTGTGTGAACAAATTGTTATGTTCCTCAGGTTTGGCCAGCATTCACAGTGGAATTTCAAATCAGGGTTGGTTTATTGGATTGATGTGTGCTGTGGCTTTACTCACACTCATCGTGCTCATCGCTTGCTTTGTAAACAGGAACAAAGGAGGGAAGTACTCGGGTAAGGACCTGCATCAAATGCACCTCCATCAACCTCTTTGTCTTCACTTATCACCAGGAGCCAATTACCCACGGGCATTGCAGGGTGGGGGAGTGACAGATAGACAGACAGATGATAGATAGTTAGCAAAGAAAGAACCTCTGAACAGAGCTACTACAAAAAAGATTACTGATGTTTGAAAGAGAGAAACAGAGATAGAAGGAGCTTGATGAGGAACAGAATTCAAGAAATTTTACAACATAAAATATGTAGAAAGAAAGACCAACATATGTATATTCGGATGACAGCATCAGTATGGATGAACCATGCAGTAAGTAAAAGATAGGGTGTGACATTTTATCTGTTTTCTTGATGCAATGATTTTAAATTCCACCTATTAAAAAATACTATATAAAATTATACAAGATATATCTTTCAAATTAGGCAAAAATCTAAATGCTAAAAGTGAAATTATGTATAACTTACTAGTAAAAAGCTCAAAAATCACTGCCTGTGTAAATCATACTGTTCTAAATATTTCCTATAAGAAGCACCGGGCTCAGGATAGTCAGCCATTGCTATTGTTTATTATATTCCAAATCGAGGAATTGTACTCGGTATTAGCCCGACCTTATTGTTACCAGTATAGCTTTTACATTATGGCAACAGTAATTGACTACACAGGATGGATCTAGTCACATAAAACATTTCCACTTTAATTTATTGGTTCATTTACCTTAATAGTTGTGTTAATGAAATTAAAAGAACTATATTTATCCCCCTTTCGGTAGTGAAAGAGAAGGAAGATCTCCATCCAGACTTGGAGTCTCAAGGCATAAATGATGACACTTTCTGTGAATACAGGTAGGCCAAGTCTAAAGTCACTCCATATAGAAATGCTGTAACCTTGTCAACTCATGTATATAAGGATGTCTGGGGGAAAAATAATAAACAAACAACAAAAACAAAAATCCAACAACTACACATTGCTCATGTTAAATCAGTGTTTTTATTTCAGAGTGCTTGGTATGTAGCTCAAGTGTTGTGATAGAAATTAGGCGTAATTGCATCACTGTTAAATTGAAATGTGTTTGTTTTTTGGAACAAAACTAAATGGAGTATGCCCAGTTCTCAGCATGAGATAATGTGAGGGACAATCTGGTATAATTGAAAGGCACTTGCCTCCAGGGCAGCGATATCTGTGTTCATTTCATTAATCTTTAAGTTATCCATTTCATAACATTCTCTTTGAGAGCTCAGTGTGTGTAGGCCCACCATCCCAAAATTTAGATTATCCAATACCAGATGAAAAGTGCGGATATTTTTTTCTCCCATTTATTTCTTTATTTTTAAAGAGTTAGGGGTGCAAATATTAAGAAGTGCAGATGTTGTAGTAGTAGTAGTGGAATGGTAGGAATAGTAGTAGTACTAGTAGTAGTAGTAGTAGTAGTAGTAGTAGTAGTAGTGGAATGGTAGAAATAGTAGTAGTATTTACCAGTAAGAGCACTAGTTGTAAAGAGGAGGAATAGTTGTAGGTAGTAGCAGCAAATAGTTCATTCAACTACTGTGAGTGCCCAGTATAAAATACTTCCCAACATTCGTACACTTTAAATTTCCTCCTCCACAAATCAAACTAAACTAGGCTACCAAAAGTCTTACGCTACATTCACACATACAGCGATTCGCAGCAACAAAGAGACCGGAGCCCATTCGTTTTCAATGAGAGTTGGCTACTCCTGGCAAATGAGCGACAGCAACTGTTGGAGTGTGGGTGTATCTAGCGACATGACAAAGTTGAGGAAATTTTAACTTTATGCAAATTTGGAGTGAATTGGTGCAGTGACTACCATTGGGAGTCAAGGCAGTAGAGCGCACGTGATCCGTAGCCTCCTGTGCTCACTAGCATAAGGACTGAGAATCTGAGGCTGACACGGCCAGCTCTGGCGCCTGAGAACAAGCAGTGCCAAGTCGGACACTTCACACAGGAAACATTGAGGCTGCAGCCGAAGGAGGCCATAAGCTAAGCTTTTGCTGCAGATAGATGGCCGCAATAGCAAAGAGCACACACTGTTTCTCCTTCATGTCATAGGATATGATGCTGATATACATTGATGAATTTTATATTCAAACACTCTCCATCCAGAATATTTCATTTTAGCGGCAAGAAAACTGGTTTGTTGTTAAAAATGGAATGCTAGTTTCCAAAAACTGATAAATGTTACTATTGAAACCAGTAGTAGGAATGCCTACTGGTGACTTCATAGTACAGTGAGTGGTGACTTGCAGCGACAAAATTGCTGTATATGTGAGCGTACCTTTAAGCAGGTGTTGTTGTAACCTCTCACCGACCTGCAAGTCCTCATAAATTGGGAATAAATAGTACTTTTAAAATTTGTTGTACATCAATCACTCATGCACAGCCTTCCTTTTCTTTCCCCAGCTTCCCCTTATGTATCACATTGAAAAATCATATATTCCTTTCACTTAGACGATCGCCTAGACTTCAATCCTCACTCTCATAGCTACATAATAGGGGTGTAACCATACACCAAATTTAAATTAGATGCAATATGATACATTGACTACGTTTACATGGACAGCAGTAATCTAATTATTGACCTTACTCTGAGTAAGATAATATTGTGATTAAGGTGTTTACATGTGTCGCTTTTAGAATACTCCTTTCATGTTCCCGTTTGACATGTTTTAGAACATAATTAGATTAACAGCCCGCGTCATTACGTCACCGCGCCACGCCGTCCGACATCCCTCCAGAATTTCACGTATCAACATACAGTTCGTCTTCGTTATGGTACTGTATACTGTTTGGGGTGTTTTTATTTAATTTTTTAACGAATGCTTTAAGTGCAGTTAATTATTTGTCATGCTATACGTGCTAATAGACAACTGCTTGAATCCATGGGCTGTGTCCCAAACCGCGTAGTTACTGTCTATATAGTAGCCGAGACACATGTATTTTTCCACACTACAGGCCTATAGTAGATAAGTATGCAGTTTGGGATACAGCCGAACTCTCTTGGTCTCCGTAAAATGTAAAACTGCCGTGTGTGATCATGTCCTGTCGCAAAATGCAGTGAAGACACTCACACGACGTTCACAGGAGTCTTAATTCGATAAGGAGTAAAACAGGAGTCTTAATTCGATTAGAGCTTAATTAGAGTATGACCTTAATTAGATAAAGGTAAGTAAAAATTGCTGTTTACATGGTAGTTTCTTAATCAAAGTATGGTCTTAATCAGGTTAAGAGTGGATTATTGTTGTCCATGTAAACGCAGCTTTTGTTTTAAAACAGCAAAAATAAACATTGACTGCTTGTATATGTGTCTTAGGTTTCTATTTGCAATTGATTAAAACATTCAACATTTATAATAGTACAATAATTAAAACATAATAATGAATTCCATGGAATTCTATGTTTTCCATGGCAGCGAGTGTAATTACAGTATGTCTGGAGCTATGAATAGTATTAGTGCCAGCTAGTATGCTAGCACATTTGGTCGTGAAAAACAGTGTGCTTAGGAGACTTTTTTGTTTTATTATTCCTGTAGCCTATCCTGAATTGAATTAAGTTTTTTGTTTATTTTTTTCAGACGAGGGAATGTAGGCTTGATTAAGTTTAAATGTTTATTAAATGCCATGTTATATAAATTATATTTTATGATGAATAACCTACTTTATTGTGCAGTCTGTTCAGTGTATTGTTCTATATGCAGACATATAGGATAGAGAACCTTATGTCAAATGATACCATGCAATATTATACCTTTCTGCATACTTTTACTGTTAGTTAAACTGTACTTACAGAATAAATATGCTTCAAGATGAATATTTAAGAATTAAGGTGGCATTTTAAGGGTCTAAACTCGACCAGAAGCAGCCCTGTTCAGTCATCTGTCTCTCTCTTTTTTTTTTAATCCAGTGATAATGATGAGAAACCCCTGAAAGGCAGCCAGCACTCACTGTCTCGAGACCTGAAGCGAGGGGACAGTGGGGACAGCATAGTGGATTATGGCGATGAGGATGCTCAGTTTAACGAGGATGGATCCTTTATTGGAGAATATGCTGGACAGAAGGAAAGGGCATCCATGGAAATCAAAGGAACCTCTCAGAGCAAACCATGAAAGGACAAAATCCTATTTGATATTGCTTACATAAATTTGGCACAGGGACAAAAAAGGGGGGAGAATGACATAATCCTCCCCCACATATGCAATTTGGTTAAAAAAACAAAACAGTAATTCATGTGTTTATTGTTAATCATGCTCTCGTGCTTATGTTATTTTACAAGGCTTAGTTTCAAACAAATTGTAACAGATAATTCAGTCACTTTCAGTTGTATATAAATGTCAGGTATTCTCTTTATATTTTTGAAATTATGTCAAACTGCCAGGAATAAGTTTGTTTTTGTTGTGCTGTGTTTTTTATTAGTATATATATATATATATATATATATATATATATATATATATATATATATATATATATATATATATATATATATATATATATATATATATATGTGTGTGTGTATGTTTTGTAGGCAGTCTTGGTCATCCTAATGTAAAGGTAAAAAAGGAGACATTCCAGTCTTAATTTGTTATGCACTGTGAGGTCTCTAGGGTCTCCCCCATTGTCTTCTTGTAGTCAAGCAAATTTTTGTTAGAGTATGAAACTATGAAATTTTCTGTTTTATTTCCTTCTTTGCAAATATTATTTACATTTTATATTCAGATCTGCATTCATTGTGTAATTAAATATGTGTACAAAAAAGTCGTTCATTAAATTATTTCCCATTTTAAAAGTATGCAGACTAGAAGAGAAAGAAAAAAACGAGGATTCTGTAAGCAACTACAGTAGTCATGCCTAGCCATTGAGTCTGTAAACATATCCAGTATTCAAGCTACACTAACCATTATCCATATACAGTGCAATCATTATTATTTTGTGTTTGCTTCTATTAACTCATTGTCTGAGCAATATACAATACCATCATGATATGTGAAATATATATTGTATAAAAGAGTTATGATATCACCTTTATAATGTTTTCAGCCTTGCATTTAGTATTGTTATATCACAAGGGCTTTACACAAATGCAAAAATGCACACATATGCACTCTCTTAGTAAATACTGTTTCAACTGTGGCTCACTTCTACCAGTTCTTAATTTAAAATCAAATATAATTCCAGCTGAGGGTTTGACCCAACAGACATTTTAATGGTTGGAGTTTGAGTTCTATGAACATAACACATAAAGCAAAACCATCATGGTGTTGAGCTGTTTAGTCCTTAATGCTGGTAAATTTCCCATTTTAAACATGATATTTAACTAGGCCTTTGGATACACACAACTGTTTTGACTAGCATAGCAGAGTGTAGAATGGCAATTGAAATGTTAAGTTAAATTTGAATGGCATCAGGCAACTCCTCTGTACAAACATGTCTGTGTTTGCATGTTTATGGATGTTGAATGATATTTCGCACAGATTTGACATTAAATTTTATCACTTCTCATTTTCAGATTTGGTGACTCAAAGACCATTGTTTTTTGTCCTCATATCACTTTCATTCCAAACTAAAATTCCAAAGATTAATTCCAAACTTTGTTCCAAGTCAGATCACTGTGGTCTTCTGTCTTAAATAAATTGCTAATTGTACCATTTCATTTACTTGGTACAAACTCTTTCTGCTACTTTTATTAAGGTCATACAAAATTATTCCAAATTTCCACTCTAACAACTGAAGAAACAACTTTTCCACTAACAAAAATGATTTACACTGAGGGAAATAAGTATTGAACAACATTTTTTTCAGTAAATATATTTCCAATGAGGCTATTCACATGACATTTTTACCAGACATCAGACATTTTCACCAGACCTCAAGAAATCCACACATAAAGAATCCAAGCATTAAAGTCCATAAATTAAGTTATGTGTAATAAAGTGGAATGATACAGGAAAAAAAGTATTGAACATGCTAACTGAAATGTATTTAATACTTAGTGGAGAAGCCTTTGTTTGTAATGACAGCTTCAAGACGCTTCCTGTATGAAGAAATTAATCGTCCACAGTATTCAGGTGTGCGTTTGGCCCATTCTTCTAAACATCTTGTCGTTAAATCTTGTTCAATTGGTTTCACGTCAGGTGATTGACTGGGCCATTCTAACGCCTTGATTTTTTTTTTTTTTGTCTGAAACCAACAGCCACAAATTCAATTTTGCTCTCGTCTGACCAGACTACACTCTCCCAGTATGTCATAGGCTTGCCAAATGAGTTGTAGCAAACATTAAAACTGCAACATGCCTTTTCTTTAGTAATGGAGTCTTGCGCGGTGAGCGTGAGCAGTGGAATGCATTGCCTATTGTTTTCTCTGTGATGATGGTACCTGCTGCCTTCAATTGTTTCTGGAGCTCTTTCTGAGTGATCCTTGGATCTTGGGCTACTATTCTGCTCTTTGCTTTTACCCATCATGATGAATTCTTGTGTGACACCTTGGTAACAAAAAGCATTTTTATAGACCACCAATTTACTAACCCAGCTGATATTAATTTGCACATATAGGAAGTATAATTACTTATAATTACTTGCCTTGGAGAACTGCTTGTTCTTAGCATGTTCAATACTTTTTCCCTATGTCATTCCACTTTATTACACATAACTTTATTTATGGATTTTAATGTTGTAAATTCTTTATATTGCCAGATTTCTTGAGGTAATTCCAAAGTCTGGTGAAAAATTCATGTGAATAGCCTGATTGCAAATATATTTACTGAACAAAAATGTTGACATATACAATACTTATTTCCCCCACTGTATGATTAACATATTTATTGCATGAGTTATTCATTTTAAGAAACCCAGACTGTGCAATAATCTTAAAGATATAGCTCTGCCAAAAAAACGAATAAAGTAAAAAATGAATGAAAACAATTCACTAATAGAACATTTTGTACCTTTATTTTGAAATTTTTACTTAAAATTTTATGTGAAAAACAATGAGAATCATTATACTTAAAAAAAATTCAAATAAAAAATGTACAATAACCTGGTTGCAGAAGTGAGCACACCCCTAAACTAATACTTAGTTGAAGTACCTTTAAATTTTATCACAGCATTCAATCTTTTTTTGGGTAAGAGTCAATCAGTTTGGCACATTTTAGGAATATTTTGCCATTCTTCCATGCAAAAGAACGCCCTTTCACACTGAGTGCGATGCTATAAAGCGAAGCAAATCGCCGGCAAACAGTGCTTTCACATTGACCGCGAAATGATTGATCGCCTTCGGCTAATTCACACCTGCACAATAGGTGGTGCTGACCGAGAATGCATTTTACGCCTGCACACTAGGTGGCACAACCTACTGATCAGGTACTTATTAGTACCTGCACTGCTACCATAGACTCAATTGTCCCCTTGAAGTTACAAAGATCCAAGGTGACGAAGAAAGTTCAGCCCTGGTTAAAAAGCTCCACTCATGCTCTCTGGCAGGAGTGTAGGTGCTCTGAGCACAGATTTAAGAAAGAAAGACTTCAGATATCATACGAAATCTTCAGGGAGTGTCTTAAGTGGTATCAGAGCGCTGTTAAGGAGGCACAGTTGAAAAACATGTCTGATTTAATTGCACAAAATGCACAAAGGCCGAAGGGTCTTTTAAGTACAATTAATGCCCTTCTAAATCCCTCTCCTAGTGTTCCATTTGAGATGACCTGTATGATCAGTTTTTAACTTATTTTACTCATAAAATCGAAGGTATTCGTTCTAACATACCATCTCATAGTTCTTCTCCTCTAGAATCACCTCTCTGTCAGAGCTCTCTTTCGCTTTTTCAACCAGTGTCTCCTTCACAGCTTTTTGATATTGTTTCTAGTATGAAGTCCTCTTTCTGCCCTTCTGATGTTCTGCCTGTGCCTATTTTTAAAGAGGCTTTTCGTGCTTTGAGTCCGGTCATGACCGCTATTATTAAAAGCTCACTAGTAAATGGGGTGGTGCCAGCCACTTTTAAACATGCTATTGTACAACCGCTGTGAAAAAAGCATCATCTTGGTCAGCATGTCATGGATAACAACAGATCCATTTCCAAACTATCTGTCATTTCAGAAGTCTTGGAAAACATTGTCTATTCTCGGATTTCTTCATACTTGAGTGCGTTTAGCATTTTTGAATAATTTCAGTGCGGTTTAAGGGAACTTCACAGTACTGAATCTGCTTTCTTGAAGGTTACCGAAGATATCTTACTCACTCTTGAATCAGGCTCTTGCTGTATTTCAATCGTACTTGATTTGAGTGCAGCATTTGACACAGTAGATCATGATATCCTTCTGTTAAGACTTGATCATCATGTAGCTGGGTTTCAGGGGCCTGTGCTGGAGTGGTTTGCCTCTTATCTCAAGGAGAGAACCTTTTCTGTTAATGTAAGGAAGTGTTTCTCATCCTGTACTTAAATGTTCTGTAGTGTTCCCCAGGGTTCCATTTTGGGTTCTCTTTTCTTTTCTCTATATATGCTTCCTCTAGGTCACATTATTGAGAGACACCACTTATCATATAATTTCTATGCCGATGACGCTCGTCGCTTTAACTTCCCGTGAAAATAAGACCTGCTCTTTGTCTAGTTTGTTTGACTGTCTGCATGATATTAAACATTGGATGGACATGAGCTTTTTACAGCTAAACAATGATAAAACCGAAATAATCGTCTTTGGTCCATCAGCTCTGTCCTCTGACATTGTCAGTCAGCTTGGCCCCCTCTCTTCTAATGTGCGTGACTGTGTCAAAAACCTTGGTGTCATTTTTGACTCCACATTCTGTTTTTATTAACAGATTAGTGCTGTTCTAAAAAGCAGTTTCTTTCAGTTAAGGTCTATTGCTAAAATCAAGATAATGCTCTCCAAGGACTTCAAAACTGTTATTCACGCATTTATAGCATCTAGGTTGAACTATTGTAATTCGCTGTATCTGGGTTTGCCTAGAACAACTGTTGATCGTTTGCAATTGTTACAAAATCCGGCAGCCAGATTACTGACTGACACTAAAAAAGTGAGCACATGACACCTGTTGAATACCTATTTGTATTCTTTATTTTTTAATTAATCCTGTAAATTTTTCATTGCTCCTTTTTGTTTTTTGTTTACTCTTTTAATTTGTTGAATCATTTTATATTTCTTGTACAGAACTTTGGTTTCAACATCTGTTGTTTTAAATGTGCTTTATAAATCAATAAACTAAACTAAACTAAACTAATACTTTTCTTCTGTGTTTACACTGGTTTTCAAAACAGCTTTCTCTGCTGTAGCACCACCAATCTTGCCCTTTTATGCAACAGCAGCGGCTCCGGGGACGTGATTTAAAGCTCAAATCTAATTGGACGGCCCGTTTCATCGTGGGGCGATGGGAAAAAAAATCGGCACACTGTTCGAAAAAAATAATCTCGCTTTATCACACTGCGATTGATCGTGCCTGGTATGAATAGCTCCACAGGAATCTATTGTTTCAATTTAAGAGCATCATCACGACATAACTTTGCGTAACTTAATCACGCTCAGTGTGAAAGGCCCTTAACTCTGTCAAATTGGCTGGGCATCTCCTGTGCACAGCCCTCTTCAGGTCTCCCCACAGATTTTCAATTGGATTTAGGTATGCACTCTGGCTAAGCCATACCAAAACCTTGATTTTGTTTTGACAAAGCCATTCTTTTGTTGATTTAGAAGTTTCTGAAGGTCATTATCATGATGAAAGGTGAAATTCCTAGTAGAATATTTAGCAGAAGACTTTTGTGCCAAAATTGACTGGTATTTGGAGCTATTCATTATTCCCTCCACTCTGATTAAAGATTAAAACTCTGATTAATGTGTTTCAACAACGAGATCCTGTACCTGCTTTGTAAGCAATTTGCAGCCCATACAGCCTCCAGTAGCATTCCTGTAATGGCCAGGTGAACCAAAAATTCCCTTTGATGTGTGAGAAAAGTTATCTAAGAACTACTTGCTAGGTATTGGTGGTGAAGAGTTCTCTGCCAAGAGAAAGAGAGCTATGCTAGTAGACTGGTTGGGAACAAAAGGGCAATGAATCTACAATACTTTGCCTCTTACCACTAAAACGTATGACCCATCTTTACAAGCAATGAAAGTTTTTCTCCCCCAAACTGAATGTGGTCTCAGAGAGGTATTGCTTCAGGCAACGTGCTCTAGCTATGGGTGAGTCGACTGCCTATTACATTGCAGCGCTTCATGAACTGATGAAAACATGCACTTGAGGGGAAATTGAGCATGAAATAATCAGTGATCAGACTGAGGAAAAAACGTGCATGCCTCAAATTTGTGAGAAAGTACTATTAGAGCCAGATTTAACCCCTGAAAAGATACTAATTATTGCAAGATAAAGTGGAGCTGCAGTAGCAGATGCCAAAGTCATAGCTGAAGAGGAAACAAAACAAGCTGCAGTGATCCAAAAACAGGATAAGACACGGATGCACAAGCATAAACAAAAGAATAAGATGAATGAGGATAAACGAGTGAAAGTACAACCACAACGAGTGGCTCTACAAACCAGCTTGTAAATGACAATCCTGCCCTGTTAAAGACATGTAAAACATGCAGAAAATTCAGACATTTGTCAAAGGTGTGCAAATCAATGTTAAAGTCAGTTAATTAAGTGTGCATACCTGAAGTGATGGTCCTCAGTGTGAATGACTGCAACACAGGAGATGGACCTCCTATGGGTGCTTTTATAGTAGCCACATCTCCCACACAGACCTGCACCATTAAGATGATGGTTGATACGACGTCTGGAGCATCAATCTTGCCACAACACATTTACAAAAAATCCTTCAGTTTATGTGTCCTTTCCCCACTAAGAATGCAGCTCCTGAGCTACTCAAAGGACAAAATACCTGTGTGTGTGGTTACCTGAGAATAATTGTGACATATTATGGAAATACTGTTGTTGGTGAGTTTAACATAAGGAAATATGGAACTCCTCTCAATGGGCATGACCCTATGTAAGTCACTGGACAATGAAATTAAGGACGTCATTTGATTGAACCTGTCACACACTGTCCAATGCTTCAGCCATCCACAACTCCAACTACATCTACAGATAGCCCTGCTTCCGTAGCAACCACTCCTAGATTTGCATGCACTAAAAACTTTGTACACAAAGTAAAGATCTACCCAGGAGTCAAGTCGGTACAACAAAAACTCTGTCACTTACCTCTATCAGTACGGCCAGCGGTGTCAGATGAACTCAAGACACCTGAGGTGAATAGAATAATTGAAAGGACTGACTCACCTAAGTGGGTTTCTCTCATTGTTGTCACATTGTTGTCATTCCCAATGAATTACAGGAGTACTCCTCGTGTTACACCCTTTGAGCTGCTCCACAGTCATTATATGTGAACCAAATTACAAGTCATGGACTTTCCTGTAAAAGACACTGACAAAAGCATGATAAGACAGCATGTGAAAAGAAAACAAGACAGCTAAACAGTACACCGATGCCAGGAGAAATGCAAAACCCTTCAGGCTTCAACCTGGTGATCTGGTTCAGATTAAGAAACCCTGGACAGTAAAGAAACATGACCAAAACAAACCAAAACTTCCACCCAAGCAAGACATCAGCCATCAGTCAGCCTCCCTGCTCCACTGAGGACACCAATCTGCTTTCTTGTTCAGACGAGGACATTTTTGTGCATCGGGTACCATGGCTTAACCACATAGGGGGGTGGTTATTGGGCTATGTAAGGTTAGCGCCTATGAGGCAACAGTACCCACTTCAAATTGATTCTCAAATGAATGACAGCAAACTACTTTTACTTATCTTATATGAAACTTTGCCACATATCTTCAACTATAAATTTAGCTTACACTAAGATTAACTGTCAGTTAATAGAAGAGGCTTTAAGGCAGAATAGGTTATTCTATTTTTAAACATACCTGCTAATTGCCTTACCTTTATAAGTAAAGTTTTTTTTTTGTTGTTTGTTTTTTTTACAGTGTTTTTAGATCAGTCAATCAACAGATAGCAACCACATACTTTAAAGCACAGTAATATTTTTCAGTCATATATGCAGAAGGAATATTCTTTGTGTGGCACGGTAAGCGATTATCCTATCCTATTGGCTTTTTATCTGGGGTATGGCTTCAGCAGACCAATAGGGTGGGAGCTACCCGACTATTTAAGGACCCTTATTTTGGTAGGCACATAGGTGTCTTGGTGGTTCAGAGTTCCTCGCTCCCCTGGCATTTCTGGTCAGGTATGTTCAGGCTTTGCTCATGGTGTAATGAGGGGAACATCTCAAGGCTAATTTGTTTATTTATAGTCTTAGAGTACTGGTGGCGTGTGCATTGTGCTGGAGATCGCGCTGGAGATCGCGCTGGAGATCGCATTCAGTGATCACAGCATTTAGCTGGTGGCTGAATATGTATATGTACGTCGAGCTGGTACATGTGAGTAATCCTACCACTTCGTGTCTGGTGTTTTGTTCAACCCAATGGTAAGTGCACCTCTACCTTTTTCACATTGGGACTTGGTAGACTTAGGTTGACCCTCTGATCTTTATATTAAGGTGAGAGTGGGGAGTTGAGCATCTAAGTCTTCTCCAACCAAATCCCTAGCTGAAGACGCTACATGTGACGCCACTGCTGTTTTGCTTTACTTACTGTTCTGTTTCATCTGATCTGTTTTGCTTTACTTACTGTTCTGTTTCATCTGATCTGTTTTGCTTTACTTACTGTTCTGTTTCATCTGATCTGTTTTGCTTTACTTTAGTTTTGGATGTATGTTGGGCTTATGTTTTGTAACCACATGTAGTCTGAGAGGCTTAGTGGTAAATTAGTGTTTTCCAGCCTCAAACCTGTTTCAGGTTTGTTCCACACAACCACCTTACTATTGATTGGGTGTATGCTATGCCTTATTGTTTCCATGCTTAGTGGCTATACTTTTCATTTGTACTATTTACCATAATTCTGGTTCTGCTTAGGTGCTGTCAACTGCCTCTATTTCATGTGGTGTTGTCAGTGGGCCTGGGAGTTATAGCTACCACACCACAGTGTCTGTAATATGTTGGCTCGAATTTAGCCTATTACCCAAAAACATTTAAAACTCAACTTAGAAGCCAATACTCACATCTACCTCTGAGCCCAGTTGGAGATAGAAAAAACACACCAGCCGTGAGTGAGAAGAAGCAAGGGTCCAGCTTTATTGTTCCATTCCACCACACGAGATCCACACCGATGAGAATTCTCAAAAGTGATCCCAATACCCTGAGCTTAAGCTCCAGTATTTATACTGTATTTACACACTAGATAACCCATAGGTTTCCAGAAAAGGCCTATTTCACTTACCCATAGAATTGAAACCAGGGGTTTTACTTTACACATAAAATCAGAACCCAGGCATTTCCAACAACGCAGGAAACAAAAACCCAGGGTTTCTAGTTACCTAGGTTGTCAAAAACCAAGATTCCCATTTACCTAGGTTGTCAAAAACCAGGATTCTCTTTTACCTAGGTTTTCAAAAACCAGGATTCTCATTTACCTAGGTTTTCAAAAACCAGGATTCTCATTTCCCTAGGTTAAAAAAATGACGTAAGCAAGACGACTAAACAACCGGGAGGGACCTTGGTCTTATCGTTATCTCGAGGGGGGGGGGGGGGGCAGCCACCCTTATAACTGGCTTTCTTCATGGTTCTCTAAAAATTAAGGCTTTCCTTGCGAGACGAGAATCTTCACCATCTGAATCATGAGTAAGTTATATTTTCCTTTTTTTCCTGTATTTCTCGTTTATAATTTATTTTCATATTTGCACTATATTTCTTAGTTTATATATATTTATACTACTTGAAAAGCGGTTTACTGTACTTCCAACTTCTTAATATCATTACAGTTCTACTGTCCTGCATATCCTACAATTCTGCTTTTTATAGAGTTTCTCTATTACTATAAGATTCTATTAAAGTTATTCATGTGTGTGTATGAGGAAGAGAGTGTGTGTGTATGTATGTTTTTAGCACTCCTCAGCTCGTACACTTCTTTTTGACTTTTTTACTATTACTGCTCTTAAATTGCTCGTAATTCCAATCCGCCTAATCCCGCTTCTATGTGTCTAGGTGCCGGTGCCCGTCGTCAGTCCCCTCTCTCTCCGTTACTGGACCTGGATCAGGGTTTGGACCTGGATCTGGACACTCATTACCAGCTTGTGCATCTCACTGCTGATATCATGATGCTACTTAACTATCTTCGCAGCACCCCCCCCAAGAATGGAGATCCGGGGTTCCCCCCTCTTCTTCGGTACAGAATCTGCCCCACGAACGTGCGTGTTGACGCCTCTACACAGTCAGACCCAGAACCCCCCTCCAGCTTCCAATCCGAGGATGATGATGTTGTCTTCTCCGATCCGGGCCCCGACCATCCGTCCCTCTTCTCACCCACCAGTCCGCCCGACTCTCAGTGGTCCGCTCACTTCACCCACCCTGATTTCCCCATGTCCCCAGGACGCACCCCATTTTCCTCCCCCTCTTACTCTCCTCCAGACTACGCACCCACCCGTCCTGTGAATTACCAATAAAATTACATTTTTACTCATACTCAATCTCCCTCATGTTTATTTCATGTCATTTTTATCCACAACATTTCCCTCCTCTGAGGCTATGAAGCCTCATACAATACTTTAATTAAGCGTGGAGGAACTGATTCTGCCGCACCCCATGGCCGTCCCCCGCTAGCTGTCGGAGGATTACGAAGCCTAACGAAGCCATAATCCCTGCGCCCGTCCCCGTTCTCAAATGGGTCCCTTAAATTAACCACTTCTACGCAACACTGATCCGAGACATGTGTAGATGTACCTCGTCATAACTCTTAACCCTTAACTTACTTCTCCTTTTATATATATATATATATATATATATATATATATATATATATATATATATCTCATTTTGAATCTAACTACTTTGATTATACCCTACATCGATTATAAGTGTGATTAACTGAGTTTCCCTAATCATTCATTACTACTACTACTGCCGTACGTATGAGTGGCCACTACAGTAACTAACTACTTGATCTACACGTCCCTATCTTTCTCAACTAGGCCTGTCAGCCCACAGTTTTGTATTTGTCGGGACCTGCAGGTTCTTGCTCCCCCTCAAAAACCAAACCCCAGTCTTTTGCAGTCAGGGGTGGGCGAAAAAACCTCTTATGAGGAAAAATTCCCACCCGGCCAGCACTATGTGCTCGGCAGCACCATTATACTTTTCTGTGCCTGATTGCGTCACATCACAAACATTTTATAACATTTTATAACAATACTTGACAGTCTGTTGTATGCAGTATCTGTATCTCTCTGTATGCTGGTTGTCTTCAGCTCAAGCACTTTACGTACTGTAGAGAGCCACCCTTTGGGGAGAGGTTAGGCTAGCACGTACACCCAGGGTATGGATCTTCACATCTTCTCATCCTGTCTGCCACAGAGCAGACCCCCCGTTGACGCTTCGTACCGGACCTTCACGTGTTCCCCACCATCTCGTCATTGGAGGATTGAGCATCCTCCAGGGGTTGCATGTTCTAGTCCGCTGCTTCTAGTCCGCTGCTGCCCTGTAGTCAGCCTTCTCTCGCGGCTCCGGGACTCCCACCTCCGGGTGAACACCTCTGAACACCTCCGAACACCTCCGAACACCTCCCCCCGTTGAGGCGGTGACGCCTCACACATAACACTGATAACACTGCACTTAGCTGTGTTCCTGTGAATATATAGCTCCATACATAATAGTTAGTGGTCTTATATATGTTTTCCGATTCATCTGCAATTACTCCAGCGGCCGTCCATCATAAGGAACAGACACAGACATGGGTCGACCCATAAGCATTTCATGCGGTGTTAGATACATATTGCTGTTAGTCTGCATGTGATAGGTCATTAGTGCAAGAGGTAGAGCATTTACTGAAATACGTTTAGTATCAGCACAAATTGCATCCAACACAAATCAGGGTGTGCCAGACCTATCCCTGGTCAAGGAAAAAAAAAAAATAATTTTGAGCACACTTCAGGTGATCCTCCACCGTTGCCTGCAAGTACAGAGATCATTCCTCTACCTTCCCCCTCGCACACTGGCTAAGATCATGGGCAGCTGTAATACATACAGCAAGAAGTGCAGTCAGAAACTATTTGTTTGACAAGTGGCGTTCCAAAGGGTTTTTTTTCTTCCCTAGAACCTTATTGCATTCAAACAACTCCAAACAGACGACACAATCCATGGGCCTAAACGTCAGTAGTTATATTTTTTAACAATTCTATCCTTTTGTTCTAGCCAATTGGGCAGAACAGGGTGTTCCCCTGCATCTCCACCACGGGGGGAGGTGTTCATAATGTTTCTGAAATTTCCGATCCGAAACTTTTAAGCTCAAGGAAATACGAATTTCGGTTGGGCAATCGTGAGTGTTCTCAGTGTCTGGCTCCACAGAATTCAGAATTAATTACACCATTACAACACTACAGCTGGTAAGTTAGGCACACTAACAGGTTTAAGAATTTTAGTTCGGGTGGCACATCGATTAACCCCATATCCCCATATCATGTTCTTTCAAAATAGAAATGACCTGGTGTGATAAATGTAAGATCGATATGTGAGAGAGCAATTTTCCCAATGATCCACACTAAGAGAGCATCTCCAGCCTGGCAATCCTTGTGCCACCAAATCCAATGTTTTCAATACATAAATTTCAGCCCTGTAAGCGCCCCATTCTCCTGAGCCGGGACCCCCCCAGCAGCACCCCCCCTTTTCAGTCACACGTAAGACACAGTCTTTGTTGTAGTTTGCCAGCCATAGTTCAGGTGCAAAGCATAGGTCCATTCAATGTCAGGCTTGTCCAAAGAACAACCGGATCTCAGGATGTTGTCCTTTAGTGAGCAATCAGTGATCCACTGCAGACCATACTTGATAACGTCCAGGAACATTTGTTGTGCTTTTATGGGGCGGAGGATGACCCCAATCATGTCCTGACGGCCTTGGGAGCGTGCAAGGGAGTCTATGACCACAGAGGAGTACACCACAGGGGAGCCCACAGCCCCGCGAAGGAGACGCTTCCAGGTGTACTACCTATCTAGGAATTGTTAAGAGGAATAATGGCCTTGAGCTCTCACATGCAGTCATTTGGAAAAAGCGCGGAGGATCCATAATAATATCATGTGGAATGGAATTACAGTTATAGGTTACAATTGGGACATCTTATATATATATACATATACATATATATTCTATATACATCATACTATAAATAATGGTTACTGGGTGGGTTGGTTGTATCGCAAAACTTATCGCTTTTGTTATTACAGCTTGCAGTAATAATGCTAGACTAAGTGGGCATGTCCTTTCATCCTCCCTCTGAGGATCGAAGATATTGTTTACAGGACAATAGTACTGGAAACTGGAGACAGACAACTGGGAACACACAACTGCAAAACCCATCATTAAATGTTCAATTTATGCATCAGATCTAGGCCTTAAAACAGTGAATATTTATCGTGATTTACTATACCCTGATTTTAATAAAGCAGTAAGCTATTAAAAACAATTCAAAATGAGGAGTTCAGTTTTTAACGTGTTAAGACTTGTGATGTTTACAGATCACTCAAGTTCGATATAAACACATCACAAGGCCCTGATTGTGTGGAGTCTGTATTTCTAAACTTAGCAGTTGATATTATTTTATCTCTTTTAACTTATCATTTTAATCTTTATTTGACAATGGGGTTATACCAGAAGTTTGGAAATCAGTTTTCTTATTTATGTATTTTATTTTATTAAATTAAATCAGGGACATCCAACTATATTAGATCATTATAGTCCAATAATAAAGCCTCCTGGCCTATGTCCCTTGTAGAAAGCTTTTTCAGTGAACCGTTCACATGTTATCAGTCTGCAAGAAGTCTAAGGTCATATAAACATATCAGCACAACTGTTGTTTTGAAAGTCTTAAGACAATGTCACGGTACCCTCTGCACTTCCTTGTCTGTTGATTTTGAAGAGGCTCTCAACACAGTGAATCAGGAAATATTGCTGCAGAGATTAAATAATGTTTGTCTATCAAATCATTAAAAAAAAAAAAATTACTAAAGTAATCTCCACTGCTCTAATCAAACGAATAACACCTCTCTCAAAGGGGTTTTCCACTCTCATGTATAGTTATCCCTGTAAAATAGTTCTAGTCCGTTTACTTTTAAAAGTACAAACCCAATTGACAAAGATACATTCTTATCCCTTCATGTTTTTCATTTACCAGAAAGATATTGAGAAAGGAAACCAAAATTCCTTTAGTCTGGAAATTTGTGGTGCACACTACCCGAACATATTAATATTCCATCTGTGCTAACGAGTGATAATCCCAATAAGATAGAACTAAAATAGAGTAAATGAGGTTGAGATCTAGATATGCATTCACAGTCCTCTAGCCACTTTTATCCCACTAATTTTCATTCAAAACAACCTAGTGAATTTGGTTCTATGTGTACAGCACTAGTCTTTAGTCTAAATGGTATACATGCATGTACATGCATTTTGTTTCTTATTAACTTATAACTGTACCAAAATACTGTACTCAAAATATCACTCAGATCCTTCATACATGACATTTAAATGTTGCTCACTTTGGAGGAATGTGAATATGTATTTAACTTAGTCTAAAATAAAATTTATCATCTGTGAGCTTTGTTTCAATTTACCACCAAGTTGTTACCTTGGCTGAACGCACAATTGTAAGAAGCATAAGATTCGCCCTATAATTGTATCCATTTCATTTAAACTGTATTTGACCATTTTAAGGTAGTGTTAAATCTACTCATATCACAAACCACATTTCCCATCCTTCACTGCGGTCCACAAACATGGCTGGCTGCCATGGACTGCAATTCCCAGATCACACACACCTGCATCCAGTTCACAGCTCTCAGTTTTTATCGGTTCTCAGCTGCTGTATAACGTATTATCAATTCAATTCACTTCACAGGTTGTGCAGTATATCCTCCCTTTCTCGAGTTTGTGACCACTGCTTTGTATTATTTAAATATTGTAACTCGTATACTTTGTATGACATATCCATAGCACACCGTATAGCACATATGTATACACATATACACACCCACACATATATATTTGCATAACTACTCTATTCTATTTACCAATCTACGGTTCAGGAAAAAACACTTCAAACTACACTATTGTAAAGGGACCGTAATTAAACTACCTCCCAAACTCATATCAGCACAACATGTCGGCAAAAGTAAGTAATCAAATCATCACCTTATTCTAATGTTACTGATTCAGATATCACATCTGTAACAGGCGTACAACACATTATAAAGAATTTAAAATGTGCAGACTACTACTGCCATCTGATCTTACTAATTACTTATCATTGGACATATACACAGCATTTAAAGAGAAAGCATACAGAAATTATTCAGCATTATACAACATGAATACCACACGCCAGAAGAATTCGCACTTACACTGCTTAAGATATTGTATAGCCACATACCCATATAGGAATCACCGATACAAATTAATTATGGTTACTCCAGCTCTTGTTAGCGAGTCAGTTCATGAAGGTAGACTGCTCTCTAAAACCAAATGTTTAGGCTCAACATTATCTCAACAGGGAGGATGTGACCTAGCCTGATACGGACCACATTGTGATCAGCCTGAGACTGTTACCTCGGGTCGGTTTTACTTTTTCAGGGTTTTTTATTAATATCACTCAAAACGAATAGGTTCACATGTCAGCTGATCAATTTTATCATTAGTCAGGCAAAGATAAAGATGTCTGTGCAGAAGAAACTAAGTGGCACAATACACACCACATAAACTATTATTAAAGTTCTCTTCGGACTGATAACATCAAGACATGCTGATTGATTTTAATTTTTACAGGAATATATCCACGTATATATATACACTTTGATTTTAATGTAGAGTGTAAGATAAAGGATTGGAAAAAAAGGGGAAAAAACAGAAATCTCTCGCACGCGCTCTCTCCCTCTCTCTTGCGCTCGGTGGTTTAGATAACGTTCTCATTCAGTTTACAAACATGGAATCATACCGACTTCCAATTACCGTTAAAGGCACGCAAGCTATTGACCTGTCACAATCTATATATAGGACTATACGCAGTCTAGATCATGATCAGTAAATTATACAATGACGGTGTGTTCTTCCGAACATCACCCTCTGGTCTAAACAGGAACTCTTAGCCCTGTGGTATAAGGCGCCCCCACCCCAGCTACTCTACTGAACCAGTGTTCTCTCGACCCAATGGTAGGGGAGTGTGTAAAGATCCCTGCGGAGACCGGAGCTCAGGGGGCACGGGGACGGGGGGGTGTTCTTAACTGTACCTCAAGGTCCTGCAGTATACCCAAATCAATAGTGCTCATAGGCATGGGGTCATCAAGGTTATCAGATTGCCAGAGAGTGGCGAGTGTTGATAACAATTCTGCCTCTGGTGGGGTTACCAGCGGGACGGCAGCTACGTCTCCTGCTTCAGCTCGGGGGGAGGTAACAATATCATTGTATGGAGAGGAGAGGAACGAAGAGCCTGTTGAGCTACCGGCATCCGACTGGGCCGGTCTATCCAGCCTGTCAACAGCCCGTCGTTTAGCCTGGGCTCGAGTGCCGTAGGCCGGACCCATAAATGAGGTATCCGAGTCGCTGTCGGTTAACACCTCCGCCTCCATGGGCTGCCCTGTAGTGGCAGGGCCCGGGGTTGTTGGTCCTCCCCGTCCCGTACCTGCTCCGGCCCAGACGCACTGGTTCAGGTGGTACCAATGATCTCTCTCTTCAACTCTCACAGCCGAGGCTGTTGCAGCGACCACAGTGAAGGGTCCTTCCCGACGTGCCCCGAGGGGGCTTTTCCTCTTAAACATACGAATGTGTATTTTATCCCCGGGTGCCACTAAACGTACATCCTCCCGTACCCCGTCCCCACCATGGATTGCTTCTCTAACCTGTGAATATAACTGTCTGTGAATTTGAGTGAGGATTCGCATATAATCCTGCATTTCGCCCTCCAATTGAGCCTCAGACGGCTCTGTGTATGGACCTTTGGTGTATGCCATAGGCATTGGGCGCCCAGTGAGCATTTCATGAGGAGTCAAGTGCGTCATACGATTGATTTGTGATCGTATCTTCATCAATGCCAGTGGTAAGGCTTGGACCCAGTTTAGGTGTGATTCATCGCATATTTTTGCCAATTTATTAGTTAGGGTGCGGTACCCTGGATCCATCGCGCTTTGGGACTCAGGAAGATATACACATCCTAGCTTATGATCAATCTTCAAGGCCGATGTAACATTCTTAAGGACGTTACTTATGAAGTGTATGCCATTGTCTGAACTCAAAAAATCAGGGATACCGAATCGAGGTATGACCTCACAACATAAAAATTTAGCGGCGGACTCCACATCTTCCCCAGAAGTAGCAGTCGCCTCCACCCACCAGCTGAAGCAGTCCACTATTACCAGAAGGAAGCGTTTCCCATCCACCTGTAACTCCGCTCCCATGTCTATATGAGTCATCATTAGATGCCGAAACGGTCCCGTCGGCGGGGGAATATGTCCTAAGGGGGTGGTGAGGTTCTTTCGCACGTTGTGGTTGATGCACACAGCACATACATTTACCATTTGGTCCACTTGTGAGGCCAGCTGAGGGGACCACCATTCCTGACGGATTTTCCGGATCATTTCAGTCTTATTGACATGATCCACGCCATGGGCGTCTTTGATCAAGCATGGGAGGAGGCTGACTGGGGCTATACACAACCCTTCCACACTGCGCCATATCCCCGCACCGTCTTTTTGAGCCCCCCGTTTTAACCAGGACAAAATTTCACTTACTCCTGCATCGTTTTGTATCTCTTTCACGCGGGCTCCATTGTGTCCCTGTGGATGCCGCAGCCGCCTACTTTCTCCGTCCTGAGTTAGGAACCTCCCCCGTCTAGGCCCTGTGGCAGCTTCCGCAAAAACAATATATTATTATTCTCATTTTTGGGGCTTTTACCTAGACATCACATTCGTAATTTATAGCATAAAAATAAAGGGTCCAAATGGACTAACTCACTCATTTCTCAATAATGGCCCGACAATATACACTTTTCTCCCACCTTCAGTTTCCCTGTTCCTGGATCACACAATCTGGGAATATGTTGTTATATATTACAGGTCTAGTAATTCCTATTTACCCAATGGGCAGTCGTACAGATGTCTAAAATATGTACCATTGGCGTGCATGCTCTAAAATATGCATATATTTATATATACATATACACTTACATATTAATATTATTTGTTCCTTTTTTTTTTTTTTTTTTTTTTACACTTATACAGCAGTTATGGATATTAAATTAATTATAACACACACACAGTCTAGCGACTCACCGAACGTATGTACCGGATTCGAAATATTCAAAGTCCGCAAGATATCTCACAATGCTCCGCATTACCCAGCCCACTCTGAAGAACTCACACACACCGAATTGTCTTACCTTTTCTCCCCCTTTTTTTTTTTTTTTTTTTTTTTTTTTTTTTGTCCTTCCACACAGACGCACAGATAAGAACACAGGAACACACATATACACCCCTCCTTTCTATCAACAACGCCGGAAAGTTCCCATACACACATTGTATTCCACATTATTACACTTATTTTACTACATGAAGTTTTCAAAGTATAAAGCACCTCCAAACCAGCTCCGTATGCATGAAGCTTACAGTCATACAAATTAAATCCAACTTTCTCCAAAAAAAAATTCTTTTCTCTGAATCTTATCCCACTTATCCAATACTTTAGGTATGGAGCTCATGTTCAGAGCACTAATAAATACATTTTCCCTGTCTCCAAAACTTACACGCTCTCACACCACACTCATATTATACATATTATAAGCACATATATTTTAAGCACACACATTTGTTAGTACATATTCCATTCATACACCGGGCATGCTGTATTGCACGACCCGGACCTGGGCCCAGGATTTATTCCCCTCTCTATCCAGCCCTGGAATCTAATCTATCTATCTTTTATCTAATCCTTTTCCAGCGGTATTAGGGGTCCCCACCAATGCAGCCGCCACTAGACTGCTAGTCAAGTCTAGTAGCCGGTATCTGGGGTCTGAGGCCTCATTTTCCACCTGCTTTCTATCCCAGCCCTGGAGTATTTCTCTATTTCTCTTTTTTCTACCTTTTTTCCCTTCCTCCAGCGGTATTGCAGGACTTTCACTCACACAACACATATACCATTTCTTTATTACAATTATAAAAAGTACATTCTACAATCTACACTTCTCTTACCTCTTCTCACTCACTCCAGGTTCTTTTGGAGACCCACTTAGTCTTTCTTCCCACCCCGGGGCTTCTCAATCGTAACAACAGACCACTAAAACAGAGCTTTGACATAACAGGCGTCTGCAATGCCTTTTCCTATACGGCCTGTCTGTTGCTTAGAGAGCGAAGTCCCACGGGAGAGATTCCAGACATATAGATCTTAGCCCAGTCCCATCTGGGTCGCCAAATGTTGGCTCGAATTTAGCCTATTACCCAAAAACATTTAAAACTCAACTTAGAAGCCAATACTCACATCTACCTCTGAGCCCAGTTGGAGATAGAAAAAACACACCAGCCGTGAGTGAGAAGAAGCAAGGGTCCAGCTTTATTGTTCCATTCCACCACACGAGATCCACACCGATGAGAATTCTCAAAAGTGATCCCAATACCCTGAGCTTAAGCTCCAGTATTTATACTGTATTTACACACTAGATAACCCATAGGTTTCCAGAAAAGGCCTATTTCACTTACCCATAGAATTGAAACCAGGGGTTTTACTTTACACATAAAATCAGAACCCAGGCATTTCCAACAACGCAGGAAACAAAAACCCAGGGTTTCTAGTTACCTAGGTTGTCAAAAACCAAGATTCCCATTTACCTAGGTTGTCAAAAACCAGGATTCTCTTTTACCTAGGTTTTCAAAAACCAGGATTCTCATTTACCTAGGTTTTCAAAAACCAGGATTCTCATTTCCCTAGGTTAAAAAAATGACGTAAGCAAGACGACTAAACAACCGGGAGGGACCTTGGTCTTATCGTTATCTCGAGGGGGGGGGCAGCCACCCTTATAACTGGCTTTCTTCATGGTTCTCTAAAAATTAAGGCTTTCCTTGCGAGACGAGAATCTTCACCATCTGAATCATGAGTAAGTTATATTTTCCTTTTTTTCCTGTATTTCTCGTTTATAATTTATTTTCATATTTGCACTATATTTCTTAGTTTATATATATTTATACTACTTGAAAAGCGGTTTACTGTACTTCCAACTTCTTAATATCATTACAGTTCTACTGTCCTGCATATCCTACAATTCTGCTTTTTATAGAGTTTCTCTATTACTATAAGATTCTATTAAAGTTATTCATGTGTGTGTATGAGGAAGAGAGTGTGTGTGTATGTATGTTTTTAGCACTCCTCAGCTCGTACACTTCTTTTTGACTTTTTTACTATTACTGCTCTTAAATTGCTCGTAATTCCAATCCGCCTAATCCCGCTTCTATGTGTCTAGGTGCCGGTGCCCGTCGTCAGTCCCCTCTCTCTCCGTTACTGGACCTGGATCAGGGTTTGGACCTGGATCTGGACACTCATTACCAGCTTGTGCATCTCACTGCTGATATCATGATGCTACTTAACTATCTTCGCAGCACCCCCCCCAAGAATGGAGATCCGGGGTTCCCCCCTCTTCTTCGGTACAGAATCTGCCCCACGAACGTGCGTGTTGACGCCTCTACACAGTCAGACCCAGAACCCCCCTCCAGCTTCCAATCCGAGGATGATGATGTTGTCTTCTCCGATCCGGGCCCCGACCATCCGTCCCTCTTCTCACCCACCAGTCCGCCCGACTCTCAGTGGTCCGCTCACTTCACCCACCCTGATTTCCCCATGTCCCCAGGACGCACCCCATTTTCCTCCCCCTCTTACTCTCCTCCAGACTACGCACCCACCCGTCCTGTGAATTACCAATAAAATTACATTTTTACTCATACTCAATCTCCCTCGTGTTTATTTCATGTCATTTTTATCCACAACAAATATTTGTCTTTTTGTTTGTTGTTTAGTGTTTGTGTAATTTTGGGTTAACCAGTGTCTTATTTCTCTCCAGGAGCCAGTGAGTCTTGGTGGGACAGGGGAAGCTAGCTGCATTTATTCGGTGGTGTGTGCTTCACAGCGTGCTCAGTGTGCCAACACAACAACTTCCTTATGGTGTAGGTAGTGTTGATGATTTTGGGTGTGACTTGAAGTGGGTTTGGATGACCTCCTGAGCTGTAACTGGCCTGCTTTGTCCCAGCCAAGCCTGGGCCTGGAGAAGTGGTTAGTTTAAAAATCCTTATTGTGCTTCATGGGAGAGTGATTTTACATTTGTATGTTAAATTTTAATGATGCTTAAGTGTCATAATAAAATATAATTTTTATATTCATACTCGCATCTCACTCTCGTTATATGCCCCAGTTGGTGAAACTTGTGTGCCTTTATTTGGGAATATTTCCCTGGTTCTCCCCAGGGTGTTGTAGTTGGATTGACTAAATTTCGGATAAATGTTTCCCTCCACTTGTGAATGCCACATTTGTATAGTGAAAAGTTCAGTTCAGAGCAATGACACAACTTTCTGTTCAGGAACAGAAGTTCTGACAAGATGTTATCCTTGAGCATACTAACAGATGCTAATTATTGTAGTAAAATGACAGTACATGTTACATTAAGATTATTAATTGCTGCTAATTAGTTAATAAATTCTACTATTATCCAGGTTGCTATGTTTTAAATTATTTTTTTGTGTGTAAGGGTGTACAAAGCTGGTATATTTCTTTAAGGATGGAGAGCATAATTCTTTCTGAGACAATAAGATATGCAAAGACAGCTCAACAACTGCAAGTTGAAAGAACATGGCAACATGCCACAACACAAGCCAGGCAAAAAACTCAAGTTGCAGTTCATATTTGTATTACCCAGAATGAGATTAATAATGCAAGGCTTCTTTGTCCATTGGCCAGGCATGAGCATAAACAAATGGATTTGAATCAACAGAGCAGAGCTGCTACTTTTGTATAGAGACTCCAGTATTTAAAAAGTAAGAGAACTACTAAAGCTCTTCATCTTTCAGAATAAGTGTCACATTTGCTTTGCATGACACGCATATAGATCTAAGAATTGCAGTTAATTATAACAGACATTAGCTTTTATAAGGAGAAGTTATATTATCAATACATTTTCTTCCATTGCCTGTTTCTAGAGCTATTACAGAGAGAGATGGGGAAGATATGCTTGTTAGGCATTTGGGCAAAATTTCTGCCTCCTCCACAGTACTTTGGGGATATCTGACTGAATGATCTCAGCATATCGCAGTTCTGCAGCAAATGAATTGGTCCCCAAGTCTCAGGAGCTGTCAGCTATTCACTTTGAATGAAGGCTTCATTCATCACTACATTTTTCCCTCCCATTTTCCATGTGAACAGGAGACCAAGTGTGAAAGAGAAACTTTTCTGTTGACAGTTAAGAATTTGGGTGAACATTTTGTGAGTCAGGCACTATTCTACATAAGCGGTAACATTGCATATACTTAGCAAGGCATATTTCATATTAGAAGAAAGGAGTTTAAGTTTAAATAATAATTGGTTTTGTGAACATTTAAGCATACTTTTAGATTTATCTAATTAGAAAATTAGAAATTGTATTGTAAAATCCACCTACACCTGACTGAACCATGGATGCATGGGAGTTTATCCAGATGATGTCAGACAAGGCTAAGCAGATCTAGGAGAACCAATGACCGCTCAACCAGATCCAGATTACCCTGGACCAGCTTCAGGCTGGACTCCCTCAAAAAAAATTGGGTGTAGGACTATAACCTGTGCAGTGGCCGAGCATGGAAGGACACAGGGAGCTGGGCAACAGTGGGGCTCATACCAGAGTATGATGAAGTGGCCTCCCCAGTGCAGCTTACACTAGAGCAGGGGTGCTCACACTTTTACAAGAGATCTACTTTTCATATTATTATTATTATTATTATTATTATTATTATTATTATTATTATGGTAAGATCCACCACGTAAAATATGCACATCCACTTTAAATTTGGAGTTTGAGAAATTATTTTGAGAGATTTGTTTTTGACAAATTAGACACACTTTTTGAATTTGGCAGTGTAAAGAAAAAATCTTCCTCCCATTCTGAGTGAAAATGGTATAGTTTTTATTTTTGGCACTCTACTGTAACTGTAATATGCTTTAACTGCTGCTATATTTGCTAGGGGTTGTTATGGTAACCATATAGCCTCAGAAGCGTGTGGTGGCAGAGCATTGGAGATATCTTTTAGAAATCATTAAGTTTATGGATAGGAAATAAAAGTGATCATAGAGATTGTTCTATTATTATTAAATATGTGTTTAATTTATTTGTTTGTAGTACCCCAGTGGGTGAGGTCATGGAGGAAGACTTGGCAGACAGGAGGAATTTTAACTGAACTCTGGGCTCGCGTTTATTCAGTCTGTGCTTTTTAGGGCGCTTTCAAAACTCACACAACTCAACACAACGACAGGAAATGGGTCCGTCCCGGACTCACAGCTTTCGCTCAATCAGGTTCAAGTTCACACTTTGTGTGTGTGTGTGTGTGTGCGCATGACGGGACGGGAAGATTGACCAATGGTTGTCTTGCGATCAACTGGTCGATTGTGATCGATGTAATGAGCACCTCTGCCCTAGAGGCTAAGGGGACCGTCTCAATGAACCAGCTAATGGCTGAGGCTGATGGGACAGACTTCCCTGTATGACCCACGCCAGAGGCCAACAGGGTGGCCTCACCAGCTAAGCCAACACCAAAGGCCTACAGGGTGGCCTCACCAGATCAGCCAACATGGATTAAATATAGAAAATATAGTCACATTTCTGTCTGAAGCTATCTCAGATTATTATCTTATCTCTTTTAAAATGTGTCTTAATCATAATATATGCACCTTGTCACACTAGCACATCAAATGTACATTCACATCAACTTTATCAATAATCTGATGTTTTATCAATAATCTCCCAGAGTTATCAACTATGATTGGATCACTGTCTGATCACAAAGAACTTGATCAGGCGACTGAATGAGAAAAGGGGACTTCAAGAGACTAATTTCACTAATTTTCTCATAAATATCATCAACTTGTATACTATATCCCTAATCTACATGTGTTTTCAAACAGATAATTCCAGATGCAATCGAACCTCTTCTAATAATAATCAATTCTTCTCTTAACACTGGATATGCACCTAAATAATTTTATAGGCCCATGTCTGATTTCCACTTTATCTCCAAGATCAAAGAAAAATGTTGTAGCACAGCAGCTATGCTCATACCTACATAGGAATAACATTCATGAAATGTATTAGTCAGGATTTCGCTTCATCATAACACAGACAGTGCTGGTTAAAATGTTAAATGACCTACAGTACTACTGGCCTCTGATCAGGGTTCAGGGTTGTATCTCCTTGCTTGTGTTGCTTGACCTTATTGCAGCTTTTAATATTATTGCAGCTCATAGTATTCTACTAGAAACTAGAAAATGTTGCTGTCCTCTCCTGGCCCAGGTCTTATTGAACTGATCGTTATCAGTTTACTAAGGTAAAGTTTGGTGTTCTGCAAAGTTCTGTTTTAGGCCCAATTCTCTTTTCTTTATATATGCTACCTCTAGGCAAAATTATTCTTAAACTTGGTATTAGCTTCCACTGTTGTGCTGGTGATGCACAGTTGTATGTTTCAACAAAGCCAGATTACAAACACCAGGCTAATAAACTTGATGAATGTGTAAATACATTAGACATTGGTTGCTTATTAACTTACTTTTAATTAATTCTGACAAAACAGAAGTGCTTGTACTAGGGCTATATGCAGCTAGAAGTAAGCTTTCTAATTACATAGTAACTCTGGATGGCCTTTCTGTTTCATCATGTATAGTAGTAATATAGCTTAGTGTGATTATTGACTCCAGTGTTTCATTGGAAGCTCAGGTAGATACTATAACTAGGTACCCTTTCAAAGGTAACTTTACGTTGCATTTAGCATAAGACTATGGGGAGCGCCCCTCGCGTGCGACCAGCATCTGAAGCTTGTGTAAAATCATGCCTATTTATAGGCCTGCCATGATCAGGTGATGTGGCAATTAAGTGCGTCGCGTGATATATATGGCACCTGTGAACCATGCCATCAGCCTTATTATCTTCAGCGAAAGACTGCATGTCGACAGCAGCCTCGAGGGTTACTTCGAGGAAAAGGGTTACTGGGTCCAGTTTAGAGCTCGACCCCCCGGCTCAGAGGTGTGCTCACCACAGTAGTCAGCACAGACCAGAGCCCGACGCGACGTTAGCGCAGGAAGTAAGATCCCTCTTGGACAAAGGGGCCATAGAACGTGTTCCCCGTTCCCTGAAGGAGGGAGGATTTTACAGCCATTATTTCCTGGTCCGCAAAAAAATTGATTTTTTAGAATTTTAGATCTGCATCATCTGAACTGTGCTCTTCGGACATACAGGTTCAAGATGTTGACGCCCAAATTTATCATTCCACAGATTCAGTTTGAGGACGGGTTTGTGACGATAGCTCTAAAAGGTGCATATTTCCATATAGAAATATGGCTAGCTTTATCCCCTTGCACCTTCACAAAGTGCATGCATGTCATTCTGGCTCCATTGTGTCTCCAGGGCATCCGTGTACTAAACTATCTGGACAACTGGTTAATTCTAGCACGATCCAGGAAACTGGCCGTTCAACATCGAGATGTTGTTCTCGCCCCACATGAAGAGCTTGGGGCTCAGGTTGAACCTGAACCTTGAAAAGCATGCTTTCTCCAGTGCAGTGGAGAAACTGACTTTTCTAGGGGTTATAAGGAATCTATGATGATGAGGGCGTTTCTATCCCCTAAGGGAAAGATAAGACAGCTACAGAAGGAAGTTGGAGATGAAACTTCAGCTTCAGGAAACACAAGAGATTTATGGACTGGCATAAATCAACAATCCGAGGGAAGCCTGGACAGGGCTAATTAGCTACATTTGTTTTTCAATAGATTCAGCTCAGGGCCAGCAGGTGTTCCTCCCCCACAAACCCACAGCTTGCGAGACAGCTTGCCTTATTCGTGTCCCTAAAAAAGCAGCACTCTTCTCTAAATGTCTACCATCCAGTTGTCCTCACATCCCATGAGCACAGGGGCACTACAGGGGACTTCTGTCTCCGTTCTTGTTCACACTCTACACCCAGGACTTCCAATACAGCACTGAGTCATGCCACTTGCAGACATTCTCTGATGACTCTGCAGTGGTAGGGTGTATAAAGGATGGGCAGGAGGCAGGGTACAGGATCATGGTGGACAGATTTGTGTAGAGGTTCTAGAACAGCAAACTGCTACTCAATGTGTTCAAGACCAGGAGTTGGTGGTGAACTATAGTAGGAATATGATAGTAACCTAGCCCATCTTCATCATTGGCAAGGAAGTCATGGTGCTCAGTGATTATAAATACCTTGGTTTCCATCTCAACAACAGATTGGTCTGGAGGACCAATAGCGAGGTGGTTTACAAGAAGGGTATGAGCATACGCTACTTCCAGAGGAAACTCAGATCCTTCAATGTATGTACCAATCTACTTTAGGCCTTCTACCAGTCTGTGGTTGCAATATTCTTTGCTGCAATCAGTTGGGGGAGCAGCATCAGAGCTGGCAATGCGAAGAAGCTGAATAAGCTAAGCATGAAACCTGGCTCTGTCCTAGGCTGCAAACTGGACACCAGGAAGGTGTGGCGGAAAGGCAGATGGTGGACAAACGCCCCCACCATGCCACTCTGGCCAAACAGCAGAGCTTTTTCTTCAGTAGATTAGGGCAGCTTTGCTATAACAAAGAACAGTACAAAGAAGTCATTCTTTCCCACTGCTATCCAACTCTATAATGAGTCAACAATGAGGTTGGGGAGCTATGTGGACAATGGAGTCAATGTACTTGTTTTCTGATTTGGCATACCCAACTACCACACTGCATATTGCACAATAATTTTTACATAGGGTCACTGCACATTCTTACATATGCACTGCCACTTTACTTATGACCACACTTATGACTACTGTACATTTTTATACACACACTACCACAATTGCTCATCACACTCCAAACACACCAATGTCTAATGTACAGGTTTAAGCCTACCATCCTGTAATATAGTTAATCTGAACAGGAATCTTAATCTGTAAATAAACCTGGAGAGCTATTTATATGTATATTTGTATTCCCTCTTACTGTATTTGTGGTATATTATGAATTGATTGTGCATTTTTAAAGTCTTGTGAACTGTTAACTCTTAGTTCTCCCTGTTACTCTTGTTTTGTGGCTGATGTGACACCAAATTTGCCAATAAAGTAATCAATAAACTAATTCTATAAAAACTCTCTATATCTATCTTGCTATCTATCTAGACATAGAACGACAGTGCACCGACAGAGTCAGAGAAATTCTAGATTCCTGATCTTAGGGAGGAAAACTTTAATGTCTGATCACAATGAAAAGCCCAAACCATGTACTAGAGGCCGTCCAAGAATGAGCTCCACTCTTGGAGTAAGCCATTTGGTGGGGGGGGGGGGGGGTTGGTGGGGGGGGTACTGATGTTTGCTAACTGGCTTTTTTTGTTTCTTTGTTAAGTTCTGTGATATCCAGTTTGTATCTCACCTGACCTTCTGTCTGTTTAGCATTTCTGAGATTTACCTCACAATTTTAATTTGTTTATTATTGCCAGTGATTTTAATAAAAAATCATGCTCTGAAATTGTCACAGTCTCTGCCACTTAACAACAGCTAAATAGCTAAATTAGCTTAATAGTAACTGGCTGATTTTGAGTAGTTTAGAATAGGTCCTTTCAGTCTTAAAATAAATAAATAAATAAATTCATTAATTAAGTACATTAAAAATACAAATAAAAAATTAATTAGCTGGCTGAGTTAATTAGCAATTAAATTAAATCACAGATGAATTAATAAAAACATATTTCTTACCAGTATTCAAGCATGAGGAATGCCTTTGTCTTATCTTTGAGGTTCATTGAAACTATGTGCTGGTTTAGTGGTAGTTCATAGCTATCTAGCAAGCTGGGTCTAACTGGCTAGTGTTAAAAAAGATACATTCTAACTAATTTCTTAAGAGTTCTTAAACATTTCCTTGGCAGATTCTTCAGGCTACTCTTTCCTCTAATGCGGCAAACCATGAGGCAAAAATAAATAAATAAATAAATAAAAAAACATGAAACACTCTTACAAGAGACTAATCTTTCTTCACAGAATTCAATATGTAATAGCAAATTCAAAAAGTAATCAAGAATTGTCATTAGTTCCACCCAAAAAAGAAAGACGTGAGAATAAAATTTTGGTACAAACATACAGTCCCCTTCAAAACTATTGGAATGCAAGGCCAATTCATTTCTTTGTGCTATACATCAAATACATTTGGGTTTAAGATCAAAAGATGGATATGAGATGAGAGTTTAGGAATTAAATTTTTATTTCCATGTATTTCCATGTGTTCCATCTAGATGTGTTAAACAACATAAAACATGGAACCTTTTGTATCAGACCACCCAATTTTTAGGCTAGCAAAAGTAGTGGACCAGACATGTCTTGAACTAAATTAAAGTAAATAACACGTAATATTTGGTTGCATATCCATTGCTTGCAATATCTGCCTCAAGCCTGTGACTCACTGACATCACCAAATTGTTGGTGTCTTCTTTTGTGATGCTCTTCCAGGCGTTTACTGCAGCCTCTTTAAGTTGTTGCTTGTTTTGGGGGTTTCTCCCTTTATTCTCCTATTCAGGAGGTGAAATGCAGAGTCAATTGGGTTAAGGTCCGGTGATTGACTTGGCCAGTCTAAAACCTTCCACTTTCCCCCCTTATAAAGTCCATTGTTGAGTTGGCAGTTTTTGATCATCATTTGATCTTGCTGCAGGATAAAGTTCCTCAAAATTAATTTGGATGCATTTCTCTGAAAATTGGCATGCAAAATATTCCTATAAACTTCTGAATTCATTTTTCTGCTACCATCATGAGCTACATGATCAAAAAAGATTAGTGAGTTCCAGAAGTAGCCATGCAAGCCCAAGCCAAGACACTACCTCCACCATGTTTCACAGATGAGCTTGTATGTTTTGGATCATGAGCAGATCCTTTTTTTCTCCACACTTTGGTCTGTCTATTACTTTGGTAGAGGTTTATATTGTTTCCAGAAGTTTTGTGGCTCATCTCTATATTTCTTTGTGAATTCCAATCTGGCCTTCCAATTCTTACTGCTAATGAGTGTTTTGCATCTTGTGGTATGGCCTCTATGTTTCTACTCTCTAATTCTTCATCAAAAGGTGGATTGTGATGCCATCACCACTGCCTTGTGGAGGGTGTTGATATCACTGACTGTTGTTTTTGTGTTTTTCTTCACAGCTGTCACAATGTTCCCATTCAAAGGGAATTCAATGTTACGTAGGCTTTATGCTGTGGGAAGCACCCTTGCGTGTGATCGAATTCTGAAGCTTATGTAAAATCATGCCTATTTATAGGCCTGCCGTGATCAGGTGACATATCAATTAAATGCATTGCGTGATATAAAAATGGCATTTGTGAACCGCACTGTCAGCCTCTATTATCTGAAGCGAAGACGCAATTCACAAGCATGCCCCAGTATGACAAATATACGCAATGTCACATTCCCTTTTCAGGGAACAGGGTTACAACCCAGACCAGGGTTACAAGCCAGCTTTATGCTGTGGAAATGAGAATACCCACTCCGTCATACTAAGGGCATGGCCCGTTCAAAAGGTCTGAGTCCGAGGGTCACTGCAAGACACTCAAGCCGGGTTGGAATGTATATCCAGGTTGAATATCAAATGAATATGTACGGCATAGAACACGCCGCCATAGCACATACATCCTCTAAGGGTACCTCTTTGGACAAAGCCTTTGTGGAGGTGACTCCCCTAGTGGAATGAATCCTTATGCCCAGAGGTGTAGTGAGACTGCCTGCCTCATAAGTGATAGAAATTGCTTCCACTATCTAATTTGAGATGTGCTGCTTCGACACAGCATCACCCCTACTATCGCTGCCAAAGCAGACTAGCAGCTGCTCCGACTTACCACAGGGTGCTTACCACAGCGTAAAGCTCACCAACATCTCATTCCCTTTTCAGGTGTTGTTTTCCTTGATTTGGTGTCTGTTGCTCAGTACACCAGTGGTTTCTTCCATTTTCAGGACATTCCAAATTGTTGTATTGGCTATGCCCAATGTTTGTGCAATGCCACTGAATGGATTTATTTCACAGCTTCAAAATGGCTTGATTTTCTCCCATAAACAGTTCTCTTTTTAATTATCCTTTTTAACAACAAATGAATATCTCACAGGTGTAAAAGGCTAAATCCAAGAGTAGAAGTTCAATGCCATTTATTGTTTAAACAATCAATCTAACAGGACACACCTGCACAACAAGGAACACCTGTGATTTTTTACATAACTGGCTGTTCCGTCCAAAGCCTGAAAAATATTGCATGGGCTAAAATGTATGAAATCTGGTGCAAAAGGGGAGCTCTCAGTTGACGAGCAAAATCACTGATTGGCAGGTAGATGTTCCTCCTTGTCATGATTTCTTGGATGTTGGTAGTAAACATAATTTGTTATATTTGTGTAAATGTATATATGTATTTTTCACCAATTTAGAGTGACTGCAGCAACCAAAGAAACTCAAAATATGAATTTATCAAATAGGGCACAACTTAACAAAGGGGTCCTTCTCTAATTTAAAACAACTAATCCCAACTTTAAAACTTATCAGTTGTTTAAATTCTGTGTTGGATTGTCTTGCGTATGCTGGCATGTTATTCTCGTCTCTATGGCACTTTTTTATGGTATGATACTCATTTCTCTGGTTTTACATCACCCTGATATGCTACTTAAGTGTGTTAAAATTGACCTGATGTCCAGCATATTTTGTGACATTATTTGACATTCTAGTTCATCAATAATTTGAGACTTGACTTTCTATTATAAGACAGACATTTTCACTGAAATTTTCATGCTCTGATATGTTAATGGACTAAAATAATAATTGTATTCAACATTAAATTGTTACATAAACTTCGCTACAGTGGCATAATGCAATTCATTAAGGCAATGTGAAGACCCCACTACCCAGGCACCATATTCAGGACTTTACTTGGATTTGACTTGAATATCATCCTAGGGTCTCAATGATGTCTGTGAGATCACTTAGAGTCAGCATAGACATGTAATAATTTAGGTTTGGTTTTTATTGAAATATTAAACATATTCAGCCTAATCGTGGCCTGTTTTGCTAACACTGGGCCTCATTTATCAATATTTTAATATAGTTGGCGGTAAATGTGTAAGCTAAGATAATTGAGCATGAAATCTTCCGTCAGCTGAGTCATTTCTTTACGGCTTACATCCGTATGGCTGTTTATTTGGAGGCATTTCTTTTGTCATAATTGAATGCCTACTTTTATTAGTCTTAATTTATTGTTTTGTGTTGGATAGCTTTCTTTATTTTTCATATTATTTCATTAATATAAATAATATAAATCGAGTCCCTGACTTAGTGATAAGATGGGTTTTTGATAGACACTCCAAAACACTTCTATAAGTTGCTCTGCTAAATGCTGCAAGCATAAATAAATAAATAAACAATTCAAATGTGACAGCATACTCCATATATGAAAGAGCAGTAAACCATGCAAATTATATAATTTGAATTCCTTTGATCAAGTTTTACATTAGTTAATTTTCTTATACATAGCTTTACATTCACTGAGGAGCATGAATAGGATATGAATGTTGTTGTTTTTTCTGGATTTTTATGTTTTCATGAATACCAAAGTTCTTGTCTAAATGCTTTTTAGAATGATTCATGAATAAATATGCTTGTATCCAGATTAATAAATGAGGCCCATTGTCATTTCTTTGCCAGGCAAACTGTGTTTGCTATTATTTGCAATGTGACATTGAACCATGACTATTCATCTCACTAGTGGTTACTAAGTGCTGTTATGTTTTATCCTTCACACGATCAGCAATCTGGCAACCTTGTTCTAAATCATTAGCTTGGGGCTGGTATTTCCAATCAGATCAGTCAGTGCCTCAAGTGTTAGAACTTCCCAAAACATGCTTTCCTAGAGGGATCAAATAGTCATCGTTCATCTAATGCATATGTAATGCTTATAATAAGGTGAATGGCATTGCAAATTAACCTTGTATGTGGATGCAGGTTGTTGTTCATCAGATGTGACTGTAGTTCTGACAAAACGATTCCACTCCTAAAGGTCAGGTGAATCTGCCAAGTAGGTCACAGATTGGAACATGTCTCCAGAGATGACAGGCAGATGGAGTGTGTGTGTCTGTGTGCATGGGTGTGAGTGGTTCATTTTAGATTATTCAATTCAATTCAGTTTTATTTGTATAGTGTTTTTAACAATGGACATTGTCCCAAAGCAGCTTTACAGAAATGTATAAATTCAGGATATAGATTTTAAATGTATGAATTTGTCCCTAATGAGCAAGCCAGAGGTGACAGTGGCAAGGAAAAACTGCCTGAGATGATATGAGAAAAAACCTTGAGAGGAACCATACTCAAAAGAGAACCCATCCCATTTGGGTGACAGCGGATAGTACAATTATAAATAAATCCCTTCTATAAATGTGCTATTACTACATGCTCAAATAGTGCAGTTGTGCAACCAGGTAAATTCATTACAGATTTTACATAAAGTCTGTTTTTTTTAACTTATCAACTGATGGAGACTTGAATGCAAAACAGTTTGTGGTAATTTCAGTGCTAAGATAATTGCTATAATAGCAATTGTAGTCCTAGCCATCATAGCATAACTGTTCATATGAATTGAGGTCCAAAGCCATCTTTATGGTTTTTAAGTGGTACCATCCTCAGCAATCTCAGTGATCTTTAGGCTGCACTATGTGGGGCCATCCTCAGCAACAGCATGTAACTTTCAGTTGATGAGAAGGGGTCAGGATCACTGGTATCTCAGGAGCATCATGTGTAGCTCGACAGAAAGAGAAAGGGAGATTAAATTCCAAGATGCCTAAAAGCACACTAAGAGGGCCAGGATGAATATAATAATGCTCACAGAGCAATGGTACATTAATTGAGCTAGCGAATTATTAAAAAAAAAAAAATCTGTAAAATGGAAATCAGTCAACCAATATAAAGATGTGCTTATAAAGGTGTGGAGGCCCGAGAAAACCCTTCACATGGTCAAAATTTGACATTTTCTGTAATGTTCTAATAAAAAAAAAAATCGCATGGTCCATTTCAAAGGGAATGCAACGTTGCATGAGAGTCATGCTGTGGGACACGCCCTCATGCACGACTTGAATCTAAGGTCTGTGTAAGATCACGCCTATATATAGGCTTATCCTGCTCAGGTGACATGGCATTTCACGTGTCAACTGACTATACAGCAGACTATACCACATCATAAGCTTTCTTTCATCATAAACACAAGCCACATATCAGTTGTCTGTGTAAACATTCCTAAAACTCTTCACTTCTCTTTATTTTGAAAAGAATATATATATATATATATATATATATATATATATATATATATATATATATATTGTCGCGACGGGCAGAGATCCGGCGCACACCAGAGGGAAAACGCTCCTTCTCCGACTGCCGCACCGGCACGACGTGGGCAGCTTCCTGCCGAACATTCCGCCAGCTGGAAGGACCGCCGCGGCAGGGCGGGGCTGACGCGACTCCGGCCCGCGATTGGCGGATCCAACGGGGAAGTCCCACCACTCAGGCGACGACGGAGGAGGATAAAAGAGCGCGCTTCCGGCCGGGAAGCGGAAGAGAATATCGTGGCGTCAAAACGGACTCCGTGCGTGTTTGCAGCGATTCGCAACCTCCGATCACGACGGTAACCTCACGCCTCACGCTAAATTCTTCTCTCTCTCTCTCTCCCTCTCTCCAGGAGTCGTAAGCGCGGACGAGACCGCCGGATAGTGAGAGTCGCACACACGGAGGACGCCGGCCCGGGAAAACCCCCGCCCCGCCTCGGGAATCCCGCCTCCGCCACGAGTCGACTCCGCCGGCCGTCACGCCTTCACAAACCCCCGCACTCTTCCATTTATCACACGTTCACCTCACCCTAGCCACAATAAAGCACCGTCTGCAACCACCCTTTGGTCTCCTGTGGGTCTGTACGCCGCCCTTCCCCGGGCTAATTCCTCACAACTGGTGGAGGATGCAGGCGTAGTACAGACCCGCCTACTGCAAAGAAAAAAAAAAAAAAAAAAAACCCATCAAAAGAAAAACACACACACAAAAAAAACCCATCAAAAGAAAAACACAAAAAAAAAAAAAAAAAAAAAAAAAGTTTATAAATAAACCCGCGAGAGAGAGAGGAAAAAAAACAAAAAAAAAAAAAATGGACCCCACCCTGCAACACTTGCTGGAGACCAGCCTCCAGCAGCACGCCGTGACGCAGCAGCTCGCCGAAAGCCTTCAGGTCGCCACACAGACACTGATCGCCATGAGGACTGAGACCCCCGCCGCCTCCACACCTCTCCCCGACGCAACCAGCGAGATCCGCCGCCTACTACCCCCCCTTGGCCCCGAAGAGGACCTTGAGGCGTACTTCGAGACCTTCGAGAGTATCGCCTGCCGGGAGGGGTGGGACCGTGACGACTGGCCCCGGGCCCTTGGTCCCCTGCTCACGGGAGAGGCCCGAACAGCCTACTATGCCCTCGACCCGGAGGAGGCTACGGACTACCTGGCGATGAAGGAGGGAGTCCTGGCGTGGTGTGGCCGAACCCCTGGCCGGGCCGCTACTGAATTCCATCGTTGGGTTTATCGAACAGGTGCTCGACCACGTTGCCAGATGAACGCCCTCCTCCGGATCACCAAACGATGGCTCCGACCGGATCGGCATACCGCCTCGGAGGTGGCGGAGAAGGTGGCGGTCGACCGTTTCCTGAGAGCGCTACCCCGGGCAGAGAGACAGGCCGTGGGGGCCCACGCCCCAACTACGCCCCAGGAACTCCTGACTGCCCTGGAGCGAACCTTGGCCACCCTGGAGCTCGACTCCGGGGAGCAGCAGCACCTCGATCGGCCCCTCGGTGCCCAGGGCCCCCGGTCTGACCGCCAGACCCGGCCCCGCATCTGGAGGAACCCACAGAGGGCGCCCACTTGTGAACACCCCCGAGACGAGCCCATGCCTACAGAGCCGGAGAGGGAAGCCGCCCGGCTGCTTACAAAACCATGGCTGGCAGGCTGCGCCCTCCATCAGCAGCAACCGCCGGAGGCGCCCTCCGTGACGGTGTGGGTCGAAGGGAGACCGGTAACCGCCCTACTGGACACCGGGAGCACGGTGACCCTTGCCCAACCCTCCATCCTGCCTGAGGGGCGCCGACCAAGCGGGACGCTTACCGTGACATGCGTCCATGGGGACACCCGGGAGGTCCCCTCAGCTGAGGTCCAGATCCGGCGCGAAGCCAGCACCTGGCCCCTCCAGGTCGGAATCATCCCCGAACTCCCCGTGCCCCTCCTCCTGGGACGAGACTGGCCAGGATTCCGGGTGGTACCGAGAGCCGAGTCCTGGAGACCGCGGCGGCGGGGGAAGGGGATCCCAACCCGGCCGGCCTACCTGGCCCAGGACGACGGAGAGGCCACCTCAGAAGGTAAGACCCCCCAAACTACTAACCCTCTGTCATCTGTCTTTCCCCAGGTAAACCGGGAGGGAAAGTTCGGTCGGGAACAGAAGGAGGACGACCGACTGAAGCACTGCTGGGCCCAGGTACGGGTGATAGAGGGGGTCGACCAGAGCCCAGACCTGAGGCTCCCCACATCGTACTTCCTCGTCCGAGGGGGGCTCCTGTACCAACGGGCCTGCCGCCGCGGGGAGCAGGTGGACCTACTGGTGGTACCCCGAGCCAAGACAGCCATCTTATTACACCTAGCCCACACCCATCCCCTCGGCGGCCACCTGGGGGCCCGAAATACCCTGGGGAAACTGCGGGACCGCTTCGTGTGGCCCGGGATGGACGCGGAGGTCCGGACCTTTTGTCAACAGTGCCCGCAGTGCCAACGCACGGCCCCGCGGAGGCCCCCGCCGGCGCCCCTGATACCCCTGCCCATCATCGGTGTCCCGTTTGAGCGAGTGGGCATGGATCTCGTGGGGCCCCTACCCAAGTCGGCCCGGGGCCATGAATACATCCTGGTCCTGGTCGACTACGCCACTCGGTACCCTGAGGCGGTGCCGCTCCGCAAGGCCACCTCGCAAAACATCGCCAGGGAGCTGGTACTCCTCTTCAGTCGAGTGGGGATCCCCAAGGACGTGTTGACCGACCAAGGTACGCCGTTTGTCTCGAAGCTAATGGCGGATTTGTGTCGTATGTTACAGGTGAAGCACCTCCGGACGTCCGTCTACCACCCCCAAACCGACGGACTTGTTGAAAGGTTCAATCAGACCCTCAAGCGGATGCTGCGCCGGGTGGTGGACGAGGAGGGGAGGAACTGGGACCTCCTCCTCCCCTACGTACTCTTCGCCGTTCGGGAGTGCCCCCAGGCGTCCACGGGCTTCACGCCCTTCGAGCTCCTGTTCGGGCGGCGGCCGCGGGGATTGTTGGATGTAGCCCGCGAAGCCTGGGAGGAGCAACCATCCCCGTTCCGCTCCGTCGTCGAGTACGTGCAGGACATGCAAGCCAGGATTGACAGGGTGGGCCCCATCGTCCGGGAGCACATGCTGGCGGCGCAGGAGGAGCAGAAGAAGGTATACAACCGCCCCGCACAGCCCCGGGAATTCCAGCCGGGGGACCGGGTCCTCCTGTTAGTGCCCAGCAGCGCCTGCAAGTTCCTCGCCCGGTGGCAAGGTCCATACACTGTCCTCGAGCGCCGGGGCCCAGTCAACTACCGCCTACAGCAACCCGGTAAGCCGAAGGACGGGAAGCTATACCACATAAACCTGCTGAAAAAGTGGGTGGAACCAACCCCGGTGGTGTCGGCGTTCGCAGTTCAGGACTCGGACCGGGGCAAGGGTACCTTGGTCGGCTTCGGGGAGGACCTCACCCCCACCCAAAGACAGGAGCTTACCGAGCTGACCGACCAGTTTGCAGATGTGTTTTCGGCTGCCCCGGGAATGACTCAGCTGGTCCAGCATGAAATCAAGACTCCTCCCGGTGTAGTGGTGAGACAAAGGCCATACCGTGTCCCCGAGGCCCGGCGCCAGGCCATCGAGGAGGAAATCAGTCGCATGCTGCGGGACCACATCATCGAGGAGTCCAGCAGCCCCTGGTCCAGCCCCATCGTCGTCGTGCCGAAGCCGGATGGGAGCATGAGGCTATGCAATGACTTCCGGAGGCTGAACCAGGTGTCGGAGTTTGACAGCTACCCCCTCCCCAGAGTGGACGACCTGATTGAGAGGCTGGGGAGAGCCCGATTCATATCGACCCTGGACCTCACCAAAGGCTATTGGCAAGTGGCGCTCGCACCGGAGGCAAGGCCCAAGACAGCCTTTAGCACGGCCACCGGCCACTGGCAGTACCGGGTTCTCCCCTTTGGGCTGCACGGGGCGCCCGCCACGTTCCAGCGGCTAATGGACATCCTCCTGCGACCCCACCGACAGTTTGCCGCGGCTTACCTGGACGACGTGGTCATACACTCCTCCACCTGGGCCGACCACCTGTTCCACCTCAGGGAGATCCTGAAAGCCCTCCGGGAGGCCGGCCTGACGGCGAACCCAAAGAAATGCCACCTAGGGCTGACGGAAGCCCAGTACCTGGGATACCGCATCGGACGGGGGATGCTGAAGCCCCAACAAAAAAAGATCGAGGCTGTGAAGGACTACCCACGTCCAACGTCGAAAAAACAGGTACGTGCCTTCTTGGGATTGGCGGGCTACTATCGCAGGTTCGTGCCTAACTTTTCTGCTGTAGCCTCTCCCCTCTCAGACCTTACAAAGAAGGGCCAGCCAGACCAGGTGAGGTGGACAGCCGATGCAGAAAGGGCCTTCCAGGCCCTAAAAGAAGCCCTCACCAGCGCGCCGATACTCCGCAACCCGGACTTTGACCTCCCGTTCACTGTACATACTGATGCGTCCGAGACCGGGCTGGGTGCCGTCCTCTCCCAGACCTTCGACGGGGAAGAACACCCAGTCCTCTACATCAGCCGGAAGCTGTCCCCGGCCGAGAGGAAGTATGCGGCGGTCGAGCGGGAGGCACTAGCAATAAAATGGGCCATCGAGGAGCTGCGATACTATCTGGCGGGCAGGCACTTCATCCTCATAACCGACCACGCCCCCCTGCAGTGGATGGCCAAGGCGAAGGACACCAACGCCCGGGTAACCCGCTGGTTCCTCGCCTTACAAGACTTCTCTTTTCAGGTTAAGCACCGGGCAGGGGCCCAGCATGGTAACGCGGATGGGCTCTCACGACGAGACGCCCTCTGGGCCCACCACCGAGCGGCAGTAGGCTCGGAGCTGAGGGGGGGGTACTGTCGCGACGGGCAGAGATCCGGCGCACACCAGAGGGAAAACGCTCCTTCTCCGACTGCCGCACCGGCACGACGTGGGCAGCTTCCTGCCGAACATTCCGCCAGCTGGAAGGACCGCCGCGGCAGGGCGGGGCTGACGCGACTCCGGCCCGCGATTGGCGGATCCAACGGGGAAGTCCCACCACTCAGGCGACGACGGAGGAGGATAAAAGAGCGCGCTTCCGGCCGGGAAGCGGAAGAGAATATCGTGGCGTCAAAACGGACTCCGTGCGTGTTTGCAGCGATTCGCAACCTCCGATCACGACGGTAACCTCACGCCTCACGCTAAATTCTTCTCTCTCTCTCTCTCTCCCTCTCTCCAGGAGTCGTAAGCGCGGACGAGACCGCCGGATAGTGAGAGTCGCACACACGGAGGACGCCGGCCCGGGAAAACCCCCGCCCCGCCTCGGGAATCCCGCCTCCGCCACGAGTCGACTCCGCCGGCCGTCACGCCTTCACAAACCCCCGCACTCTTCCATTTATCACACGTTCACCTCACCCTAGCCACAATAAAGCACCGTCTGCAACCACCCTTTGGTCTCCTGTGGGTCTGTACGCCGCCCTTCCCCGGGCTAATTCCTCACAATATATATATATATATATATATCTATCTATATATCCCCAATTTCGGAAAAGTTGGGATGCCGTGTAAAATGTAAATTAATGTAAATAAAACCAGAATGCAATGATTTGCAAATCTCATAAACCCGTCTGTTATTCACAAGAGAACATAGAAAACATATCAAATGTTTAAATTAAGGAAATGTACAGTTTTAAGGAAAAAATAAGGTAATTTCGAATTTGTTGGCCAGAACGCATCTAAAAAAAAGTTGTGATGGGGCAACAAAAGGCTATAAAAGTAAGTGTTACTAAAAAGAAACAGCTGGAGGAACATTTTGCAACTAATTAGGATAATTGGAAACAGGTCAGTAACATGATTGGGTATAAAAAGAGCATCTTAGAGAAGCAGAGTCTCAGAAGTAAAGATGGGATAGAATCTGGATGGATGCATATGTTGCTATAAAACCTGTATATACATTTCAGCATTGGTGGTGCCTTAGCAGATATGCAAGCTACCCACTCCATAGGCACTAATGCACCCCCATACCATCAGAGATGCAGGCTTTTGAACTGAGCACTGATAAAAAATCCGGATGCTAACTCTCCTTTTTAGTCCTCTTTAGTTTAGAGGACGCGTTGTCCATGGTTTCCAAAAAGAATTTAAAATTTCAATTCGTCTGACCACAGAACAGTTTTCCACTTTGCCTCAATGCATTTTAAATGAGCTTTGGCCCAGAGAAGAAAACGGCATTTCTGGATCATGTTCACATATGGCTTCTTCTTTGCATGATAGAGCTTTAACCAGCATTTGTAGATGGCACAGCGAACTGTGTTCACAAACCATGAGTTCTGGAGGTGTTTCTGAGCCCATGCAGTGATTTCCATTACAGAATCATGCCTGTTTTTAATGCAGTGTCGCCTGAGAGCCCGAAGATCAAGGTCATGCAATATTAATTTTCACCCTTGTCCCTTCCGCACAGAGATTTCTTCAGATTCTCTGAATTTTTTGATGATATTGTGTACTGTAGATGATGAGATATTCATTGTCTTCACAATTTTACACTGAGGAACATTATTCTGAAATTGTTCCACAAATTGTAGATGCTGTTTTTTGCAGATTGGTGAACCTCTGCCCAGCTTTACTTCTGAAAGACTCTGCCTGTCTAAGATACTCTTTTTATACGCAATCATGTTACTGACCTGTTGGCAATTAATCTCCAGCAGTTTCTTTTGAGTAACACTTATTTTTCCAGCCTTTTGTTGCCCCGTCCCAACTTTTTTGAGACATTTTGTGGCCATCAAATTCAAAATTACATTAAAGACCATCTGGCAGTGTGGAAACTACTGGCAAATGTCTCTCCATGGGTTCTGTCCTCCATACAAAGGGGTTCTGGGTCCAGTTTGTAGCTCGACCCTCCCCCCACCTTTTCAGAGTAATCAGCACAGTAAACAGCACAATGCAGAGCCTGACATTAGCCCAGGAAGTAGATCTTTCTTGGACAAAGAGGCCATAGAACATGTACTTCTTTCTCTGAGGGAGGGATGTTTACAGCCACAATTTCCTGGTCCATGGGAAAAGTTTTAGATCTGCATCATCTGAACCATACTCTTCCAACATACAGATTCAAGATTTTGATGCTCAAACTTATCATTCTACAGACTCAGTTTGAGGATTGGTTTATGGTGATAGATCTAAAAAAAGATGCATATTCCATTGCGCAGTCACAGGAAGTTCCTGAGGTTCACGTTTATTGATTCTTCCTTTCACTAGCTTTATCCCCTTGCACCTTCACGAAGTGCATGGATGCCATGCTGGCTCATTTGTTACTCCAGGGCATCCATGTGCTAAACTACCTGGATGACTGGTTAATTCTAGTGTGGTCCAGGAAGTTGGTGATTCAACATTGAGATGTTGTTCTCACCCATGTGAGGAGCTTGGGGCTGAAACCAATGACAGTAATCAGTGTCATGCAGTGATGCCTATGTGCTCTGAGAGAGGTATCCCTGGTTTCTAGCTTCAAATCACACTCTAGGTATGTCTCTTATCCCAAGATGGTAATGTCAGACTCCTCCCTCATAGTCTCTGTAGCGGCCCTCATCTAGAGTGGCACATAAATCGCCTAGAAGTGTGGGCCATACTCCTACCACTGAAATTCCTTTCCTCAGTTGAGAGGTCACCATGTGTTAGACAATACAGTGGTGGTCTCATATATCAACCACCAAGGAGGATTGTGTTTGCACAGGCTCAACTAATTCTTCTCTGTCAGAGGGGAAGTTTTGTCAGTGAGTGCAATGTACATTCCACGCAACCAAAATGTGGGGGCAGACATCCTGTTGAGGCAGGGGATGAGGCCCATCCAGAAGTGGCTGAGTCCATATGACAGAGGTTCGGCCAAGCAGAAGTGGATGTATTTGCCTCCAAGGAGACAACAAGCTGCCTGTTGTGGTTCGCCCTCACTCCTCCCTCACCAAAGGAAAAAAGGTCAGGGCTAGACGCCATGGTACACACGTGGCCAAGGTCACATCTGTACATCTTTCCCCTGATTGCTCTGCTCCCACAGGCTCTATTGAGTGTTTCCGAGCTTGAATTTGGTTCTCAGAGATATATCTCTGCTGGCTGGCAATCCCTGAGAGATTCCCGTTCACAGGGATCTATTGTCTCAAGCCAGAAGGTTGATTTATCACCCTCGGCCACAATTATGGAAACTGTGAGTCTAACCTCTAAGGGGCACCAGCTCGTAGATTCTGGTCTCACAACTGAGGTTATAGAAACCATGTTGAATGCTAGAGCACCATCCACAAGGAAATTGTATGTGCTCAAGTGGTGACTTTTTTATTGTGGTGTGAGGAACACCAGTGAGACCCAGTAACTGCACAGCTGCTAGCCATGCCCCTATTGATGGAGCCTCTGTGGAGCAGCATCCTTAAACTCAAGATTTATGCATGGTGTCAAATGGCTGAGGCCCATCTGCAGACTATGCATACCTTCCTTGGACCTTCTGTGGTCCAGGAAGGTCTGTCAGGCACTTCCGTTGAGCCCTTAGAGTCTGCTTCAGAGATACTTCTGATCCTAAAGGTAGCTCTTTTGGCTGACCCTTACATCCCTGTTGTCCCTTCCTGCATTGAATTTGCTCCTGGATTAGCCAAGGCCGCCCTATATCCAAGGCCAGATTATTCCTAAGTGTCTATGTCTGGTGCCCAGCCAGTAGTGTTGCAGGCTTTCTCCCCTCCTCTGTTCCTTACAACAGAACAAAGAAGACTGTGCCTGCTGTGTCCAGTGAGGGCTCTTTGTACTAACATTCACTGCCCCAGCTAGTGGCATAAGTTGAGTGGTTGCTGGTCTGCTTGACAGTGACAGTAGTAGTGATGCTGTGTCAAAGCATTGCATCTCTATTTGGATAGTGGAAGCAACCTCTGGGCATTGGGGCTCATTCCACTGGGGGGCACCTCCTCAAGGGCTTTATCTAAGGGGTCAATTACAGGATGATGTATGCACTGCAGCAGGGTGGTCTACGCTGCACAAATTCATTAGGTATTAAAGTTTGCCCTTACAGTGGTGGAAATAAGTATTGAACATGTCAACATTTTTTTTCAGTAAATATATTTTCACTGAGGCATTCACATTCACATGAAATTTTCACCAGACATCGGTAATAACAAGAAATTTGGAAATATAAAGAATTCACAACATTAAAGTCCATAAATAAAGTTATGTGTAATAAAGTGGAATGACACAGAAAAAAAAGTATTGCACATGCTAAGAAAAACGCAGTTATCCAAGGCAAGGTAAAGCAAGGAAGCAGCTGAAATCCGCAAGTAATTGTATGTCCTATCTGTGCAAATTAATACCAGCTGGGCTAGAAAATTGATGTTCTATAAAAATGTTTTCATTACCAAGGTGTCACACAAGAAACATCTCATGATGGGTAAAAGCAAAGAGCTCTCCCAAGACCTTTGCAACCTTATTGTTGCATAACGTATTGATGGAATTGGATACAGACATATTTCAAAACTTCTGAATCCTCCAGTAAGCACCACTGGGGCCATTATCTGCAATTGGAAGCAAAATTATTCAGTCATCAACAGGACACAAGATTTCTAACCAAGGATTCAAAAGAATAGTCAAAAGAGTAGCCCAAAAGCCAAGGACCACTTGGAAGAACTCCAGAAACACTTGGAAGCAGCAGGTACCATCGTCACAGAGAAAACAGTAGGCAATGCACTCCACTGCTCATGCTCACCCCACAAGACTCCATTTCTAAAGAAAAGCATATCGAAGTTCGTTTAAAGTTTGCTACAACTGATTCGAACAAGTGTATGAAATACTGGGAGAGTGTACTCTTGGCAGCTGAGAGCAAAATTGAACTTTTTGGCTGTCATACACCATATTTGGAGAAGAAATGGCACTGCACATCACCCTAAAAACACTGTACCAACAGTGAAATTTGGAGGTGGAAGCATCATGGTGTGGGGCTGTTTTTCATCACATGGTGCTGGCAACCTTCATATAATTGAAGGAACAATGAATGGAGTCCTTTACCAGAAGATTCTTGAGAAGAATCTGCTGCCATATACCAGGATGCTGAAGATGAGACATCATTCCCTGGGATATTCCTGTTCACAGGGATCTACTGTCTCAAGCCAGAGGGTTGATTTACCTCCCTCAACCAGAACTATGGAAACTGAGAGTCTGGCCCCTGAGGGGCACCACCTCATAGATTCCAGTCTCTCAACCCTCATAGTAGAGACCATGTTAAACACTAGGACCATCAGTGAGACCCAGTATACTGTGCAATGGCTACAGTCTTAGAGTTCTTACAGGAATGTTTCTCAACAAGGTTGGCTCCTTCTACAATTAGGGTCTATGTGGCCACCATTTCAGTCAGCCACACCCATATTGATGGAGACTCTGTGACAGGCCATACCCTCAGTATGACGGAGTAGGTATATTTGTTCCCACAGCCTGAATCTCATGCAATGTTGAGTTCTCTTTGAAAGGGAATGTCTAGGTTACACATGTAACCCTGTTACCTGAGAAGGGAATGAGACGTTGCCTGGCTTTGTCATGCTGGGGCATGCCTGTGAATTGTGTCTTTGCTTCAGATAATAGAGGCTGACAGCACGGTTCACAGGTGCCGTTTTTATATCAAGTAATGCACTTAATTGCCACGTCACCTCACCACGGCAAGCCTATACATAGGTGTGATTTTACAGTGACTTCAGATACTGGTCACATGCGAGGGCGCTTCCCACAGTGTGAAGCTCACGCAACGTCTCATTCCCTTCTCAGGGAACAGGGTTACATGTGTAACCCAGACATTTTCCTGAACTGCCAAGGTCTCTCTACCCACCTGAAGGTATGTCATATGCCACATCATCTATAATAGGGATGTTACCACTAGACCTCAACACTGGACTCCTCTCCAACCTAGGCTCCATCTTGGTATTCTGTCCATGAAAACCCCAAAAAGAAGACGAAAAAAGACACATCCTTGACTGAACTGGACATCCACCTTAAACATCTGATGATACACTAAAAAGTATGTAAAGATCTGACCATCATACTTATACGTGCTTTTTGAACATCCCATTCCAAAGTTGGTCCCCGCCTTTTTTGCTGTAACAATCTCCACTCTTCCATTAGGAAGTGCATCAGTGAGCTTGGACACAAATGTCGGGCAAAGAGGCCTGGCATGCAGTCTGCATTCCAATTATTTCCAAACGTGTTCAGTGGTGTATAGGTCAGGGTTCCATGCAGGTTACTCGAGTTCTTGCCAACCTTGGTAAATCATGTCTTTCTGGAGCTCACTTTGTGCACAGGGGTATTGCCATGCTGCAACAGGTTTGGGCCCCTTAGTTCCAGTAAAGGGAAATTATAATTCAACAGTATAAAAAGACATTCTAGACAACTGAGTGCCTCCAACAGTGTGGCAGCAGTTTGGGGAAGGCCCGCATATGGGTGTGAAGGTCAGATGTCCACATACTTTTGTTCAAAGTCCAAAGACATGCATTGTAGGTTGATTGGCATGTCCAAAAGTGTCAGAAGGGTATGAACGGATGTGTGAATGTGTGTGATTGTGCCCTGCAATGTATTGGCACCCTATCCAGGGTGTATCCCGCCTTGTGCTCCATGCCCCTTAGGATAGGCTCCAGGTTCCACGTGACCCAGTAAGGATAAGTCGTACAGAAAATGGATGGCTGGATATAGGAAAGATATAGAAGATATAGGAAAATCACCTTGCTAGACTGTTAAAATATTTAAACAACAGTTTAAGTATGTAAATGCACAAACGTTTTTATGTACAAGTGTAACGCTTGTAACACTCTAGCACATTCAGAAGTCTATTAAAGGGTGTTTCAAAATGCTATACTATACAAGTTGTGCAGTTTGTGGTGCAATTGTGTGCACAGTTCTGTAATAACCAACACATGTATAAACATGTGTGAAAACATTATTGCATCTCTCGTGGGTGCAAAAAGATATGCATAAATATGAGAAATATGGATGTCCATTTCAATTATAATTTTAAAAATCTGGTAAAATAAAATCACCAATGTATTGTTGCTTTTTAAAATGATTCATTAATCCAAATCATCATATTATTACACCCCATTACAAACACATCATGTTTGTATATATTCATAGCATTAGATTTGTGTTAGACCTTGAAGATGTAAAATAGGGTGGATTCCACACCCATATTTTGAATTAAAAAAAAGATCTCAAAACCTAGTCAGGATTTTTGGTTCTTGTACTATTTATACTGCCTGTTTTTATAGCAACTCTTTCACAGGTCAGTGTAGCCAGTTGACTTTTAGGGTTGGTAAAATGTGCTTTAGATGCTTGATCACACCTTGTTTTGGCACAAAACTACTTTGTTGTTCAATGCTGCTGTGGTCCCTGATGCATCCTGCAAAGCTCCTTCCATCCACTGTTATGGTCTTTGAAATCCAAATCAGCAGGTATAATGTGCCAGCACAGACAAGTGCCTAAGGTAATCTATTGATTCACATGTTTAACTCACTAATCTCAGACTGGAAAAGGTGATTGTTTAATGCTTCCTGGGCCTGTGCGCTAAAAACCTGAAGAGGTACCAGTGCCAGCTGAACAGTCTATTTTAAAGACAAACTTGTCTCCTCATCTGCATTAAAATCCCCAGTGATTTGCCACCACCTGTGGAATTTTGCCAGAGTAGTCTAATAACAGCCTGTAGCACATTCAGTGCCAATGCTGTGCAGTGCTCCTGCTTTTTCCAAAATGATCTTTAGTCTGCTTTGATGTTGTGCTACCACCACTCTCTGCTAAAGTGGGACTGAAGTTCAAAGAATGAGACACAGCCACTGATAGCATATCAGGTTCTGTCTCTATATGTGAATCAGCTCTATATGTAGGCTCCATAAATCTCTGCAATAATTCTATATATCTCCTATAATCTGCATTTCAATGAACTAAAGGCACTCTTCCTCACTATTCCTCTTCCTCAGGCCTGGAATCTGCTGTTCATTACAGTTTTCTTTATGGCCATACAGCAACAGAGGAAGGTGATGAATAGACAACAGTTTTTAAAATGGCCTGTGAGGCACATTTGCATTATGCTGCACTGCCTTTTGCAGATGCCCCTAACAATTTGGGCATTGGTCATGTCCACTGTCTCCATTGGGGTTTAGCAGAACAAATAACTTGCCATCCTGCCCTGAAGTACACTAAAGGTTTGAAAAATGGACAAAATTCAGTTCAAACAAACAGTTCAAACAAACTTTATGTAAATTCTTAGAATTTAGGATATTTAAGGTTGAGATATTTTCCTATAACTGCACATCCCTTGATGTGGGATGTCACCTGGAAAAGCTTCACATAAGAAGAATGCAACAATTTGGTGATGTCAGTGGGTCGACAGCTTTATGCAGTTACTGCAACGAAAGGATATGCAACCAAATATGTCATATTAAGAGTATCTGTTCTAATATTTTTGCTCACCTAAAAATTGGGCGGTCTGCCATCAGAGTTTCCATGTTCTAAGTAGTTTAACACGTGTAGCTATAAATAAGTCCCTTTAGGATTTTGCAGCTGCAAAAATTTACACAAAATCAGGCAAACTCCACAATATTCACAGGAGCCAGCAATTTTTCTAAATTTTCTGCAGATTTGGGCCAAGATGCATCTTGTGACATCGTCACAAAGCACATTCAACTAAAGCTCCCTTTGATCCACGAGCGTCAAACATGAGTAAACATCACTGTGAAAGACCATGAAAACAATTTCATGCAATTGCAATTGCACCAATTCGAGTAATTTTCCACAAAAAAACAAAACAAAATAAAAAAAACTGCAAATTTCATTGCAAACTTTGAAAAGAAGCTGCAGCAAAACCAAACATTTTTGGTCAAAAGTGTCACGTCCCGAGACGTAAGGGAGATAGGACGGATGCAAATGCAGTTTGTCTTATTAAAGAGAGACACAGGCAGGTAAATCCAAATCGTGATCCAAAAACGTAATCCACAAACATGCAAAGGTCAGGTGATCAGCAAACAGGGATAAACAGGGAAAAGCAGGAATCAAGGTCGTGATCACGGAAAACAGGGTCAAGAAACAAAACAAGAAACATAAACTATGACTAGGACCTGGGAGCAGAAAACCAGTGTGGACTAAATGAACTAATCTAACAATGAAACATAACATGGACAATGACTATGACTCTCTATATCTAACGTAACTATCTATAACGTATATTAAACTAATCTAAACTAATACTCCGCGCCGTGTGCTGGGAGGCGCGCGGTATATAATATACAAGCATAATCAGCATTTAAAGTGCTGATGGTGATGGCTGACACCAATCTAGACACATGCTTAAACAATAGCCAATGACAGAACAGGGAGGAGACATAACAGAAACATAACAAAAGCACGTGTCCATAGTAAACAATGTCACGGTTGTCAACATATGAAGAGCGGGCGCTCGTGCACCTTGCTCGTACACGCGCGCCCACATGCTCTCCAGCGCACTGCTTAAAGGGGAAACCGTGACATAAAGAATGTCTTATTACGTAATGCTAATGTATTATTTATTATTCATATCAATAAAGTACTTATTACCAAGATCATTTGTGTCATTTCTAGTGGCAGAACAAAAGTAGTCACTTGAATTGCTGTCTTAAGATCGGAATAAGCAATCTTTGAAATGTAATAATAAGTCTCTCCAGAGCATATGTCCCTCAGGATCATATAAAGAATTTCTACACTAACCCATGTTGCCATAGCTACAAATAGCAGTGTCATCATGCACCCACATAAAGTTTTGACAAAAAACTTGGCAACAAAGCTATCGCCTTATTTCATTACTTCCCTATGACAAATAATACTGATAATATATTATCTTATATTTCAGTTTATCCATATTTCCTCACTGGCTGTTGATTCACAATAAAAACTGTATGAAATTGAATAAACTGAGAAGTCAAGCTTCAGCACAAAAATGTATACATCATTTACTCTAGAGAGGACAGTCAAAGCCAAATGAAATACCATTACTTAGATAAATAGATCTAATTGACCAAAACAGGTCTTGGGTTTATTGAACACTAAATCAAAAGACTCACACATCATTGGTGAAGTAGGGCATTTTAGACATTACTAATATGTTCTGCCTCAAATGTGTATGTCCAACACAGGCACTAAGGATTTACTAAATTATTCGTATTCTCAATAATTTTTTATTAATTATTCATCTGCATTCTATCATTCATGAGAAATCCCTTGGGTTCTTATAGCTGATTCATTTCACTGTGGTTAGATTGTCTGCTATCCCGACATTCTATGCAGTATTTGTACTCATTGTATGTTGCAATATGTTGTCAAGTTTTCCCAGAGGAAATCCCAGAGGAATTATTAGGGAAATGTCAGAGTGGCCTTCTGTGTCAAAATGATGACTAAGAGACAGCCAACAGACCAACACATTATTATACAATGCTCTGTTGCATTTTTACTTTCCCAGTTTTATATTTGACAATGCAGATGTGTCTAATAATGTGTTGAGAGCTAAACTTCTGGGTTACACATGTAACCCTGAACCCTGAGAAGGAAACGAGACATTGCATGAGCTACATGCCATGGGATGCGCCCTCGTGCGTGACCAGTATATGAAGTCTGTGTGAAATCATGCCTATTTATAGGCCTGCCGTGGTCAGGTCACGTGGCAATTTTGCACATCACACGACTGTAAAATGGCAACTGTGAACCGCACCATCAGCCTTTATTATCTGAAGCAAAGACTTAGTATGACGAAGCTATGCAACTTCTCGTTCTCTCCTCAGGGAACAAGGTTACATGCGTAACCCAGACAATCCCTTTCAAAGGGAACTCAACGTTATGTGAGCTTTATGCTGTGGGAACGAGTATACTCACTCCATCACACTGAGGGAATGGCCTGTTCAAAAAGATCCGAGCCTGAGGGTCACTGCAAGGCACTCAAGCCAGGGGTGGAATTCATGTCCAAACTGAATATTGAATGAATGTGTCTGGTGAAGACCACCTCACTGCAGTACACACATCCTGTAAGAGAACCCCTTTGGATAAAGTCATTGAGGAGGCAACCCCCCTAGTGGAATGAACCCTTATGTCCAGAGGCATAGAGACAGAGTGCCTTATAAGCGATAGAGATTGCTTCCACAACTGAATTATAGAAGTGGTGCTTTGACACAGCTTCACCTCTACTGTTGCTGCCAAAGCAGACCAGCAACTGCTCTGACTTATGCCACTGGCTGGAGTGGTGGATGTTAGTACATAGAGCCCTTACTGGACACAGTAGGTGCGATTTCTCTTGTTTCAGTGTTCCAGAAATCCTGTAACACCGCTGGGCAGCAGATGTAGCCACTTTAGGAATATAATCTGGCCTATGATATAGGAATGCCTTGGTTAATCCAGGGGCAAAGTCAAGGCAGGAAGAGGCAACAGAGTGAGCTTATAGATCTCCTACTCACTTGAGAAATGACAGGACCAGCAGAAGAGCTTCATTTAGAGTAAGAAGCTTCTCTGAGGCTGACTCCAAGGGCTCAAATGGGGTGCCTGACAGACCTTCCACGACCACGGACCGATTCCAGGAGGTTATGCGTGGTCTGCAGATGGGCCTCATCTGACTGACACCATGCCTAAACCTCAATGTTAGAGGATGTTAGGGGTGTGGCTGGCCAAAATGGCAGCCATGTAGAAACTGATTGTAGAAGGAGCCAAACCTGCAAAGAAATGTCCCTGCAAGAACTCCAAGACTGTAGCTATTGCACAGTTCACTTGGTCTAATTGATGTTCCTCATGCAACAAGAAAAAAAGTCACCACTTGAGCGCACACAATTTTCTTGTGGCTGGTGCTCTAGTGTTCAGTATGGTCTCTACAACCATGAGATGAGAGACCAGAATCTATGAGCTGGTGTCCTTCAGGGGCCAGACCCACAGTTTCCATAGTTCTGGCCGAGGGTGATAAATCAGCCCTCTGGCTTGAGACAGTAGATCCCTGCAGATGGGAATCTCCCAGGGAGTGCTGTCTAGCAGTGATATTATCACTGAGAACCATATTCGAGCTGGCCAGTAAGGTGCTACTAGCAGTAGACATAGATGGTCTGATCGTAGAGCGATCGGGGGAAAAGCATACAGACATGACCTCGACCACGTGTGCACCATGGTTTCCAGCCCCAGTGGGAGGAGTGGGTGCAACCCAGAGCGGGCAGTGTGTTGTCTCCTCACAGGCCAGCACGTCCACTTCCGCTTGGCTGAACGTCCCCCAAACAGACTCCACCACTTGAGGATGGAGCCTCCAATCCCTGGGCCTCGGCCCCTGCCTCAACAGGATGTCTGCCCAAACATTCCGCTTGCCTGGAATGTACAGTGCACTCACTGACAAAAACTGTCTCTCCAACCAGAGAAGAATTATTTGCGCCTGCCTGAAAAGAGGGCACAAGCATAACCCTTCCTGGTGGTTGATATATGAGACCACCGGTGTGTTGTCTGTCACAACTAACACAATTGAGGTGACCTCTCAATTGAGGAAGAAAGAATTTTAGTGGTAGAAATATGGCCTGTATTTCTAGGCAATTTATATGCCACTCCAGATGAGGTCTGCTCCAGAGACTGTGAGCTGGACAACTGTCCATAAGACCCGTGAGGTATGCGTCTGTCATTACCGTCTTGCAATAAAGAGATGCCCCAAGAGTGTGACCCAAGGCTAGACACCGGGGACACCTCCAAATTTTCAGAGCACATAGGCATCACTGCATGACATTGAGTACTCTCAGGGATTTCGTCTTCGAATGAAACCCGTGACTTTTCAGCCACTGAAACGGTCTTATGTGCAATACAGATCTGGCCATTAAAAATGCGCGTTGAAGTAAATAGGATCCTAGAATTTCATGCGGTATCATATGGAATCACGCGTGGGCTCCAGGAAATACAAGACCAGTAGGGGGCAGTCATGTTTCATTTGAATAAACACAGCTTGCTAGTAGATGCAGTAGTTCTGCATATACTGTACACATATATTTTTTTACCAACCAAATGGTGCTGTTTCTTGTACTGAAGCCCATGATCTGTTTGTGCTTGGCCCATGAATCTGTGAACCTCTCAGAACCATTTTGCAACAAGCAGCAGACCCAGATAGCAAGCACATTTGCGCTGATTCCGGTAGAAATGTGCCACTGTCGGCTCAATGCCGGTATCGGTGAAAAGGTAATTGCCCAGAGCCCTGCCGACGGTTCACACCACTTCTGGCTGATAGGCGGGTTTTGCTATGTGGGCCAATCATAGCTGAAAGCTGGTGTATACGCAGTGTAGCTGTGTGTATCTACTTTTGGCCCAAGTTTGTTAAGTCACAGTCAGGCCACAGCTAGAAATAAGGAGCTCAACTGCCTGGAAAAAAAAAAGTTTTGATAGTTAAATCAGTTAAATCCTCGAGGCTGCAGTCATTCTTCGTTTTCAAGAGGAATCCTTTCAGCTGAAGAAGGTCAGCAATTTAATTAATTTCAGACTACAATATTGGTTGATGTTTAAAATTTCAGGAAGAAGATGTTTTTTATTTTTTTATTATGGTATGTGTAATGGCGACGAGAACATAACATTAGATGGTGTACCAGGAGCTATCTAGCCGGTTAGCTAATTTAGCTAATGTTAATTATATGTATAAGAGTCAGGAGGACATGACAAAGTGCCCAAATTGTGTATCCATTCATGCAGTAGATCTGGATGGTTGTTTATTTTAATGTTATGTTTTTAATTATTTTAATAGCTACCTCAGAGTAGCTAACGCACTAATCCTCGGGCAGAAATGATGAACAGGGGAGGTGGGTGTACTTCACAATAACAGCAATCAGGAGACTCTGGGAGTTTGGCATCATCGTGACAAATGCTGATTCTCACTGTTCGACACTGTTTTATAAAGTTTTTTTTTAAAATTTATTGCTCTACAATTCAGGCACAAACTCTTCATTTATTCCTTCCCTTTCCTCTTTACTACTTTTTATTTTACTTTTTGTTCCCATTGTCTTTTTTTTCTGAATGTTTGGTTAGAACTTTCTGGAAGATGGGGCTAATGCTAATTTAATATGTTCTGTCGGAAAACCCACACAGTTTGAAGCATGTTGTGGTCCCGTTATTAGATTATATTGTCCACTTGGCATGATAACAGACACGTTGTTCTGCTCAGTACTGTATTTCTTATGGCGTTTGTGTAATTCTTAGCCTGAGTCTAGCCATCCATCTTCTATACCGCTTATCCTCTTCAGGGTCATGGGGGAACCTGGAGCCTATCCCAGGGAAGCCTGAGTCTAGCAACATACAAAATTTTTTGTCTCATTAAGTGATCCTGAAGGCATTGAATAATGTTTAAATGTAACTGTATTTTACGGACAGCTATAAAGAGGGCAGGAGGAAGCCAAAGAGGGCAGGACCTGGTCAGACCTCCAGTCAGATGTGGAAGTATCTGGGCAAAGACCACCAAGGTGTAAAACACATGGATATTTGTCCAGCACATCACTATTACTATTCCTTGATGCTTTGAGGCTGTATTTAAAGTTGTATTTTTCATGAAACACTGTAGAATTGGGCAATATAGTCAATATTTTATAAGTGTACATTTAGTTTTGATCAATTACATTTTTTTATTAGGAGGAGTGTCCAGATTGGCCCCCCTGGAGGTCAGGAGCATTGTTTGTTTGACTCAGAGGATATGTGCTACACCACCCAAACAAATTCTTCCACCTGCTACCACTGTTAACTTCCCCACAGTCACCCCTAACACCACTTTCACCCCTGTTCCCACCACCACTTTGCCAGCAGCACCACCAGCAGCAGCACATGGCTCGTTCACAGAGATACTGTAGAACTGGCAGCCGGTGGACGATATGCCATGTGAGTGTATTCCTCTGCTTTCTGATTGACTTTCTTTTGTACATATTAATTTTATAGAACATTTTCCTCACTTCCCAGTGTTCTCTTGTAGCGCTGCCAGGCAATTAGACTTTATGAGGGGACCCCAGCAATCATCAGTACCAGGTAGGGCCAACCGTGATTTCCACTCAGCCAGCTTACTGGAATTTGTGTAGGTTAGGAATAAGACTAAGGATGGAGATGTATAGTTTTGTAGTGTGAATCATTTTTAAATATTGTTAACTTCTTTGTCATAGTCATGCTGAGGGAGGTGTTGATTAAATTAGAGATGGTGCTGGACCAACAAACCAGTGAGATTGCTTCAACTACAGGAGGTCCAGGTACAGCCTTTGGATATTGAGGAAGGTTTACTGCCCCTGCAAGACCCTCCTTAACTGCATAGTCTGGACAAAAGGATGCAACAGAACCCAGATTACAAGAAAAAACTGGTGACAATTTTTTTCTTTTTTTGTTAACAGTTCCTTGCACAATTAAACAGCTACTGAAAGTGTTTCTTTTTTCTCAAAATGACACTTGTACTCAAAGCACAACATTCAACACCACTTTGATATGAGGAAACAGTTATGACCTAATCTTTGGTACACAGTTGACAAGGCAATACATGCGTATTAATTATTAATTTTTATAAGATTTTATATAATTTTGTTTTTTTTAAAATCGGTTTCAGATAAACTGGTTGGCGCGTATTGACGGGGCAGATGTGCATGACTGCACCTGGTGCATATTGAAGAGAGTGATTGCCAACTCCCTGGTAAATAACCTCAATTGTAGGGGAGTCAATGGAAAGACTTCACTTGCAACTCTCCAACTCGGAGAGGTCATGATTGGTAAGTATATCTGTTTACATACAGAATTAGCTGTCTCTCTCAGATGATATGTAAGGGGTAATCCATGGCTAGGTGTGCATTAAACGATTTTAATGCATGATGTGGAGGCGAAGAACCACTCGTTCAAATCGTTTAATGCACACCTAGCCATGGATTACCACGTTTATACCATGGTCTTTCCACAATTAATAAAGTTAAAAAAAATGCTTATTAAAAAAACAGTTGGTTGAGCTGAGGCTCAAACTTGGGTTGCAGTCATAGTAAGCCTGCATGTTACCGCTGCAATAACACACATTCAATACCACCTTAATTGAAAATACTATTGCTATTATAACTGTACTACCAGACTTTATATTTTACATAATGTTGTAATTAGAAACTTGTTTAAATTAGGTTTATCCTAAGTTTTGATGAGAAACGTAATATTTTTTATGTGAACCATTCGACCCCACATTTTTATGGTACTATGATCAGCTATAGTATGTTGTTGCATGTGAAGCACAAGAAATTCATTTAAATTCTTAGAACTGTGCCTGCAGTATACCGTGTGATCACATGTGCAGAATTGTGTGATACCGTGTAAAAATTTTTGCATTCTTAAAGGCTACATCTATAGTTCCAACGGTATGACATTGGCTGCTGCTGCCATAAACAGCGTAGAGACTGTAGGGGATGCCCAGACCCAGCGTTATTTTGCTCAATGTTGATAGGATTGACCCTACATAGTAGAATTGTAGTATAATACAATATAACCCCTAGAAAAGTTGTCCTCTGCATTGGAGAAAGCATACTCCCCTATCAAAGGGAACTCCACGTTCTATTAGCTGAACGCTGTGGGAAGCGCCCTCACGCGTGACTGGTATCTGAAGCTTGTGTAACATCAAACCAGCTGTGATCAGGTGACATGGCAATTAAGTGCGTTGCGTGATATATAAATGACACATGTGAACAACGCTGTCAGCCTTATAATCTTCAGCAAGACTGCATGTTGGTCATTTGTGTAATGCCCACAAAAAGACTCTTCATTTCCTCTCTATGTTATCCAAAAAAAAAGAATCTCTTTTCTTTTCTGTCTCTTTAAAAAAAATCACGGGGAGGACTGCACACTTTCTGTGTGACGTGTCTAGAGATGGAGCATGCCACAGCAGCCCTCGAGAGTTCTGACTGTGCGCATTGTGAATGCCATACAATTAGACAGCTCCACTTGCCACTCGCTCTCATTTCGGCCAAAGCGAGTTGGGTTTCAGAGCCTCACGGATCAGGGCCAGACATCTCAGGTCCGGGAGATCTCGTATGGATCTGGAAGAGGAGCCAGACATGAGCGCTGCTCATCTTTTGCTCTGTCTTCCGGGTCCGGCTCTCCGCTGGATTTTAGAGCTCGCATCGCAAGAACTCATTCCGCTATAGAAAGCCAAAAAACCCAAAAAGCGCTAGTGTGAGGGAGGCACAGAAAGTGAGTTTGGCAGCCCGCCTCCCCCCGCAGACAGCCAGGGAAACGAGGCGACCACAGTCGCTGCCTGCTAATAGGCCTGATCTGAGAATGGTCGTAAAGGCCAACCAGACAAAGGAGGAGTGGTCCTGAGGGGCTGTGGAGGGACGTTTCAGGGGACATGAGGTTGTTAGGGCAGTTAGCCCCCATTATTACTGTAGGGCCTCCCCTAGCCAAGGCTGTCCTAAGTTTTCAATGTTCTCTGCTCAGCGAGCTGTCACAGGGCAACAAAAATCTGATGCTTTTCCTCCAATAGAATGTGGAAAAGTTAACATCACAAAAGACCATCTTGCAGTGTGGAAACTACTGCCAAATATCTCCCCATGGGTTCTGTCTACCGTAGAAAAGCGTTACCGGCTCCAGTTCAGAGGTGAGCTCACCACAATAGTCAGCACAGAGCAGAGCTCGATGTTAGCTCAGGAAGTAAGATCCCTCTTGGACAAAGGGGCCATAGAACATGTACCCCGTTCCATGAGTGAGAGAGGATTTTACAGCCATTATTTCCTAGTCCACAAAAAGAGAGATGAGCATGCGGTCAATTTTAGATCTGCGTCATCTGTACTGTACTCTTCAGACATACAAGTTCAAGATGCTGACGCCCAAACTTATCATTCCACAGATTCAGTTTGATGACTGGTTTGTGATGATAGATCTAAAAGGTGCCTATTTCCACATAGAAATATTGCCCAGTCACAGGAAGTTCCTAGGGGTTGCGTTGGAGGCAATGCATACCAATATCAGGTTCTTCACTTTGGGCTAGCTTTATCCCCTTGCACCTTCACAAAGTGCATGGATGTCATTCTGGCTCCATTGAGACTCCAGGGTCCATGTAATAAACTACCTGGATGACATTACCAGGTTACCACTACCCGGTTAATTCTAGCACAATCCAGGGAACTTTCTGTTCAACATTGAGATGTTGTTCTTGCCCACATGAAGGGCTCAGGTTGAAGCTCAGAAAAGTATGCTTTCTCTAGTGCAGTGGACAACTTTTCAAGGGGTTACAAGGATTCAACTACGATGATGGCGTTTCTAACCCCAACATGCATACGGTCAATCCTATCAACATTGAGCAAGATAAAGCTGGATCTTGGCATTCCCTCCAGTCACTACAAGAGTCTGTTGGAGCTTATGGCAGCAGCATGCAACGTCATACCGTTGGGGCTATTGCACAGGAGACCATTTCATTGGTTGGTTTTGTTGGTTTTGTACTCGGACCAGACCCCTGAGAGTAATCAGTATCACGCGGCGATGCCTACGTGCTCTGAGAATTTGTAAGTGTCCCCGGTCTCTAGCCTTGCGTCACACTCTAGGGGTGTCTCCTTATCGCAACATGGTAATGACAGACATCTCCCTCATGGGCTGGGGCTCAGTCTTAGACGGCAGTCCAGCTCACGGTCTCTGGAGCAGACCTCATCTGGAATGGCATATTAATCGTCTAGAAATGCGGGCCATATTTCTACCACTGAAATTCTTTCTTCCTCAATTCAGAGGTCACCATGTGTTGACAGACAACACAGCGGTGGTCTCATATATTGACCACCAGGGAGGATTATGTTTGTGCCCCCTGTTCAGGCAGGAGCAAATAATGTTCTCTGGGCAGAGGGAAAGTTTTTGTCAGTTCAGTGCAATGTACATTCTGGGCATGTGGAATTTGGGGGCAGACATCCTGTTGAGTCAGGGGCTGAGGTCCAGGGATTGGTGGCTCCATCCACAAATGGTGGAGTCCATATGGTGGAGGTTTGGCCAAGCGGAAGTGGATGTGTTTGCCTGCGAGGAGGCAACACACTGCCCGCTGTGGTTCGCTCACACTCCTCCTGCACCAATAGGGCTGGACGCCATGATGCACATGTGGACAAGGTCACATCTATATTTTTTTCCCCTGATCGCTCTGCTCCCACAAGTTGTAGCGAGAGTTCGCCAAGAATGTCTAGGTCTGCTGCTAGTAGCACCTTAATGGCCAGCTCAAATATGGTTCTTAGAGACTATATCCCTGCTAGACAGCATTCCTTCGGAGATTCCCATCTGCAGGGATCTACTGTCTCAAGCCAGAGGGCTGATTTATCACAACTATGGAAACTGTGGGTCTGGCCTCTGAGGGGCACCAGCTCATAGATTCTGGTCTCACAACTGAGGTTGTTGAGACCATGTAAAATGCTAGAACGCCATCCATGACTAAATTGAATGTGCTCAAGTGGCAACTTTTTGTCTCGTGGTGTGAGGAACATCAGCTAGACCTAGTGAACTGCGCAATAGCTACAGTCCTGAGTTCTTACAAGGACGTTTCTGAGCGGGGTTGGCTCCTCCTAAAATCAGGGTCTACATGAAAGGAAACATCTGATTTACGCATGTAACCCTGTTCTCTGAGAAGGGAATGAGACATTCCGTAGCTATGTCATACTGGGGCATGCCTGTAAATTGATTGCGTCTTCGCTTCTGATAATAGAGGTTGACGGCGCGGTTCACAGGTGTCGTTTATATAATCACGCAACTCGCCTAATTGCCACGTTACCTGATCACGGCAGGCCTATAAATAGGCATGATGTTACACAAGCTTCAGATTCCAGTCACGCCCGAGGGTGCTTCCCACAGTGTTCAGCTAATGCAACGTCTCGTTCCCTTCTCAGGGAACAGGGTCGTAACCCTGGCGTTTAAATATATATATATATATATATATATATATATATATATATATATATATATATAAATTAGAGAGGAAATTAAGTCGTTTTTATGAGCATTCACACAAATGACCAACATGCAGTCTTTCACTGAAGATAATAAGGCTGATGATGTGGTTCACAAGTGCCATTTTATAGTCACGCAACATGCAAAATTGCCACGTCACCTGCCCAAGGCAGGCCTATAAATAAGTGTGATTTCACACAGACTTCAGATACCAGTCATGCGTGAGGGCGCTTCGCACAGCGTGAAGCTCATGCAACATTGAGTTCCGTTTGAAAGGGAACTATCCACCTCACTTTCAACATGCTATAAATAGTTTGCTGCCATAGGTAACACTTTCTGTTCATGAAGCCTGTATTCATGAAGTTTTATGACTATAATTATTATTACTGGGATCACAATTAGTGTAATTATTTTAACTTTAAACTCGAGTTTTTAAAAAAAGCATTTTTGTAATTAGGAAAAACTAATTACAGAAAATATAAACAAAAATATTACTACATGGAACCAAAAACAGTTATGTTACTGAAAAAAATATTTGTGTAAAATGCACACATTATTTAATAAGAAAAAGTTAAAATGCTTACAAGTGAAATGCTATACTAAGCCAACAGAATAACTCTTTGTAAGTGTTAAGACTGCTAAAGGTGGAAGAATAACATAGCGCAGTTAGCATCGTTACATTTGCAAAATTCTAATCTACCTTTATTAGTTTATATTAACTGCTAGCAACATTAAGATTTGTTGAGTCAAAAGAGGCACATTGAGGGGCCATCAATTCTTTTGTCTCAGTCCTCTTTGAGAAAGAAATGTTGACACTTTTAACCAGATTCCCTGTGTGTCTTGATTATCATTTCTTTTGATCCTTTTTTTTGTTAATGGGGGCTGTGTGTTCTTTTGGTAACTGGATTCAAAGGTGAGGGTTAAAAATTAACTGCTACTGATCCTCATCTTATTTTAGGATCAAAATCCAAAGTGGCACATTGAATATGCTTGTCTTCATTATAACTAGGAAATTCACCTCTCTCTTAAACCAGTGTATTTAATGCAATATTAACAGTGAACAGGCAGAGAAGTGCTTCAAAGTGAGCAGAATTTATCCATTTCCATATGCCAATTTTAAATTTTCTTTGTAAAGGTTCAGATAAGTGATAGATTGAAGGAAAAACTGGTGGCTCTATAACGCCATCTGGTAAATTTGCTGGCATGGTTACCCAGCATGGCCCACCTGTTCCCTTAGAGGTAAGTGTCTCTCCAAATCAATGCAAAAATTGTTGTGATAATAATAACCATTATCCTAAAATCAAACTTTTATATCCTGATGGGAGTGGCCTCTGCCAGGATGACTATGCCCCCATCTAAAGGACATGAGGGCTCATTGAATGTTTGAAAATTATTTACATTTTAAGCTATGTTGTTTGCAGTCAATAGATCTCAACCCAATCTCGTGAAGAGCACTGTCCAAAGAGATTATTTTGGGATGTAATATTCCATACCTCCAGTATAATTCAGAGACTTGTGGCCCAACAATACTAACCTAGTGAAAAAAAAATCATTGAAATACCAAATTAGACTATGATGCTGCATTAGCGTACTTGCAACCACACTAATGAAGGTTACACTTAAAGTGTGTAAAATAGAAGTAATTGTTTACTCTTTCCATATATACACTGTGCATCATCCTTGGCAGAGCCAGGATGCAGAGCAACAACCTCAGCACAGCCAAATGGAGGAACAAGGTCCTTGCCGGAGCAGGGAGGTGGACCCCTAATGTCCTCACTGGTATCAGAAAGCAGACTTGACAGAATGGGAGCGGTATCTGTCTTGGGCTTGGCAGGATAGTCAGCCTCATCAGCCTTGGCCTTGGCTGGAGAGACTGTAGGCCCTCCTAAAACAAGTTTCCTTGAGAAGATCATCTTTACTGAGTGAGAACACTCTTCTCAGGAGACTAGAGAACTCTATGATGGTCTGCAGACCAGGATGTTCATGGGTACCAAATTTTCTGCCCATTGGCAAGTATTAAGCTATGATAACAAAACCACACCTTCTCTCTCTTCTCAAAATGAGGATCCTCCATATACTGGAAATACAGCTTTTCATTGCAGCAGGAATCCATTCAGTGGGAACTCAATGCCAGCATAAGCTGTCGGAACATCTAGAGGGCACATCAACAGGTACCTAATGGAGTCAAAGAAAGGGGGTGCAGCTTACCAGACTTCCATTCTGCACATTTCTCAGCTGCGTCCTTAGGCAGTGAAGTCTTCCTTAATGTGGTCTGAGAGGGTGAAGAGGCAGGATACAATTGCAAGAACGCAATCGCGAGATAACACAATCACAGGATCTTTTCAGCATGTTTATTAGGGCACATACAAAATTATAGTCACAGTTCAAATCATAGGTCAAATCACCAGCAGACAGGGTCACCACAGGAAAATCCATAATCATAAATCACATTAACAGTTAAAGATCAGAAAACCAGGAAATCAAATGAGGAACACGCCAAACACAGAACTAGGAAAATATGGAAAAATACGGGAACAAGGATTCGTGGAAATGAGGCTAAGACTGAACTGATGTGAAAGTACAATAAGCCTTCACCATGACACAAATTAACAGAGAGGTTTAAATAGATAAACTAAATATAAAGTAACTGAAAACAGCTGAAGACAATAATGACACACTAGGGCAAAAACCAATGACAGGGGTGGAGACATGACTAGAATCAAAACGAAACACACATGGATGGTGATCAAAACAAAAACACAGGAGTGCTGAGTTGCACTGGAAGCCACTCAGTGCAAACCAAAAACTTTATGAACATTGAATGGGGATTTACATGACATAATATAACTATTTTATGTGTACTGCATGCTGTGACTTCATTGTTAACTTTAGTGTTGTTAACAGTGCTGACGTGCTTCATTGTTAACTTTATAGTAGTAAGCAGCAGATGTGCTCCTTGCATTATTGCTGCCCGGGTGCTGAAAGGACAGCTCCGCTTCAGCACCCCACCTGTTGTGAAAAGCACAGAAGCACATGGCTGCAAGGCAGGGAAGCAGAAACATCTGGGTTACACATGTAACCCTGTTCCCTGAGAAGGGAACAAGACGTTGCAAGAGCTACATGCCATGGGAAGTGCCCTCGTGTGTGACCAGTATCTGAAGCTTGTGTAACATCATGCCTATTTACAGGCATGCCATGATCAGGTGACGTGGCAATTAAGTGCGTGCGTCGCATGATATAAAATCAGCACCTGTGAACCGTGCCATCAGTCTCTATTATCTGAAGCGAAGATGCAATTCACAGGCATGCCCCCGTATGACAAAGCTGCGCAACGTCTCGTTCCCCTGCATGTATATTCAGGCTGTAATATCAAATGAAGTACACACATCCTATAAGGGTACCCCTTTGGACAAAGCCTTTTGAGGAGGCGACACCCCTAGTGGAATGAGCCCTTATGCCCAGAGGCAAAGCGAGACCGAGCACCTCATTAGCTATAGAGATTGCTTCCACTCTCCAATTAGAGACGCGCTGCGTCGACACAGCATCACCTCTACTGTCGCTGCCAAAGCAGCTGCTCAGACTTACGCCACTGGCCATAGCAGTGGACGTAAGTACAGAGAGTCCTTACTGGACACAGTAGGTGCAGTTCTGTTGTGAGGAACAGAGGAGGGCAGAAAGCCTGTAACACTACCGGCTGGGCAGCAGACCTCGGAACTTTAGGAATATAACCCGGCCTAGGATATAGGAAGGCCCTGGCTAATCCAGGGGCAACGTCAAGGCAGGAAGGGGCAACAGAGAGAGCTTGTAGATATCCTACTCAGTTGAGAGATGCCAGGACCAGCAGAAGAGCTAACTTTGCAGTTAGAAGCTTCTCTGAGGCTAACCCTAAGGACTCAAATGGGGCCCTGTCAGACCTTCCAGGACCAGAGAAAGGTCCCAGGAAGGTATGTGTGGTCTGCAGATGGGCCTCATCTGCCTGATACAACGCATAAACCTCGAAGTTAGAGGATGTTGCCCCACAAACGCTCCATCAATAAGGGGGTGGGTGGCCAAAATGGTGGCCACATAGACAGTGTTCTAGAAGGAGAACCCCTTGTGAGAATATCCTTGTAAGACCTCCAGGACTATAGCTATTGGGCAGTTCACTGGATCTAGCTGATGTTCTTCACACCACGAGACAAAAAGTTGCTACTTGAGCACATACAATTTCTCGTGGATAGTCCTCTAGCATTCAACATGGTACAACTGAGGTTGTAGAGACCAGAATCTATGAGCTGGTGCCCCTCAGGGGCCAGACCCACAGTTTCCATAGTTCCAGCTGAGGGTGATAAATCAGCCCTCCGACTTGAGACAGTGGATCCCTGTGGTTGGGAGTGTGACCCAAGACTAGAAAATGGGGACACCTCCAAATTCCTAGAGCACGTAGGCATCGCCGCGTGACACTAATTACTCTCAGATGTTTTATCTTCTCTGTTTTTGCTCTCAAAAGCCCCAACAGTCTCTCGTAGTGACTGGAGGGGATGCCGCGATCCAACTTTTTCTTGCTCAATGTTGATGATAGGATTGATTCGACGCATGTTGGGGATAGAAATGACCTAATACTAGTTGAATCCTTATATCCTCTAGAAAAGTTGTCCTCTGCACTGGAGAAAGCATACTTCTCTTGCGGTTCAACCTGAGCCCTAAGCTGTTCATGTGGGTGAGAATAAAATCTTGATGGTGAATCGCCAGTTCCCTGGATCGTGCTAGAACTAACCAGTTGTCTAGGTAGTTTAGTACACAGATGCCCTGGCATTGCAATGGAGCCAGAATGCCATCTATGCACTTTGTGAAGGTGTGAGGGGATAAAGCTAGCCCAAAGAACCCGATATTGGTATGCGTTGCTGCCAAACGTAAACCTCAGGAACTTCTTGTGACTGGGCAATATTTATATGTTTAAATATGCATCTTTTATATCTATCATCAAAAACCAGTCCTCAAACCAGTCCTCAAACTGAATGATAAGTTTGTGTGCCAGCATCTTGAACCTGTATGTCCAAACAGTACAGTACAGGTCCGGCCCCCCTAAATTACCTGTCGTCAATGGAGAGTAGTAGCTCGCAAGCACCACCTCCACCTTCAGCATAGCTAAATAGCCGAACTGTTCATTCCCCACGATGGCCGAATAATCAGACATCACGGTGTTATAAATACGGCTTATCTACACTGTAAAAAATGTTTGTGAATTTAACGGTAAAATACTGTAGAAATGCTATAGTAAAGACCCGTATTGTACAAAACGTACAAAAACCATAGAATTTACGGTGAAAACTGTAATTTGTTTTACAGAGTACTACATTTAATTTAACAGTAAAAAACATATGAAAATACAGTTTACTGCAGTAGAATGAACCAAGCATTGTGTTATTCACCGTAAAAAAAACATTGTTTTTATGAGATGAAATTATGAAATGCCGCACACATGCCAGTCATCGGTAGCACATGGGCGTGGTTTTACATGACACAAAACCTTGGTGCATAAATTGTACATACATGTATGTACAACATTGTACATACATGTTTCAACTTTTGAACCACAATCATTAGCTGTGCCCAACAGGAAGTCAGCCATTTTGGATTTTCCTTCTAGGGGATTCATGTGATTGTCACCAAACTTGGTTAACATTATGGCAAGACAATCAGGATGCAAAATTTTGAAGGGATTTTTGACATCACAAACAGTTTCAAAATGACATGGCAATAAATGTATGGCAATATATATATATATATATATATATATATATATATATATATATATATATATATATATATATATATATATATATATATATATGTGTGTGTGTGTGTGTGTGTGTGTGTGTGTGTGTGTATTTATATATATCTTGAGCAGGAAGTTTACCACTTACAACAGGCTTTCAAAGAGTCTTCTCATATTTACCCGAATTGCTTTAGACTTGGTCAGAATAATGTTGAGACATGGCTGATGTCAAATTGCAAAATGATTTTTGATATCTTAAATAGTGTTGCTGTGGTAATGAATCAAACTTTAATACTCTTTTCTTTGTATATTTGTGTATTGTACTCTATAGCACTCGCTTCACTATGCATTGGTTTCATATACCCACAGGGTGGTGATTGTACCGTAGTGCTTGGGCCTGTCATCGCTGTTTGCAGCTGTATTATTTACTTATTATTACACATACTTATTTGGTTTCCTGTGCAGTGTGCACTTAAAGCAATATTCCTGGTTCAATATAACTTTAGCACAATCAACAGCATTTGTTGTATAATGTTGATGTTGAATGTTGATTTTGACTCAAATAATTATTTTAACACTTTAAAAAAGCAGAACAGTGAGGCACCTACAATGGACGTGCATCTGAAAATGTTAAAATATTCAATTCAATTCAATTCAATTTTATTTGTATAGCGCTTTTTACAATAGACATTGTCTCAAAGCAGCTTTTCAGAAATATCAACATGGTATACAGATATTAAAGGTGTGAATTTATCCCAACTGAGCAAACCACTGAGTGGCGACGGTGGCAAGGAAAAACTCCCTAAGATGGTAAGAGGAAGAAACCTTGAGAGGAACCCGACTCAGAAGGAAACCCATCCTCATCTGGGTAATAACAGTTAGTGTGCAAAAGTTCATTATGGATTTATATGAAGTCTGTATGGCCTTAGGAGCAGCCGTAGTCCCAGCAGTCTGGAATTAGAGAAGATTTGAGCTCCATCCAGAGGCAGAAAGGACTGGATCTCTAGTATCTCCATAAATTCGTGTGGGGCTCGGCAAAAGGAGAGAGGGAGAAAAAAGATTATTATGACTGCGAAGTAGTAGAACAGAATCTAGTCAGGGTAGGCTTGAGTAAACAAATATGTTTTAAGTCTAGACTTAAACACTGAGACTGTGTCTGAGTCCCGAACACTAATAGGAAGATTGTTCCATAACTGTGGGGCTCTATAAGTGAAAGCTCTCCCCCCTGCTGTAGCCTTCTCTATTCGAGGTACCGTCAAATAGCCTGCATCTTTTGATCTAAGTAGGCGTGGCGGATCATATAAAACCAAAAGGTCCCTTAGATATTGTGGCGCAAGACCGTTTAGTGCTTTATAGGTTAATAAAAGTATTTTATATTTAATGCGAGATTTTACTGGGAGCCAATGCAGTATTGATAATATCGTGTGATATGGTCGTATCTTCTAGTTCTAGTTAGGACTCTAGCAGCTCCATTCTGGACTAATTGGAGCTTATTTATATTCCTACTGGAACATCCAGACAATAAGGCATTACAGTAATCTAATCTAGAGGTGACGAATGCATGAACTAGTATTTCCGCATCATGTAGTGACAATATGTTTCTTATTTTAGAAATATTTCTGAGATGAAAGAAAGCTATCCTAGTAATATTATCTACATGAGCATCAAATGATAGGCTGGAGTCAATAATCACTCCAAGGTCTTTAACTGCTGTACATGATGAAACAGAAAGACCATCCAGCGTAACCATGTGATCAGAAAGATTACTTCTAGCTACACGTAATAAAAGTATTTCTGTTTTATCAGAATTAAGTAGAAGGAAGTTAGTTAACATTCAACGTCTAATGTCCTTTACACAATCCTCAACTTTACTAAGCTTCTGCCGGTCCTCTGGCTTCGCTGAAACATACAACTGTGTATCATCAGCATAACAGTGGAAGTTAATTCCATGTTTACGAATAATTTGACCTAGGGGTAGCATATATAAAGTAAAGAGCAGTAGGCCTAAAACAGAACCCTGTGGAACTCCAAAAGTAACCTCAGTACACATGGAGAAATCACCATTTACATCTACGAACTGATAACGATCGGTCAGATAAGACCTGAGCCAGGAGAGGACTATCCCCTTAATACCAACAACATTTTCTAATCTATCAAGGAGAATAGTGTGATCTATAATATCAAAAGCTGCACTAAGGTCGAGTAACACAAGCAGCGAGACACAACCCTGATCGTAGGTCAGTAGAAGGTCATTTAAAACTTTAACTAACACTGTCTCTGTGCTATGATGAGGTCTAAATCCTGACTGATACATTTCATGAATGTTATTCCTATCTAAGTATGAGCATAACTGCTTTGCTACAACCTTTTCTAAAATCTTAGAGATGAAGGGGAGATTTGATATTGGTCTATAGCTGGACAATTGAGATGGGTCAAGATCAGGTTTTTTAATCAAGGGTTTAATAACTGCTAATTTAAGTGATTTAGGTACATAGCCACTGCTTAGGGAAGAATTGATTATATTTAGAAGTGGTTCAATTACTCCTGGACAAATCTGTTTAAACAAACATGTAGGTACGGGATCTAGTATGCAAGTTGATGAATTGGCTGAAGAGATTAATGTAGCTAGTTCGGTCTCTCTAAGCGGAGCAAAACACTCTAAGCATTGATCTGATATTGCTACATTGTCATGTAATGGGTTTGTTACAGTACTGTCCAGTTTTAATTTAATGGCCTGTATTTCACGTCTAATATTTTCAACCTTATCAATGAAAAATTTCATGAAATCTTCACTGCTATGTAATGATTGAGTGTTTCTCTCTGTAGTGGTTTTATTCCTAGTTAATTTTGCTACTGTGTTGAAAAGGAATCTAGAATTGTTTTTATTGTCTCCTATTAAGGTGGAGAAATAGATTTTTCTAGCATCGGCAAGAGATTTCCTATATTTCAGTAGGCTCTCCTTCCATGCTGTTTGAAGTATCACCAGTTTGGTTTGACGCCATTTACGTTCTAATTGTCGAGTTGTCTGTTTTAAGGTTCCCGTTTGATTGTTATACCAGGGTGCTAATTTTTTCTCTCTAATTATTTTCCTTTTGAGTGGAGCCACTCTATCTAGCGTGTAGCGGAGTGTTGACTCCAAGCTTTCAGTCGCCTGATCGAGTTCTGTGTGATTTGACGGTGATCCAAATCTAATTGATGTTTCTGCAAGGTTATTTATGAAGCTCGGTGCAGTAGCTGATGTGTAGGTACATTTTATGCGGTAGCGAGGCGAGGTGGAAATATTATGATCAATACGTATTATGAACGAGATAAGATAATGGTCTGAGACAACTTCAGACTGCGGAAAAATGATAATATTTTCTATACTTAGTCCGTATGTTAGTATGAGGTCAAGAGTGTGACCACCATTATGAGTAGGCCCGATTACGTTCTGATTAATCCCTACTGAATCTAAGATGGACACAACCGCTAATCTTAGAGGGTCTCCCAGGTTATCAAAATGAATATTAAAGTCTCCGACGATTAATGCTTTATCTACAGACACAACCAGGTTTGAGACAAAGTCTGCAAATTCACTAAGAAATTCAGTATATGGCCCTGGGGGTCTGTAAATAATAATTAGAGGAATTGACTTATTTTTTGTGGCTACATAACTTATACTGGTATAAAGAATTTCAAAAGAATTAAATTTATGCTTAGGTTTTTGTGTGACGACTAGATTTTTACAATGGATGAGTCCAACACCTCCTCCTCTACCAGTTGAACGAGGCTGATGTACATAACTGTATCCAGGAGGACTGGCTTCATTTAATGCTATGTACTCGTTTGGTTTAATCCAAGTTTCTGTTAAACACATTAAATTACATTCCTGATCAGTAATGATGTCGTTAACAATAAGAGCCTTAGACGCAAGAGATCTAATGTTTAATAGTCCTAGCCTCAGATCAAAAGTGCTGGCTGTGCATTCAATATGATTTAATTTTATGTTAATTAGGTTACGAAGATAGACTTTCCGAGATTTTCTATATATTTGTATAGCTCGGGGAACAGACACAGTCTCTATAGTATGTATTACCTTTGCCGGATTTTTAATTGAACGTTGATTATACTGAATGTTATTATTGGAAGATGTACTTACGGTAGGAAGTCACTTGGAGTGTAGCGCCTTGGAAATGTTGTCTGACAGCAGTTCCGCTCCAAGGCTGCTGGGGTGCAGGCCATCAGGACGAAACAACCTAGGACGCTCCCAGAACAGATTCCAGTTATTGACAAACACCAGATTCTGCTCATTACACCAAGAGACTAACCAATCATTTAATGCTAGAAGTCTACTGAACTTTTCTGCTCCACGTCTGTATGTGGGAAGAGGTCCAGAGACGATGATCTTCGCGGTGGGTGATCTGCCTCGTACCGTCTCGATCAGGCTGGAGAAGTCCCTCTTCAGAACCTCCGTCTGCCGCAGCCTGGTGTCGTTCGTCCCCGCGTGCAGCACAACCGCTCCAATGCGCTCGTCCTTCTTCAGGATCCCGGATACCTGCGCAGCGACATCAAGGACACAAGCACCAGAAAAACAGTGTGTGCACATCTTACCTTTAGATGAGGCTACACGGACGTTCCGCACAATGGAGTCCCCGAGGATCACAGCGTTGGGTCTGGTCTGGCGGAGAGGGGCGAAGCGGTTCCTCGTTGGAATCTCGAACACCGGAGGTGGAGAGGGTCCAGCCCGCGCCTTTCGCCGCTGGTTCACCCAAGGCCCGAGGTGTGTTGGCGCCGGCGTGACGGAGACCACGGCTGGGAAAGTCCTAGGTGCACGGTCCCTGCACAGAGAAACACACGGCATAGAGGGGCTGGGAGTGGAAATACCACGCTGTGTGCTTACCTTGGATATGTGGGCAGAGGCACAAGATGTTTCCAGCGCAGTTTGTCGCTCCAGCAGCTGGGCCTGCTTGTCGAGTAGGCCGCGGATCTGCTTCTCCACATCCTCCAGTTCCAGCCGCACCATGTGAAGCTCGAGCGAGTCCTCATCTGCACTCAAAACCGGAGAGACAGCAGACATATTTGTTTTTTTGTTTTTAAACAGAACAGCGGTAAGTGAGAAATGTGAAACGTAAACAAGGCTAGCGGTAGGTGATGCTAGCGGGCTACGGGCTACAAGCTAGTCGCGGATGTTTGTAAAAAAAAAAAAAAACAGATCAAATTTGCGACAGCGCAACGTTACGATTGTTTTATCTAAAGTAGTGTCAGTTATATTTGTATAACGTAAGGTAAATAATTTTAAAGTATAGAGATTAGAAGAAATTAATGTAATAGCGTTAGCTCGAAGGGTGCTGCTTCCTCAGTGACACTTCAGGTTGCCTGAACTCTGAATACTGAATACTCCTGTTTCTATAGCCACAGGACATAAACAAATGTATATTAACATGATTTTTGTGCCATAAAATCAGCTACTGACCTTTTCTGGGTAGTTATAATCAATTTTACAGCTTTGTTGCTATGAAGACACAATGTCATCAAATCCTAAAACAACCTTAAAATCAATTTAAACAAATTTACAGCTTGAATAGTACCCATGTTTTAACTAAAGGATTAATGTAAATAATTTTATAAAATTATAAGATTTTCTTTTCTGTCATTAAACCCTCAAAAACTTGTCCAAAACACTTCCATTGTAACCTTCAAATTTATATTGTTTTTAATAAAAGGAGGGATGAGCTGAACTAATATTTTGTAGTAATCAAGATTATGCAACAAATGCTGTTGATTAAGAATAACTATCATTGAAAAACAGCTTTCCTACACTGATTATAAGCACTTTCTTTTAATGTGGAAAACATGTTTGTTTGAAAGAAAATATAGTGAAAGTCAAGCTTTTTGTCTCTGCACTCAGCGATGTATTTCATGATGAGAAGACAAATTCCGCAAGTATTTAAACGATGACGCTTGAGCAATTATGGTTGGACAGACCAAATATCAAATATGTTGTAACATTTTTATTCTAAAATTTTATTTATAATTTTATGTTTTTGTTTAATAGTGGGGTAAAATTGGTCACAACAATTAAAGAAATTGTTGAGTACCTGAAAATAAAAGTTACTTACTCATCCTCTTGTCATTCCAAACAAATACCTGATTTGGAATGACCTGAGGGTAAGTAAATGATGACAGAATATTAATTTTGGGTGAACTATACCTGTTCTAACTAAGTACAGATCACTGATGCTTTTTCATTTCTTTTTTACTTTTTTACAGCGCAAAGTTCAGAACCTTGAAGCAACCAGTCTATTCATCTCAAACATCTTCCCTATCCCAGAGTTCTTTCTGCTCATCCTCCAGTTCCAGTTCCTACTGTGAACTGGGTTGAGAGATTCGAAATTCCATGGAAAATGTTTCCTGAGGAATTAATGCAGGCCTTGAGAGACAGAAAAGGCCTCCTCGTTTGCGCAGGGAAATGGTAAGGGCTGTTGTTAAGGCAATGATGAAAGTTAGTGCTTGTCCAAGTAAGAAGAAATTAACAGAAGTTGCCAAAAAAGATGGTTGCAAAGTATCCAAAGTCTTTGCAAGATGTGATTGAAGAGACAGTAATTGGTCCTGGATACTACGCCTTGGTCAAGCAATTTCAAGCCAAAGTGGAAAATACGAGAAGGTCCATCACACCGAAAATAAGAAAGCATGTTCACAATTCAGATGAATATGGCACTGAGGAACTCCCACCTGAAAGAAGAGCTGCAGTTCAAGATACATATGGATGCATTAACTGGGAAGTTAAATTTATGTTTCTTAGTGAAACTACTGAAAGTCAGCAGTTGAAGAAAGAGCAGATGAAGTGTCTGTCACAAAAAAACTGACTGGAATCAAGAAGAGGTGAAAGTTCTCATGAAGTCTACATACTACATTCAACGAAAGGATAACAACAAAGGAGCAGACATTAAAGCCCTCATTGAAGAATGGAAATTTTGTTTCAGGAGAGTGGCATGCAAGGCCACTTTAAACAGCTCACAGTGAAAGTGGCTGTGGCTCAGATGGTAGAGCGGGTTGTTCACTAATCGTAGGGTTGGCGGTTTGATTCCTGGCCCGCATGACTCCACATGCCAAAGTGTCCTTGGGCAAGACACTGAGCCCCAAGTTGCTCCCGATGTCAAGTTAGCGCCTTGTATGGCAGCTCTGCTACCGTGAGTGTGTGTGTGAATGGGTGAATGAGACACAGTGTATATAAGTATGTAACTAAGTAAGTGTATGTAACTATATATGTGCAGACCATTTACCAAAGTGACCTTCCTGAGTAGCATTGACAGAAAAGGGAAAAGGCTGCTAGACTTCATGAGGAAAGTTTGCACAATTAAGAACAAGTACAGTGAGGGAAAAAAGTATTTGATCCCCTGCTGATTTTGTACGTTTGCCCACTGACAAAGAAATGATCAGTCTATAATTTTAATGGTAGTTGTATTTGAACAGTGAGTGACAGAATAACAACAAAAAAATCCAGAAAAACGCGTGTCAAAAATGTTATAAATTGATTTGCATTTTAATGAGGGAAATAAGTATTTGACCCCCTCTGCAAAACATGACTTAGTACTTGGTTTAAAAACCCTTGTTGGCAATCACAGAGGTCAGACGTTTCTTGTAGTTGGCCACCAGGTTTGCACACATCTCAGGAGGGATTTTGTCCCACTCCTCTTTGCAGATCTTCTCCAAATCATTAAGGTTTCGAGGCTGACGTTTGGCAACTCGAACCTTCAGCTCTCTCCACAGATTTTCTATGGGATTAAGGTCTGGAGACTGCCTAGGTCACTCCAGGACCTTAAGGTGCTTCTTCTTGAGCCACTCCTTTGTTGCCTTGGCCGTGTGTTTTGGATCATTGTCATGCTGGAATATCCATCCACGACCCATTTTCAATGCCCTGTCTGAGGGAAGGAGGTTTTCACCCAAGATTTGACGGTACATGGCCCCGTCCATCATCCCTTTGATGCGGTGAAGTTGTCCTGTCCCCTTAGCAGAAAAACACCCCCAAAGCATAATGTTTCCACCTCCATGTTTGACAGTGGGGATGGTGTTCTTGGGGTCATAGGCAGCATTCCTCTTCCTCCAAACATGGCGAGTTGAGTTGATGCCAAAGAGCTCCATTTTGGTCTCATCTGACCTCAACACTTTCACCCAGTTGTCCTCTGAATCATTCAGATGTTCACTGGCAAACTTCAGACAGGCATGTATATGTGCTTTCTTGAGCAGCGGACCTTGCGCGCGCTGCAGGATTTCAGTCCTTCACGGCGTAGTGTGTTACCAATTGTTTTCTTGGTGACTATGGTCCCAGCTGCCTTGAGATCATTGACAAGATCCTCCCGTGTATTTCTGGGCTGATTCCTCACTGTTCTCATGATCATTGCAACTCCACGAGGTGCGATCTTGCATGGAGCCCCAGGCCGAGGGAGGTTGACAGTTCTTTTGTGCTTCTTCCATTTGCGAATAATCGCACCAACTGTTGTCACCTTCTCACCAAGCTGCTTGGCAATGGTCTTGTAGCCCATTCCAGACTTGTGTAGGTCTACAATCTTGTCCCTGACATCCTTGGAGAGCTCTTTGGTCTTGGCCATGGTGGAGAGTTTGGAATCTGATTGATTGATTGCTTCTGTGGACAGGTGTCTTTTATACAGGTAACAAACTGATATTAGGAGCACTCCCTTTAACAGTGTGCTCCTAATCTCAGCTCGTTACCTGTATAAAAGACACCTGGGAGCCAGAAATCTTTCTGATTGAGAGGGGGTCAAATACCTTTTTCCCTCATTAAAATGCAAATTAATTTATAAAATTTTTGACATGCATTTTTCTGGATTTTTTTGTTGTTATTCTGTCTCTCACTGTTCAAATACAACTACCATTAAAATTATAGACTGATCATTTCTTTGTCAGTGGGCAAACGTACAAAATCAGCAGGGGATCAAATACTTTTTTCCCTCACTGTATGTCTTACAGGTTGCTACAAAACTAGTTATGAGTGGACAGATGAATGGATGCTCAGAAGATGTGAAAGACATGATTCTTCTCCTCCTCTCCTATTTTGATGAGAAAGAGGAACTCCTCTTTCATTATGTGGAAGAGACATGCCTCACTAAGGATGTAGAGTTGGAAGACCTACCTGTGACCGCATGCATTGTTGTGTGTGGTAAGTACAATTTTTATGATGGCACCCCCAATCTTATACTAGTAGTATTATTACATTGCAGATCTGTTTTGGTTGATCATGATGAACTAATTATAGCAATATACCTGTGTATCTCTGGAAAAAAAAATTAAGAGACTGCTGCAAAATGATCAGTTTCTCTTCTTTTATTCTATAAAGTACTGACGATATTGTTGAGTAAAAATGTTAATTTTGCTCACAGATACCTATAAATAGTAAATCCAGAGAAACTCCAGATAATTTTGCAGTGGTCTATATATAGTTGCAATAAAAATTATTCACCCCCATTGCAAATCAGGTTTATTGTCAAAATGTACAGACTTTCAGCTGTTTGCAATGAACAAATCAAACAAAAGCATTTGAAATGGTTCAACACAACGAATGCTTCAAGTGGTTTCCCCAAATTCAACTGAAAATGCAACTTATTATGCTTTTTTCCAGTTTCAAAATTATTCATCCCCTTCATGGCAAGCATCTTTAATTTGGAGCATCCTTTTGCTGTCTAGCAGCGTTCCTGAGGAATCTTATCTCGTTCCTCATGAACAATGGCCTCCAGTTCAGTAATATTCTTGGGTTTGCGTGCTGCAACTGCCTTCTTCAAATCCCATGAGAGATTTTCTATGGGGTTCAAGTCAGGTGACTGTGATGGCCCTGTAGAATCTTCCAGGACTTCTTCTGCAACCAAGTCTTGGAGAAATTTGAGGTATGCTTGGGATCATTGTCCTGTTGGAAGGTCCAAGCTTCAGCTTCCTCACAGATGGCATGATGTTTTCTCCTAGGATTTCCTGATACTTCAATGAATCCATCTTGCCTTCCATACGTTGCAGGTTTCCAGTGCCAGAGGTTGCAAAGCGTCATCGAGCCACCACCATGCTTGACTGTGGACAGAGTGTTCTTTCTTCATTCTTCCTCCAGACATAACATTGATCTGTCGTGCCAAAGAGTTCCAGTTTTGTTTCATCACTCCACAGAACAGAATCCCAAAACTTCTGTAGATTATTTATATGATTTTGAGCTGACATTTTCTTGTGCTTTTGGGTCAGTAGTGGTGTACGTCTTGCAGTTCTGGCATGGAAACCTTCTGCGTTTAGTACGCACCTTACTATGCTCACTGAAACCTCAGTGCCTGTTGCCACCGTCTTGCTCCTCATCTTTTGCAGTCACTCGAGGGTTTTTCACAACCTGCCTTCTCAGAAATCTGTTTGCAGCTGTTGATAGCTTCCTTTTTCTGCCCCTTTCAGGTATTTCATATATTTTCTGCACCTACCCAGTCCAGGTATTTTGTGTTCCAAGTCAAGCACACCTTGTGCAAATTAGTTGCAAAAGTATGTGAACCTTTGCTTTCAGTATCTGGTGTGATCCCCTTGTGCATCAATAACTGCAACTAAACGTTTGCAGTAACTGTTCATCAGTCCTGCACATTGGCTTGGAGGAATTTTGGGCCATTCCTCAGCACAGAACAGCTTCAACTCTGGAATGGTGGTGGGATTCCTCACATTAACTTTTTGCTTCATGTCCTTCCACAACATTTCTCTTGGATAAGGTCAGGACTTTGACTTGGCCATTCCAATACATTAACTTTACTGTTCTTTAACCATTGTTTGTTCAAACAACTTGTGTGCGTAGGGTCATTGTCTTGCTGCATGACTATCTTTCTCTTGAGATTCAGTTCTCAGATGTCCTGATATTTTCCTTTAGACTTTGCTAGTATAATTCAGAATTCATTGCTCCATCAATGATGGCAAGTCGTCCTGGACCAGATGCAGCAAAACAGGCCCAAACCATCATACTACCACCACCGTTTGACAAACTGCAGTAGGGCAGCAATGTTATATTTTAAGAGCAGTGGCTTTTTCCTTGTAACCCTGCCATGCATATTATTGCTGTTCCATGTTCTCCTGATGGTGGACTCATGAACATTAACTTTAGCCAATGAGAAAGAGGCCTTTAGTTGCTTAGAAGTTACCCTGGGTTCTTGGAGACTTGACCATGGAGACCATTACATGTCTTGCTCTTGGAGTGATTTTTGTTGGTGGACCACTCCTGGGGAGGGGAATAATAATCATAAATTTCCTCCATGTGTACACAATCCTTCTGACTGTGGATTGGTGGAGTCCAAACTCTTTAGAGATGGTTTTGTAACCTTTTCCAGCCTGATGAGCATCAACAACTCTTTTTCTGAGGTCCTCAGAATCTCAATTGTTTGTGCCATGAGACACTTCCACAAATATGTGTTGTGAAGATCAGACTTTGAGAGATCCCTGTTCTTTCAATAAAGCAAGGTGCTCACCTCATTATCATCATTAATTGAAAACACCTGCCTCTAATTTCACTTTCACATTAACTGCTAATCCTAGAGGTTCACATACTTTTGCCATTCACAGATATGTAATATTGGATCATTTTCCTCAATAAAGAAATGACCACATCATATTTTTGTCTCATTTGTTAATTTGGTTCTCTTTGTCTACTTTTAGGACTTGTGTGAAAAGCTGATGATGTTTTGGGTCATATTTATGCAGATATATAGAAAATTCTAAAGAGTTCACAAACCTTCAAGCACCGCTCTATCTGTCTGTCTCTCCATCTATCTATCTATCTATCTATCTATCTATCTATCTATCTATTTGTCTCTGTCTATCTGTCTGTATATATATTTGTGTATATACATTTGTATATAACTACATGTGTATGTGTATATATTACATTAAATTTTTGTTTTATCCACAGGACTCTCCTACTATGCAGGTGATCACTTCATGCTGAATGTGGACTGCAAGATTGTGAATGAAGACATTCCCACATTCATCTCTGCTGTCTGTCTGATGTTTGGTAGTTATTACTGTTTCAGCATTCACTACCTTCAGAATTGGCCTCAGTGCTTGAGTTCCTGCAAAGGTATGCAAAGAAGTTTTTATTTGGGTGGAGGTTAGTTAGTTCCGTCCGCGCAGCGGGGCGCATCGGGCAACAAGCATTCGCCAGCGGGCTCGGTCGGCAGCGTCGATTTCCACATCTTCCCACTTGACATCGAGCGCTCGTAGATCTTCCATGAATGTTCGTCGCCATGTATTATGCGGCCGCCCTACTCTTCTCTTCCCCCGTGGCGGCGTCCAGTGCAGCACGATCTTTGCGTGGCGGTGGTCAGACATCCGTAGAATGTGTCCTGCAAAGCGCATTCTTCGCTCTACGACCATTTCTGCCAGGCTGCGGGAGTTTGTTCTTCTTAGAATTTCTTAATTTGAAATACGATCACGGTATGATACAACGAGTATTCTTCTCAGGCATCGTTTCTGAAACACATTCAGCTTGTGGATAACTGCCCTCGAGCTCTTCCAAGTTTCAGATGCATAGATGGCGGTTGGGATGATGATGCTATTAAACAGGCGAAGTTTGCTGTGGGTGTGAATAGTTCGCCTAGCCCAAATCGGCTGTAGCTGTTGGAAGACTGCAAATGCTCTGCCGATTCTGCGATTGACATCCGCGTTAGTCCCACCATCCGCAGCCACAATGCTGCCAAGGTAGGTGAACTGTTTGACTTCTTCGATCAGCTGGTTGCTCACCGTGATCCGCACCGGCGTCATCCGGCCGACCGCCATGACGTTGGTCTTGTCAGTGCTGATCCGTAACCCAACTTTGGCTGCTTCGTGCTCCAGGCTAGTGGTCATCTCCTGTAAGACTTTCCCATTCTGCGCCAATAGCACAATATCGTTGGCGAATTCCAGGTCGGTCAGACGTCCCTGGCCTGTCCACGGAATTCCAGACGCTGGCTGTGTTAGTGCTCGTCGCATGACGAAGTCCATCATCATGAGGAAAAAGAATGGTGAAAGAATGCAGCCCTGTCTGACTCCGGTCTCGATGGTGAAAAAGGCAGTATGACCTGTGTCCGTCCGGATGCAACAGCTAGAATCCTGATATAAGTTCTGGAAAATGGCGATAAACCGCTGTGGAATGCCATATAGCCGTGCGATGTTCCAAAGCGATTTCCGGTGGACGCTGACAAACGCCTTCTTAAAGTCTATAAAGTTGACCAAGAGCGGTTTCGGATATTCGGATATTCGGAGCTTTGTTCAATGATGTTTCGAAGAGCAAAGATTTGTTCAGTGCACGACCGACCGCTTCTAAACCCGGCCTGTTCGTCCCGTAGAGCCTGATCGACTGCTCGCAGTATCCGTTTGAGGAGGACGAGACAAAATACCTTGCCTGGGACAGACAGAAGGGTGATGTCTCTCCAATTGTTACAGTTTGCGAGATTACCTTTCTTAGGTAATTTGATGATGAGACCCTGTCTCCAGTCATTTGGGACACGTTCCATGTGCCAGCAGTCATTGAGCAGCGTAGTGAGCACCCGTACAACTTCATCACCACCCGCTTTCAGCATTTCTGCCGAGATTTGGTCAAGACCAGGTGCTTTCTTGTTTTTCAGATGACGAATCGCTGCAGCGACCTCAGCATCCATGATGTCGCACATGTCCACTTCCAGCTCATAAGGAGGAGGAAAGACTGTAAAGTCGTGCGTGGCTACGGGAGCCGGCTGGTTTAGGGTGTTTTTGAAATGTTCCACCCAACGCGCGTCCTGCTCTTCTTTGCTAACTAGCATCCTGCCGGTTGTATCCCTTATCGGCCCAGTGGAGCCGCTTCGGGCCCGAGTGAGGTCTCTGAAACAGAGTCCTACTGTCACCCTGGTCCGCAGCCACTTGTGCTTCAGTGCCCTTCCGGTCCAGCCAGTCCTTCTTGTCTGCTCGGCAACTCCTCTTGACCCTGCGGTCAAGTTCTCGGTACGCCTGCGATGCTTCATTTCGCTCCTCTTCGGTCTTTGCTTGATCGTGCTGACGTTTCTTGACCCGTCTTTCATCAAGCAACAACCATGTCCGGTCCTGAATCCACCGTTCTCGCTGCGTTCCACGCCGTCGACCAATCGTTCTCTCTGCCGTCTCGATGGCAGCATCCTTGATCTGTGCCCATTGTTCTTCGATGCTGGCCGAGTTGTCAAGAATCTGGAATCGGTTAGCAAGTTCAATGTGGAAGGGCTCGGCGTTCACGCGGTCCTTCAATTTCTCGGAGGCAAATGACCGAACAGTGTTGTGTCCGGCCACTCTTTTCAATTTTAGTCGGATTGAGGTCACAAGCAAGTGGTGATCAGATCCGACATCGGCGCCGCGAAAAACCCATACGTCACGTAAAGCCGAGCGCCACCGTCGATGGATGCATACATAGTCGATTTCATTGTGAGTGGCCCCATCTGGTGACCGCCACGTCTTTTTGTGAATCCGTTTGTGAATGAAATATGTATTCCTGATGCAAAGGTTGTTAAGATTGCATAGGGATAGGAGACGCTCTCCATTATCATTTGTTACTGCTGCCGATCCATGAGGTCCGATCACGTTTTCCCAGCCCTGACGGTCGCTGCTGAGTTGCGCATTCATGTCGCCAAGGAGGATCTTTATGTCATGGTTGGGGACAACCGCGATTGTGTCTTGCAGCTGGTCGTAGAAGGTGTCCTTCTCTTCATCATCTGCCTCATTTGTCGGTGCGTAGACTTGAATAACAGTAATTTTAGCATGGCGAGACTGAAATCGGGCGGTAAGGATGCGATCACTGATCGGTTTCCATCCAACGAGTGCCTGTGCCGCGGTTTTGCTCAGGACCATCCCGACGCCGTGCACGTGATGTTCTTTGGCTCCCGAATACAGGACGATCTTCCCGTCGCTTGTCATTTTTCCATTACCCGTCCACCTCATTTCGCTGACACCAAGAATGTCAAGCCGGTAATTGTCGAATTCGTGCAGAAGCTGCTCCAGTCTCCCACACTGGTACAACGTTCGCACGTTCCAGGTTCCAATTCGTCTGATCGTATTGGGGTCGAGTATCCCGTTTTGCATCGGGTGCCGGATGACCTTTCGGCTTTGCTCCAGCACCGTCATCAAGGGAGAAACAGGGTCATCGCGCCGGTATTGTTTAGACCGCTGGTTTTTGCTTGTTGTTTCCGTAGAAAGGTAGATTTTACGGGATCAGGGTGCTAGCCTGATGCCCAACCCTCCTCCTTTTTCACCCGGGCTTGGGACCGGCGTCGGCGGTCCGGCGTTGGGTGGAGGTGGGGTTAATTTACTACGTAGGTTCATTCACAGAATTTTCACAATCCATCATTCTTTTTCAAGGTGTTTTTTCATCATAAATCCAGAGAAGGGCACAAAAGTTGAGGTGAAGAAGAACAAAAAGCGACTTCCAGTGAACCCGAGTCTTCACCTTAATCTCAGACCTTTCAGATCATGAGTGGCAAGAGACATTGTAAAGCTGAACTAGTTTTTGGTTATATTGAATTAACAGGGAAACGTGTTATTGACATGTGTTGTAACCACAAGACAGCAAGTTTGCTGGTCATCAAAACAACTGGATCAAATTTTGTGATTTATTCTGTTTTGTTTTTTACATGATGTGCTGTTTTAAATAATTTACTGAGGTTATGTTATAGTAAATTATGGAGTCTCTAATCAGTGTTTTTCTGGGAAGGATTTTCCTCATAGGATGTTAAGTAGAACAATGTATTTAAACACCCACTTTTCTTTTTAATTTATCAGGTTTATTTAACCTTTACTTAACTTTAAATAAGCTCTGTTGAAAATGCCTGTACAGTAGTAAGAGTAATGTTTTAACTTCTACAGTCTGGACTAACTGGAGCATTTGTGTTTTGTTTAAACCACTGCCTACTTCTGTTCGAAAACAAAGAAAAATTCAGTAATTCAGCATACTGTATCTCATTAATTTCTTGCCGGTCTTAATTAAAAATACTTGGGACCACACTGATGTCTTAGTCTTTTATGGACTAGTTTTTGATTTAGGTTTGCAAGTTAAATATATTTGTTAATTAGTGTAACAGTACTCTTAATAATCTTAACGTTAAATTCCTCTCGTTGTTTAAAGCATTATTAAAATTACAATTTAAAAGTAAAAGAAACATTTGTCAGATGCACAAAATGTAGCTTATATTTCATAAAGCCTGAGCGTACAGCTAGTGTGATAGTATGAAATACTAGATAGACACGCTTAATTGCCACTTCACCTAATCACAGCAGGCCTATAAATTAGCATGATGTTACACAAGCTTCAGATACTGGTCACATGCAAGGGCGCTTTCCACGGCATGTAGCTCACGCAATGTTGAGTTCCCTTTGAAAGGGAACAAACATGGTTGGCAGCCAATGATTGCAGTGGCAACTCTCCTCTCTCCTGCTGAAGCCAGGAGAGTATAAAAGGGTGCAGCAGACACAGACAGGTGAGCATGAATTCCTTGCATGGCTATGCTGATTCTTCCTTTTCTTTCATAGAAGCTGATGACAGTGATGAAGACTATGCTCCCTGGCAATGCTGCCTTTGTCAGCCTGTGCCCAAGTTCAGCACAAAGTTCCCTGGGTCCCACCTTGGCGCCACCCAGCCCTACTCGCCATGCCCCATGCTGGGACGAAAGCAACGACAACTCTCTTCACTTTAATTCCTCACTCCCTCACCTTCCCCTTCCCCACTTTTCTTAAAATAAAAGAGCACTTATTTACCCTACTCTGCCTCCTTTGTGTCTGTGTTCAGCCCACTGCAGCCTGAGTAGCTACAGTTGTTTTAGTTCTATTAGTATCTGTTGGTACATTTTGTATCTATTGGTAAATTGCTAATCAGTTGCCTCAGGTATGTAGTCAAGAGTGGTTTAAGACTCCTCTAATGTGTGAATTGTGCACTGGTCTTATGTTGATATATACAGGGAAGAGCAGAAAAGAAAAAAGAGAGAGTAGTCAGCTCCCCATACTAATATACTAAGATATGACTGGCAGCGGATTGTCCAGTCACAGTGGCAGGAAACCAGATCTGGCCAAGCCCCCTTCCCACAAATGGTGAGGTAGTTGGTTCAAACAAAGACCATTCCTTGGTGCTGTGTGCTTTTAGTTTTCAAAGAAAATTCCTTTGTCCAACTGAATTAAAATGGAACTATAGTTCGTTACAAAATTGATAAGAAAATAATACTAATACAAAGGAATACTGAAATATGGGTACTTTGTTTTTATGAAATTTTCACATTACATATAATTTACTACTTTAAAATAATAATTTGTGAAAATCCCATTGCATCACTGCCACTATTTCAACAATAACCTTCTTGATTTGGCTAGGTATTAACTTTATTAATTTACCTCCAGCCCTGTAATAGACTGGCATCTCATCTAGGGTGAATTCTTCAACCCTGCACCCTGCTCCACTGCGACCATAATCAGCATAAATTGTTTGCTGAAGATGATCTTACCTCTGCCATTAATTAGGGGCCAAGCACCAAAGGTGTGTAGGCACCTATTGCATTCATTAGCTTATTATTATTATTATTATGCTCTTCTTCCCCAATGGGAGTCTTTGGGAACCCTATGAACCGTAGGTAGGAAAATGATTAAATTTGCCACACTCATAGATATGACCATGAATAGTATCTGGACCAATAATGGGCTCTCTATGACCAACTCTATAGTGCCAACACTAGTTCAAAAATTCACTTTTCTAATGGTTATGATTGTTGAACACTTTGTCCTAGAGATAAGAAATTTAGTTCATTAGATTACTCTCCTCATGCTGATTACAAATAACTTCTTACATCAAGACTCTATTTTGGATAATTGTTACAAAAATTGTCTCACATGTTCAGGAGACAGAGCCACACAAAAATTACTGTACAGAATTTTGATATTCATATATGTTCAAAAGTTATGATGTCGCAAATTCAAGTTGACCCAAAATTGGATCAGAGGCTGTATCTTGGCCAGACTTTGATCAATCATAAAGAAACTTGGTAAACTTCATCAGCACCCTGATCCAAGGGTCCATGCCAAATTTGACAACAGCACCACCTACAGGTCATGAGATTTGAAAAATTAATATTTTGGCTCATAACTTTTTAATACTTTGTCAGAAAATTATTATATTGGTGTCTACGGATTCAGTGGGTCATGGTGAATCTGTGGATGGGACAAACTGCCTGTCCAACATTTTGAAATTTGACATATATTGAAATATCTTTTAAATATTTGACATATTTGCACAAAATATTATAGGGATCATTCAACACATATCCTCTAGGTACCTGAGAAATTTGAATACAGCACCACCTAGTATTCTAGAGATATAAGGTCTTTTGTAAAATAATAATAATAATAATAATAATAATAATAATAATAATAATAATAATAATAATAATAATAATAACCAAAATTAGCTCAGATGTTCAGCTCACAAAAATGACTGAAAATAATTTTGATATTCATATTTGTTCAACAATTATGATACATTATCTCTTAACGTTCTAACTAATGTTTTTTGTGTGCTCAGTCTCACCTTAGAAGCTCTCCTCAACATCCAGACAAATGTGGGTCATCTGTGTGCTGCACTGTGCTGAGCAATATGTGTGAATTCTAAAGGTCCTGAGTTCGATTCCCATCTAGTGCAAGTTGTTAAAAGAATGTGAAATGTTGTTTCATTTAGTTCCTTTCTTTTCTTGCTCAGCATTGCACTAACCTTTCAACCTCTTGGCATACAAATAAATGCCTCTGTTCTGTTCATTTCCGGTTCAATCATTTTCTAAGCTGTGCTTCAGAACCTATTTTTTATTCACTCATGTACATTCTACGTCTCCTCTCTGTGTTCTTCAGGCTGCACATTGCGCTTGCTGCACCTTTGGTGCTTGGGCCCTTTAAACACTGCTTGCTGCTTTAATCTTCAAATTGTTGTTATCTATGACTTGTTCTGTATTGGAGCTTGGAAGCTGATTAAAATATGCGAATATGAATTTCATGTATTTGAATTACATACACATCACATTATTTTTTTCTGTAATGTATTTAATAAAATGTCATTTTTATTTATTCTTTTCTTTGTTTTGAATTTGCTACGGGGAAAAAAATAATAATAATAAAAAAAAAATTAAAAAAAAAAAAAACAGAACCCTAAATATAAATATATAAATGAATATGAATATATATTAAAAAATACAGTTTTGGGGAAAAGTATTTAGACATACCAGTATGTAAATTAAACACTGAGATGGATGACTGAAAAGTAGAATTTGATTTTTTTTTAAAAATAAATAAAAATAAAAAAAACCTTGAGTGAAAATGCTCTCCAAGAAAAGGCTCTCCACATTTTTCCTTTTCTCCTTTTATTGTCATGGTTGTAAACTAAGGATGACCATGTTCAAACTAACACAGTGATATAAAGTATAAAATAATAATCCCAACACCCAAACAAACAATGTGTGTGTGTGTGTGTGTGTGTGTGTGTGTGTGTGTGTGTGTGTGTGTGTGTGTGTGTGTGTGTGTGTGTGTGTGTATGAGAGAGAGAGAGAGAGAGAGAGAGAGAGAGAGAGAGCGAGAGAGAGAGAGAAAGCGAGAGAGAAAAAATTACTCTTGATTATTCTGTATTGTACAAGTTGTATAGTTTGCTTTCCACTCTTGAGCATTTGATGAGTTATCATAAAATTGTAACACTTGCTGCAATTTCCATTACAGTGGTACAGTGTGTGTCAGACCCCATAACATTTCTCCATTTTAATGTCAAACACCCCTAATTTTGACTTCTCTATGCAATCAAACTGAACATTTGTTTCAGCAGTATCTGAGTATCAAGGCCATTTAGCAGCTGTTTACACAGTAGCATCCATTGTTGGACATTTAGTTTGCACCTGAAATGAGCTTTACATCAGAAGGCAGAATGGACCAGTTAAACAGAATAGAGCTAAATGGTTTTTTGAGCCCAGTACTGTCATTACACGTTATTGGTATGCATGTAAAAAATAAATAAATAAATAAATAAAAACTTGATCACATACAACATAAATAATTTAATGTGGACAGTAAAGTAGACCTGAGTATTTAGCATACTCAAGTAATTTTTATACTTGTATTACTACATCTACAACTAAAATACTATCTGGAAAATAGAATATAGATTATTCTTCTCCTCAATTATACTTACAAATGCTAGAATATAAAAATACAGTAGCACACTTCTCTTCAAATACACTTAGACATGATAGTATATCAAAAGTAAACTGCACATCCCTCCAAATACATTAGGAAAACTTTGTGGAAAACTTTGTAGCATATTTGAATAAATTTGCATGAATCATTAACTTGGCAGAACTGAGAACAGTGTGTGTCTGTTGAGATCTCTACTGAAAGGAGACATTCAGTCTGGGGTCTTTTGTCCCAGAAGAAAAAGGTGAGAGACAGCAGACATCTACCTTTTATGTTGATCTGATCTCATTGCTCTCTATGAGAAACTATAAAGATAATAAGGAGATATCTTTTTAAATTTTATTCATATGCTGATGTCTTCAAAGAAGAGGAGCTTTGAAGTAATTTTTCTATGTTTGTTAAATGCATATACTCCTGTTGAGTAGGCAATGTAGGCACATTTCTGGGCAAGTAGAGAGTTGAGGGGCGAGGTGGAGATGATTAAGCCATCTAGAATAAGATAGGTTACTACGAGCCATGACATCACTAGCTGACTTTTTCCCCCCAGAATAAAAACAATAAAATAGAGTGAAAATAAAAACCAGTGAAGATGATTTGCCTGAGTTCTAACCTTTCACCCAGCAAAGTAGCTTAATGCTCTAATGAAAAATTTGGGGGAGTCATCAGCATTACATCCATCCATCCATTCATTTACTATAACGCTTTATCCTTTTCAGGATCACGGGGAAACCTGGAGCCTATCCCAGGGAGCATCGGGCACAAGGCGGGGTACACCCTGGACAGGGTGCCAATATCAGCATTACAAGCAAGTGAAAATAATGCAGGTACATTTTAAAACCAAATTCAACTTTTAAAAAAATTGTATATAGTTTCTGTCCATTCTTTAAATTATTTAATTAACTCTTTTCCCTCATCTAAGATAATGAAGTATTGATTCCCTTCATTCTTGCATATAAAATAATGATTGGCGTATACAATTTTATATGATATGTGTACATTGTTGCTTAGGTCCCCCCAAATGTTCAGAAATTGTTCTGAGCAGACAAAACGTTGTTTGCTCAGCAAAATAAAGTTTATCTGCTTCCCATCAAAATTTGGATCTAATTACTTGCTCTTGTCTTGCAATAAGGTGTACAGTTAATGCAGGGACACAAAAATAAAATCTGCCTATCCAAATTATTAAGATGGCTTTTATGAGAATCTTTTTTTTTTTCAATTCTTCGAAGGGAGTTTGAGTTACATCTCATTGGTAAGGTAATGATGTATGCCTTGGGTCAAGTGGATATGGACTGCAATGTTGACAGTCATTTACTGCCTCTGCTGAAGTAGACTAAGCCACCATCTGCAATTTTATGCTTGATTTAGAATCCTTTTATCCCCTCTTTATTGCTGTGCACATCACTATCAAATGTGCATCAAACCTGGCTTGATCACAGCTTGTGCAGCAGTGGTAAGACTGATATAATTGCCAAGGTGATCAGTATTCAGAAGTAGGAGCAGCAAAGCCAGATTATATAGAAATTTGTTAATAGGTTTAGTGGTCACAGGCAGAGTTGAAATGTTAATAAGATAACTATACAACCCATTACCACTTTTTTGCCTTAGCAGATCATTGTATCTTTTAACGATGAAAGTAAAGGACGTATAATGTAAAACAGCAGCAGCATATCATTTAGTTAAGTTATAAGCATAATATGTGCACTCAAACTTCAATAGTTTAGCAAAATGTTACAGAAATAGTGCTATTGTTTCACACTTAAACTTTGTCTAGCAAGAGAGAAATGACACCTGGAAATATGTATTATCCAGAGTAGCAGTTGTATGAAAATATTTATGCATTTAATTATTTTCTATGACTAATATAGTAGGGTAGTAGTAATATAGCATGGTGGCTTAGTGGTTAACACATTCGCCTCACACTTCTAGGGTTGGGGGTTCAATTCCTGCCATTGCCCTGTGTGTGCGGAGCTTGCATGCTATCCCTGTGCTGCAGGGGGTTTCCCACAGGTACTCAGGTTTCCTCCCCCAGTCCAAAGACATGCATGATAAGCTGATTGGCATGACCAAATAGTTTGCATGTGAGTGTGCACTGTGTTGGAATGGCACCCCGTTCAGGATGTAACCCACCCTGTGCTACATTGGATAGGCTCCAGGTTCCCCATGACCCAGTAGCATAAGTGGTATAGAAAATGGATGTATAGATGGATGGAGTAATATAATATATTAGTAAGACAGGGGAAAAAAAAAATTATAGCTAAAATTCTAAATAGAAAATGGAATGCTGAAAGAAAATTCAGTTCATGTACATATCAAACACATGCCTATAACCATGTATATCACGATTTCATTTATCACATGGACTGCACCCCATTCGCATGAGTTATTCACACATTAGTGTTATGAGAGACAGAATGACTATAGATTTTAGTTCTACTAAAACCTTTGATGAAATAGACCAATGGGGTAAGCTTGTACGCACTCTTTGATGGACATTTACAATCAGTTTCTTTCCCATATGACACACTCTGTACAAGCTACAAGCTTTACTGAATGCTTTGTTGTTTGACATATGAAACAAAAACCAAGTCATATTCTATCAGCTTTTCTTGCTTGAACTCACAATCTCTTCCAGGACTGATCCTGATTCTAATTTGGGCAGCAATTTAATGGCTATCCTGCCCGCTAGGCTCTTATGCACCTGTATTAGTACAGAGGCAACAATGCACTCATTTTTCCCTTCAAATGTGTTTGGTTGACTCTATGCTCATGTGTACTTTTATGTTATTTAATGTAATATATAAAGTTCTGTTCGCACTCTGCATGTCTCATTATAGAGAAGCACAAGGGCAATTTACAACAACGTTATGGTTTGATTGCTGTGAAATATGTTTTTTAAAACAAGTGCATTGTGTAGACAAACCTTTTTTTTTTAAATGACTTAATATTAATAACTATCAGGAAAGACAAGAGCGTGAAAACAGTGCCTAGTGCCTGGGGGGGGAGGGGGGTCTAGTCAGACAGACACAGACAGTCAGACAGACCATAAAACAGCAAAGAGACAGACAACTACAGAGATCGCTGTAGGAAGGGAGAGAGACAAAAAGAGAGACTAGAATAAAGACAGATAGAAAGACAGCAGAGAAGTGAATGATAATAAAATAATAATAAAGTTGATGTTTTAATATTGATAGGTGCTGCATACAATAGCCTGAGAATGCAATATGTTAACTGCAGGCTTGGGGAGTAACAGAATACATGTAACAGTGTTACATAATCAGGATACAAAAAACTGGTAACTGTGATCCATTACATTTACGTCAAAAAACAAAGTAATCAGATTACAGATACATTTTGTAAAAAATAGGAATACTATCAGGACTACTTTTTTCCCTTTCAAACCAAAGAAATTAATCTTTTGACACAACACAATATAGACAGCTGCTTGATTCTGGTTCTGGTTCTCTATTGCCAGTCGTGGCTCACATGAGTCCTCAAGTTAATTTGGTAGAAATTAACACAAATTGTGCTCTGAAATACTTTTGTTATGGTGACCATACGTCCTCTTTTTCTGACCTTAAAAAAGCGTCCGGCTGGCATTTTGAAATTTAAGAAACTGTCCGGGATTTGGCTTCAATTTCATTATGATGTGCCTATGGCCAAATACTGCATCATGTTTACGAATATTTGGATTGCTTTAACCCCACTCTGTAATTCTCGCCTTCTCGCACACCGATTGGTCGATTCTCAAAGGCTTGCAGCAACTATTGGCCAAACTATGCCTACTCAACCATTAGCCTACTCTCAGTGAACGCGCAAATGTGAAGTGCTATTGTGTATGGCGTCAAACACTTGCTTGACAATAGCAGAAAAATGACAGCTGTCCTGAGTCCAAACAATGTCCATGGCCATATAAGGTCATTTTTCATTTCATGTTATCACATTGCTTCGTATTACATGGCCATTCAAATGTGTAAATGATGGCAGAAGAGGCAGAAGGTACACTCGTGGCATCTCGTTTTATTTTATTCCATGGACATTCAAAAGAATGTAGGAATTTATATATATTTATGTGATGCTAATAGTGCTAATAGTGTGTCTTTTCAGTGTATTAAAATCTGCTTTCATTGTAACATTGTTTTGAATGCTATTTGTCATGATTTCCCCTCGAGCAAAGTGCTGGAGCTCGAAGCGTGCTCTGAAACCCAAAGTAGGAGCTTGAAGCACGAAAAAAATAATGATATTTTTTTTTAAAAATTTTAATTCTCTGGCAGTTACACCTCTACTCTGCACACTTTGCTTCTTCTGGAACTCAATTAATGGATCTTGTATTGTAGCACTCCTTGTATTGTTCTCTGCTTGATATATCGCTTTGCTTGTATACTCTCATTTGTAAGTCGCTTTGGATAAAAGCATCTGCTAAATTAATAAATGTAATGTAATGTAAATGTAATGTAAATGAGTGCGCACGTCCGGGTTTTTCAGTGGCATTGACTTTTTTGTCTCTGCCCCTGTATTGTCATTGGTTGTCCCGTACGTGTCATCATTGTTCTCAGCATTTTTGTGTTTCACCCCTGATTAGGTTTAGTATTTAATCCCCTCGTGTCTCATTGTTTGGCATGAAGTATTGTGTGAGTGTTACCATCATACCAAGCCTTTGTTCCTCGTTTACACACCATGGTTTTCTCGTCCTCATTGTTTGATTCTCGCTTAGTTTCGTTTATGCCCATTTGCCGATCGCCTGACCTTTTGCCTGTTTTGGACTACGATAATGATGCACTATTTGGATTTGTCTGCCTTTCTCTAATAAAGCTCTTTCTGCATTTGCATCCATCCTAACCCTCATTTTTCTGAAACTATTAAGACAGACAGACTATTGTCACTATTAATGTCACTATTTAGATGTGACACTTTTTGGAAAACCAGAATATGGTTACCCTAACTTTTGTGATGTAATGTTACCCGCATCAGGGACAGTGAGCTTTTATTTATTTGTTCATTTATTTATTTATTTTCTTAAAACAAATCCAATCATTGAACATGTTTTTAAGCTCTAAAATAAGCTCTAAATAAAAGTATTTTAGATCATATTGCTTTTCTCTTGACTTTGTTTGCATAAGTGACTTTGAAGTAATCTGCCAAACCAATTTGCCAAACCAAATCTGCACCCTTGTTTCCACATACTCACATACTGACACTGACATGTTAAAATATTTCAGTGCCTTCCCTTATTTGCAGCAGCATAACTTCTTGATGCAACTGGAGTGATCATTTCTCTTTCCCAAGTCAGTGAAGAAACAGACCTTGTAAAAGGAATGCAAAAGAAATTTGAACTGAGGAAAAAATCAATTTCATGACATAATTGAGACAGGTGAAAGGTGACATGGCTCTACTTTACCTAAAGACACTAATTATTTTTCCTTAACAGCTGAGTGAATAGACTACACTTCATACTATATTTACATTTGGAATCTAAAAAGAAGAGATGGCCTTGGCCCAAAATGTTCTAATTGGTACAGACTGTGGCAATCTTCTTGTGTAGAGCTGGCTGAGAAAGAAAGGAGAGACGCACATTGATACAGCATGTTTGGTTGCCCTGGCAATAATATATGACATTTGGAGAAAATTAGATCCTGCAGTTGCCTGTAAAGATGTTGAAAGGCACAGGAAGAGATCAAGGGGAAGGCTCCCAATGAAATAAATTTTCTGACAATAGTCCTGTGATCTTTTGTACCATAGTTCTGCTGTTACTGAGCCATTAATGTGCTATAAAATACTTTATCAAGACAGTTGCATCAAAAATTGGGGCTGGAAATACACAGATTCTGCAAACTACACCAGTGTGGCATTGCAGCAAGGTCAAATTACACAGTCTATTTGTTCAAATATATCACTATGTAAGTTGTACTCATGTTTCTATAGCAGTTTTCTCTATTTCTCTATTTCACCTGTACTCTCTATTAGAGTACAGGTGTCATCTAAGCCAGATCCATTCCACCATTAATGGCAGTAGTCCTTTAAGAATGTCATCTTTAAAGGCCTATCTTCAGCAACTGTTTCTTGCCAGTTGAATGGTTTGAATGACAGTGATCTAATATTCAATTCCTTCTTTCTCCTATTTTGGACATTCTTCCATTGTAGTTACTCTACAAAACAGTGACGGTTTTGAAAGATATGGAAGACT